>NC_091434.1:61053498-61372217 GCF_964237555.1 Oryctolagus cuniculus | reverse complement strand
CCCAAACACACGGTAGGGACTCAGTCACTTGAGCCATCACCCAGGGTCTGCACTGGCAGGAAACCAGAATTGGGAGCCACAGTCCTAACTGGACCCAGGCATTCAGATGTGGGATGGAGGCAGCTCAAACAGATGTCTTAATGGTCAGGCCAAATGCCTGATCCTAGCTCTTTTGCTGATTAACAAACCAAAGCACAGACCTTAATCCGTTGGCCCTCTTCCTCTCCCACCTCACTGAACTTTTAATATATGGTGATTCCTATTAAGAAGTGGATTTGTTATATCGTGCTAAAGAACTTTGCCTTTAGCATAAGGTATGTCAAACAGGACAGTTAATTCTATCACATAGGAAGTCCTTTCAGTAGTCAATACAATAAAATGTGATAATAATAACATCATTGTCTGATAAGGATGACACTTGTCCTTTTAAAATCATCATGCCAGCCTTTCTTAAGTACTGTCTTTCAATCATCAGGATAGCTTTCAAGCTTTATCACTGGACTGAAGGCAGCTCAGTAATCCTACTCCTTTTTCATATCCTGCCTTTATTTGCTAATTTCATCAAACTGTTTACAGTCTCTACTGGTAAGTCCTTATTAAAATATACACACTCAGGTTGGACTGCACACAAAAAGGCAGAAGAAGCTGGTGTGATGGAAGACAGCTGTTCATGAGGGGTTCAAGAGGTCCAGGTTCAATTTCCAGTTCAGTTCTCTTACAAAAGTCATTTAGCTTCTTGTTGATGCTGATTTATTATCAGTATAATAAGGAAACACTACTTGTTCTACTTCTCATATTGCATCAAATGCAATAATAATTAGAAATGGATGAAGAGTTAAAAGCAAGAGTCTCCTTGAGCATGTCCCGAATTGCACATCTCTTCCCTCTCTTATTCCCACTCTTATATTTAACGGCGATCACTTTTCAGTTAAGTTTCAGCACTTCAGAAGAATTGTGCATTGATTACAGTATTCAACCAAAAGTATTAAGTAGAACAAACAAAAAAAATACTAAGAGGGATAACATATTAAGTTGACTTACCTCAAACGGTAGAGTTAGAAACATACCAGGGGATTCCAATTCAATCCCATCAAGGTGGCATGTACCAATGACATCTCACTAGTCCCAGTGATCAATTTCTGTTCACAATTGATCATAATGATAGGACTAAGAACCAAAGGGATCACATAAACAAGAATAGTGTCTGCAAATACCAGCTGATAGAATCAAAAAGGGAGAGAATGATCCAATATGGGAAGCGAGATACACAGCAGACTCATAGAATGGCAGATGTCCTAAACAGCACTCTGGCCTCAGAATCAGCCCTTAAGGCATGCGGATCCGGCTGAAAAGCCCATGAGAGTATTTCAGGCATGGAAAGCCAAAATACTCTGGGGAAAAAAAAAAAAACCTAAATGAAAGATCTCCACGAGTGAGATCCCAGTGGAAAGAACAGGTCATCAAAGAAGGAGGTACCTTTCTCTGAAGGGAGGAGAGAACTTCCACTTTGACCATGGCCTTGTCTAAATACGATCAGAGTCAGTGAACTCAGGGGGCTTCCATAGCCTTGGCAGCTCATGACAAGAGCCTAGGGTGATTACTGATGCCATAAACAAGAGTGTCAATTTGTTAAGTCAACAATAGGAGTCACTGTGCACTTAATCCTCATGTAGGATCTTTGTCCTTAGTGTGCTGTACATTGAGTTTTAATGCTATAACTAGTACTCAAACAGTATTTTTCACTTTATGTTTCTGTGTGGGAGCAAACTGTTGAAATCTTTACTTAATGTATGCTAAACTGATCTTCTGTATATAAAGAGAATCGAAAATGAATCTTGATGTGAATGGAAGGGGAGAGGGAGTGGGAAAGGGGAGGGTTGCGGGTGGGAGGGATGTTATGGGGGGGAAGCCATTGTAATCCATAAGCTGTACTTTGGAAATTTATATTCATTAAATAAAAGTTAAAAAAAAAAAAAGCAAGAGTCTCCAATCCACTTTCATGAATTCCCTTCCTTTTCCCCAAAGCCCATTCTTTTTTTTTTTTTTTTTTTTTTTAGACGGGCAGAGTGGACAGTGAGAGAGAGAGAGAGAGACAGAGAGAAAAGTCTTCCTTTGCCGTTGGTTCACCCTCCAATGGCCGCCGTGGCCAGCGCGCTGCAGACAGCGCACCGTGCTGATCCGAAGGCAGGAGCCAGGTGCTTCTCCTGGTCTCCCATGGGGTGCAGGGCCCAAGCACTTGGGCCATCCTCCACTGCACTCCCTGACCACAGCAGAGAGCTGGCCTGGAAGAGGGGCAACCGGGACAGAATCTGGCGCCCCGACCGGGACTAGAACCCAGTATGCCTGCACCGCAAGGCGGAGGATTAGCCTAGTGAGCCGCAGTGCCGGCCCCCAAAGCCCATTCTTAACATGACATCCACCCATTCAAAGCCTCACAGACTGTGCTATCCAACTTGGGTCTCCTAGACTCTAGACTCCTATCTCCCACCAATATTTACCTGTTTTGGGCTTTTTTCCTAGATACTAATTTTTGCTAGGAAAAAAGTTATAAAGAGGGGTTACATTTACTGAATATTCATTACATGGTCATCACATGGCAATTGTACAGCTTTTACTGTGACGACTTCTGTATCATATTCTTCCCATTTTCCCTCAACTTGCCATGCAAAGACCTTCATATACATTTTTCTCATTGAATCTTTATTACAAACCCATGCAGTGAAGTCTATTATTAGTTTAGCTTACTATTGAGGAACCTGAGAGTTGGATCATGCAGCCAAGTCGTAGCAGTGCTAGACTTTCTCTCAGAAATTGCTCCCTTAACTACTCTGCTCCATTGCTTCTCCTAGATGCAGAACTAACATAATGAACAAAAGGTCACTGATGTATTCCTTTTTAACATGCCTTTTTTAATTGGTGTATAATTATACATATTCATAGAATACAATGTAACACATGTATATCATGTATAATGATGAAATAGGAGTGATTAGCCTCCCATTTCCTTAAACATTTATCATTTCTTTGTGTTGGGAATCTTGAAGTCCTCTTTCCTAACTCATAGCATGCTTGAATAATCATAGAGTCTGAAATTGGAATATCACCTACTTTAACCATCCCTCCAACCCTTCTACCTTCTTTATGTCACAATCTTCCTTCTGCTTAAATAACACAAATTATGGATGAATACCATGTCTAAAAAAAGGAATCCCCTCACCTTCAGATAGCAGTATTGGAAAGATCTTTATAGCAAGCAAAAATCTTTCTTCCTCTAGAGCCCTTTTGCCAATCTTAATTTTACCTGACATCTTTATTGAAAGAATGTAACTTAAATATTACAGATAATAAATCCCATAATAATCTCTTCTCCTTGACAAAGTACTTAGTACACCTTGACCATGTTGGTGACTCTCAAATTAAAGCACTTTGAGTCTTACGCATTTTATGCAAACCCTGGGCATTCTCTGCCACTGAGCAAAGAGCAGAGCTCCAACCTTCATTGGTGTGGATCCTCTTTCTATGAATGGTATCTAAGATACTATCAAGAGTGTCTGTGTATGTAGGAGGGGGAGCAGAACCATATCATGCTTTTAACTCATATAGGATTTCATACTTCATCAACGTTTCTACAAGTTTTGCTCCCTCCTCTATTTACTGCTAATTGAAATTGACCATGTTGGAATTGGGCCATCTTTCTAGAACAATGGTTCTAACTGGGGCTGCATATTGGAATCACTTTGGGAGCTTTAAAAAAACATTGATCCCTGGGTTGTACCCTCACAGATTCTAATTTATTTTGGGTGGCAGGTGGCCTCAGTTTGAGGGTTTATATCTGCTTGAGTCTTTCTATATATTTATTATTTCATCTTGATAACATCTATAAACCTAATGACTAGGTCACCAATGTTTGCACCAAGTCATTGTGTGAGAAGTTAGAAGGGTTAAAAGGCAGTTAGGGGCCTGCGCCGCAGCTCACTAGGCTAATCCTCCGCCTTACGGTGCTGGCACACCGGGTTCTAGTCCCGGTTGGGGTGCCAGATTCTGTCCCGGTTGCCCCTCTTCCAGGCCAGCTCTCTGCTGTGGCCCGGGATAGCAGTGGAGGATGGCCCAAGTACTTGGGCCCTGCACCCCATGGGAGACCAGGATAAGTACCTGGCTCCTGCCATCAGATCAACGTGGTGCACCGGCCGCAGCAGCCATTGGAGGGTGAACCAACGGCAAAGGAAGACCTTTCTCTCTGTCTCTCTCTCTCACTGTCCACTCTGCCTGTCAAAAAAAAAAAAAAAAAAATGCAGTTAGGAAAGCCACCTGTGGGAATTAGGAACCAGGTGTTCCTTATTGATGTTGAACCCTAACATCAGCTGATTAGACCAAAGACATGATTCCAAGAAAATGAAAATATTGATAGTTAGGAACACAATGGGTTCCATACCCACAGGTACCTATATGAGAAGCTAGGCTCTGGCATCACACCAGAGCATACCACAAAGCTGCATGTCTCAAGCGCTTAGCGACTGATCAAGTAGACATAACCTGCCTTAATTAGTCAGGTCAACAATATTTTCCAACTGTCATATCTTCCAGGTGGTTGAAATGGTAATGTTTGTTAATTGGTCAGGAACCAGGAGTGCTTTACAAGAGACAAAGAAAAAAACAAAGCAGACCCTTGACTATCAAAACTATGTAGAAGACTTGATCAACTGATAAGCACTCTCTATATACGCTCTCAATACTCAAGACCTTGACAAATCCTCCCTTAAGGACCCCTCCTGGCAAGCAGGAGTCTCTATTTCTCAATAAAATCTACTTTCACTTGCTTTCCTTGCCCCTCCCTTATTGTCTGCATCATAATTCTTCATTGCTATGAGACAAAGAACCAACTCTGAACTCCTGCAACAATTGTACAGTTGTGGAGCCTCATCTTAAGTTACTATACACTTGGGATGTAGGCCTATTCAACCAGCTATAAATTCAAGTAACATCACCGTTCAGTCCATAAATTCCTGTTTTGTTCACAGTACAATGTCAAGGAAAATTTTGTTAAATGTCTTACAAAGAACTATTATGGGACAGCAATCAAAAACATGGATTCTGGAGCCCCACCATGAGGTTCAAATCCCAGCAGAGCTATCTAGATGATTCTGATTACTTAAGCTATGTTTTCTATAATTCAGTTTATCCAGCACTTATTTATGGAGTTATTATAAGAATTAAACAAGTATAAATGAGTTTATATGTGTAAAGAGTGTGGCATACAGTTAAAGTTACCTATCACTGTTGTTACTACTAAGTCCTTTTTACACACAACCTATTGCATTCCTTCTGTTAAAAAAAAACGGTAAAATTTGCTGGGTCTGATTCTGGTTAAATCGATTGCAGCTGAAGCAAAAGATGGATGTTACAGGACATTGCCAAGCCATTTCTATTTTCTCTTTAGCCCAATTAAAACATGAGTCACAACCCATTAAAAGATTTCTAACTACTACAGTGGTGGCATCCACTGCTTACTTCCCTTACTCTACACAGAAGTAGTTGTGTGTCTAAATTACATTAAATCTGAAAACTCAAATGAGACAAGAGTTAATTAATTTATTACAAACATCTTACCAACTGTGCAATAGCAAATATACAAAAAGAGAAATACCAGGAAGAGGTGTGTCTGTGAATTCATTTCTGAATCTGCTTACTCCTGGATATTTGATAATTTCTTCAAAGTTCAGGCTGCCCTTTCCCCATGCTCCCCTAAATTCTTGATTAAAGAAATACCCACTTTAATTCGCTAGAAGAAAAAAAAAAGATCTAGATGTAGTCACTCCTCTTATCATCTTCTTAAAAACTAACACTAATGGAGAGTGAATCAGAGAAAAAATAGAACTGGCATTACCACAGATCTCCAAGTGAAATTCACACGCTAAGTTTGAAATGTCAGCACTAAGATGTTTGGTCAAATGCCCCAGTGGTGTTACAGACTCTCTGGAAAAGACTAGACGATGGAAGGCTCCTCACCTCTGACAGCTGAGGTATTCCCTGGAGGAGGCATCTGTTTCTTATTCAATTGCCATTTGCCAAGAAAATATTGCTGGTGAGCAAACACTCTGAGTCTGATTTAAGCTGCTAAAACAGAATACCTGAGACTGGGTAATTTATTACAAAGCGGAGAGTTTTATTTCTTACAGTTCTGAAGGCTAGAAGTCTGAGATCAGGGCCCTGTATCTGGCAAGGGCCTTCTTGCTCCATCACAACACAGAGAATGCATCACACGGTGAGAGAGAGCAGGAGAGAGATGGACCTCAGCCCCAAGCCCTTTATAAGTGGCATTAGTCCAAAACACTTCTCATTAAGGCCCACCTCTCAACACTGTTGCATCAGGGATTAATTTTACAACACATGAATTTTTAAACCACAGCAAGCACCTTTAAGGAAACTAAAGGAGAGTCTTCGAAATTAACAAATTTAACTTCATCACCTTTCCCCAAAATTTGTGGGTAATTTCAAAGAGAAACAAATGTTTTTCAAAAATATTCAGTGAACCTGGTTGCTCCTCTTTCAGTCCAGCTCTCTGCTGTGGCCCGGGAAAGCAGTGGAGGATGGCCCAAGTACTTGGGCGCCTGCACCCGCACGGGAGACCAGGAGGAAGCACTTGGCTCCTGGCTTTGGATCAGCGCAGCGCACCAGCTGTAGCGGCCATTTTGGGGGTGAACCAACGGAAGGAAGACTTTTCTATCTGTCTCTCTCTCTCTGTCTAACTCTGCCTGTCAAAAAAAATATTCAGTGGGTTTTTAAAAGATTTATTTTATTTATTTGAAAGGCAGAGTTACAGAGAAAGATGGGAGAAACAGAGAGAGACAGAGGGATCTTCCATCTGCTGGTTCACTCCTCAAATGGCTACAATGACCAGAGCTGGGCCAGAAACTTCATCTGGGTCTCCCACGTGGGTGCAGGGGCCCACGCACTTGGCCATCTTCTGCTGATTTCCTAGGTGCATTAGCAGGGAGCTGGATTGAAGTCCAGCAGCTGGGAAATGAACCGATGCCCATACTGAATGTCAGCATTGCAGGCAGCAGTTTTTTTCGCTACTCTACAATGCCGGCCCTGGTATTAAATGGTTTGAAATTCAGATTATGGGCCGGAGCCGAGGCTCAATAAGCTAATCCTCTGCCTTGCGGCACTGGCACACCGGGTTCTAGTCCCGGTTGGGGTGCCAGATTCTGTCCCGGTTGCCCCTCTTCCAGGCCAGCTCTCTGCTGTGGCCAGGGAGTGCAGTGGAGGATGGCCCAAGTGCTTGGGCCCTGCACCCCATGGGAGACCAGGAGAAGCACCTGGCTCCTGCCTTCGGATCAGCGTGGTGCGGCAGCTGTGGCGGCCATTGGAGGGTGAACCAACGGCAAAAAGCAAGACCTTTCTCTCTGTCTCTCTCACTGTCCACTCTACCTGTCAAAATAAATAAATAAGAAATTCAGATTATGAACTCACATTGATATTTTGCCATTAAAAAAAATACCACACAGCCAACTAGAACTGCAGTAAGTAGTAGACACTGGAGCCAACCTGGGGACTGGTTTATTTATTTAAGGTGATGAGGAATCAGAATCTTTTCCAAAAACCAGGGTTTACATACAAGAATAGATCATCAGTATCATCTTCTGCAATTAAAAGAAATAATGCATAACAAAGAAACACTTTTGATCAGGCAAAAATAGAAAACAGACTGCTAAAGAGTAGAGAGGAGACAGAAAGGTCTAAAATAATCTAATCAATGAGAGAGATGAGTATATGTTAATACATGGGAGAAACAGAATTAAATAAGAATTTATCCTATAAGTCAATGGATACTAAGAAATGAACTGGTTTCTTGAGTGAGGGAGGGAGGAACATTTAATTCGAAGACATATGGCTTGCTGAACAGAACTTTATTCAGATGGTAGAGCTCATCCATTCCCGAAACTCAGGTTAACTCTACCACTCATATTCAACAAGCCAATTTGGGCTCAAAATAAGCTTCCTGATTTGACATGAAGGACAAAGCGGGTGGCACTTCAGACGAAGAACAAAAAGGTGAAGGTACGGAAATCTCTCCCATCATCTTCTTCTCTACATTACTGATGAACTGATTACAAGGTTTCCTAGCATAAAATTGCATTCCAATGTATGTGTTTCACTTTCCTTCATTTTTTTTCTCATTTGGAGATTCAAATTGTACACTAATGTCTAGTCACTTCTGTTGGAGTGGAGGTGGGTGGATATTAGGAAAGGAGGAGAAGGTAAGGCAGGAAGATTGAGTGAGCAAAGATGTTTTGCAATGCAGACTTAAGTTAGATCAAGAGTTTCAGAACAGAGTTGCTTTTTTCTCCTGTAAGCAGGTTGCTCAATGTGGGAGAGTGACATTGACAGTTAGGTCACAATGTTCTGCTCTGTTCTAGGGTGGTTAAAATTGTGGTAGCTCAGGGCTGGGAACAGGGATTTGATTAAACAGTTTAGCATGTGTACAATGAGTATTGCATTAATATGTTATAAAGTTGTTACAAGAATTCAATAAAAATCTGCCTATAAATATTTAGACATGAGGCAATACTGGGCACATAATAAATATTACCCCTTCTACTTTACTCAGCTACAGTGAGTTGAATCATTAAGGATTCCTCAGATTTTCTAAGGCAAGTCTGCAAGTTTCTCTGCCTTTCTGAGAAATTGAGGGAGTAGTGGTCAAAAATTGAGTTCTAAAGTCAAAAAGGCAATGGACTTTCAAATAAAGGTCAAGGGGATGGTGTTATGGTGTGGTAGGTTAAGCCTCCACCTGCAGCACTAGCAGCCCAATAGGCACCACTTTGTGCCCCAGCTGCTCCTCTTCTGATCCAGCTCTCTGATGGTGGCCCGGGAAAGTGCTTGGGCCCCTGCACCCAGGTGAGAGATCTGGAAGAAGCTCCTGACTCCTGGCTTTGGATCAGCCCAGCTCCAGTCATTTTGCAGCCATCTGGGGAGTAAATCAGTGGATGGAGGAACTCTTTCACTGTCTCACCCTCACTCTGTCTACTGACAAATAAAAAAAAGAATTAAAAAAACAAATTCAAGAGAGGTAGGGAAGACGACACTGAGGGAAAGATATCTCATTACACATCTTAACTACAACAAAATGAAATTAATTTATAAATTTAATTTATAAGCCTGTTAAGGCAGAAAAACTGTAAAAGCATTCTAGTTGCAAGGGTTAACTACTGGAAATTAATTGTGTGATACTCATCATTATTTATTTAAAGTGTTGTCAATGCTATTATTTAATGTCCCACTTTTATTGTTTTATCTCAGTAATTGTAGGTTTTCATATACTTGTTAATGATTTGCACATCACCATCCTATTTTTAATGTTAAGATTCTTTTTTTTTTTTTTTTGACAGGCAGAGTGGACAGTGAGAGAGAGAGAGAACGAAAAGTCTCCCTTTACCGTTGGTTCACCCTCCAATGGCTGCTGCAGCTGATGCGCTGTGGCTGGCGCACCACGCTGATCTGATGGCAGGAGCCAGGTGCTTCTCCTGGTCTCCCGTGTGGGTGCAGGGCCCAAGGACTTGGGCCATCCTCCACTGCACTCCCGGGCCACAGCAGAGAGCTGGACTGGAAGAGGTGCAACCGGGACAGAATCCGGTGTACCAGCACCACAGGCAGAGGATTAGTCTATTGAGCCGCGGCACAGGCCAATATTAAGATTCCTCTTTAGTTAGAAACATACCAGGGGACTCCAATTTAATCCCATCAAGGTGGCATGTACCAATGCCATCTCACTAGTCCAAGTGATCAATTTCAGTTCGCAATTGATCATAATGAAAGGACTAAGAGTCAAAGGGAGCACATAAGCAAGTCTAGTACCTGCTAACACTAACCGATAGAATAAATAAAGGGGAGAGTGATCCAACATGGGAAGTGAGATACTCAGCAGACTCATAGAATGGCAGATGCCCTAAATAGCACTCTGGCCTCAGAATCAGCCCTAAAGGCATTCAGATCTGGCTGAAAAGCCCATGAGAGTATTTCAGGCATGGAAAGCCAAGACACTCTGGCAAAAGATCTCTGTGAGTGAGATCTCAGTGGAAAGAACAGGTCTTCAAAGAAGGAGGTACCTTTCTCTGAAGGGAGGAGAGAACCTCCACTTTGACTATGACCTTGTCTAAACAAGATAAGAGTCGGAGAACTCAAGGGGCTTCCATAGCCTTGGAAACTCATGACTGGAGCATAGGGAGATTACTGATGCCATAGACAGGAGTGTCAATTGGTAAAGTCAACAACAGGAGTCACTGTGCACTTACTCCTCATGTAGGATCTCTGTCCTTAATGTGCTGTGCATTGAGATTTAATGCTATAATGAGTACTCAAATAATATATTTCACTTTGTGTTTCTATGGGGGTGCAAACTGTTGAAATCTTTACTTAATGCATACTAAACTGATCCTCTGTAAAAAAAAAAAAAAAAAGAAAAGAAAAGAAAAGAAAAGAAACTATCAACTCCCAACTTGACTCTCACTGGGATTAAACATGACAATAGGTCTGATCTGATTTCATCATCATTAAAAAAAATCATCTATTATTTTTCACTTTATGTTTCTGTGTGGGAGCAAACTGTTGAAATCCTTACTTAATGTATACTAAGCTGATCTTCTGTATATTAAGATAATCGAAAATGAATCTTGATGTGAATGGAAGGGGAGAGGGAGTGGGAAAGGGGAGGGATGTGGGTGGGACGGTATGGGGGGGAAGCCATAGTAATCCATTATTCGTACTTTGGAAACGTATATTCATTAAATAAAAGTTAAAAAAAAAAAAAATTAAGATTCCTAAAAGGTAACTTTCTCACTATAGGCGTTTCTAGGCATAAACCCTCAGTAGAACATGTTTTAGAGAAATACTAAGGATCCATTTTGGCTTTGGTGGAACAAATTTTCTAGAGCATTACTGGAGACTCTCTTATCTAGAAAGTAGGTAAAGTTGCCAGATTAAACATGAGATATCCAATCAAATATGAATTTTAGTAAATTATGTAAGTATGCTGCAAATGTTGCCTGGGACATACTAATACGGAGGAAAAAAATGAGTTTTAGCTCAAATTAAAATGTAACTAGGAGGTCTGTATATTTTTATTTCCTAAATCTGATAAGAGTAAAACTAAGGCCAGTGCTGCGGCTCACTAGGCTAATCCTCCACCTTGTGGCGCCGGCACACCGGGTTCTAGTCCTGGTCGGGGCGCCGCATTCTGTCCCGGTTGCCCCTCTTCCAGTCCAGCTCTCTGCTGTGGCCCGGGAGTGCAGTGGAGGATGGCCCAAGTACTTGGGCCCTGCACCCCACGGGAGACCAGGAGAAGCACCTGGCTCCTGTCATCGGATCAGTGCGGTGCGCCAGCCGCAGCGCACCGGCCATTGGAGGGTGAACCAACGGCAAAGGAAGACCTTTCTCTCTCTCTCTCTCTCTCTCTCTCTCTCACTGTCCACTCTGCCTGTCAAAAAAAAAAAAAAAAAAAAAAAAAAAAAAAGAGTAAAACTAAGCCTTCCTAGCTCATTAATTGTAAATGAAAACGGAAGTCAGTGAAAAGAGTAAGAAATAAAGGTTTGAGGCAAGATCTGTTTTCATTAAAATATAATCACCTCAGCAACATAGCCCAAAACAAACTACACAGAGCCGGTGCTGTGGCACAGTAGGTTAATCCTCTGACTTGGCGCCGGCATCCCAGATGGGCGCTGCTTCTAGTCCCCACTGCTCCTCTTCCAACCCAGCTCTCTGCTATGGTCTGGGAAAGCAGAAGATGGCCAAAGTACTTGGGCCTCTGCATCCGTGTGGGAGACCTGGAAGAAGCTCCTGGCTTCAGATCAGCGCAGCTCCGGCCATTGCGGGAGTGAACCAGCGGAAGGAAGACCTTTCTCTCTGTCTCCTCTCTCTCTTTCTCACTGTCTGTAACTCTACCCTCAAATAAATAAATAAAATCAAAAAAAAAAAAAAAACTACATAAGGCAGCATTGTGGTTATGCTGCCACTTGGGCAGTCTCCATCCAATATCAGGGTGCCAGTTCTAGTCCTGGCACCTCCTCTTTCCAATCCAGCTTCTGGTAATGCACCAGGCCAAGATAGAAGATGGTAGTCCAGGTGTGTGGGAGACCCAGATGGAGTTCCTGGTCCCTGAGTTTGGCTTGGCCAAGCCCTGAGTACTGAGGACATCTGGGGAACGAACCAGTAGATGGAAGATATTTCTCCCTGTCTGACTTTCAAAATACATACATATTTTTAAGATATATGATATCTTTAAAAAATAACAAATTACAAGCACTTATAAATTATCCACACTAATTACTGAACATATACAATTGGGAAAGTCCAAAGAACTTGGAATGTACTCTGATTTTGCAATCATGTTTCTCAACTAAAACAGATTTACTACGCCTGCTATATTTCATAATTGTTTTTAATATCTACTAATTGCTATCCTTTGATGTAAAAGTGAAGACTTAAATAAGTTGCTAAAGTTCATGAGATTCTCACCTTCATGACTCCTAAAATCTACTTTTTTGAAAGAGAAATTGCTACTAAAACTTCAGCCAAATAGTCCGAATTATCTATCCTTTTCTTCCTCTGAGTGAATTTTTTATGTTCTATGTAATATGACATGTTTCACTCTGCTAAGAGAATTCTGACATCCTACAACTTCTTTAAAGGTTTTTCATTTAGTAAACATGCTACATCATCATTAATTTCAAAGAGAAAATTTCACTGTCCTCTAACCTAATTCTCAACCCACAAACCCAATTTATTTCATGAGCTTAGGGGAAGTGATAAATATGAAATATTTATTCATTAGTTGAAATCTAATTCAAAGTTCCCCTGACAATCTGATGATGACTTGTGACATGACATTCCCAAAAGAACAGAAGAAAAATACGCCATTTAAAATTGTGCTTCATCTAAACACAATTTTTTTCCTAATTATAATGGCAGGTGTTATACCCCTGCATTTCAGTAATAATATTTTATCTTGAATCTGTACTCATGTGTATTCACTTAACTGAGGAAAAGACCCAAGGAATAGCAAGAAAAAACCTTTATGTTCAAGATTTTAGGGATGTTTTTGTCATATTGTCATGCTAACATGAGAGAAAAACTACATTAAAACCATTCCAACATGTACCCTACTACACATAAATATCCATTACCACCGTGCAAAGCATAAGCACAGGAATAAGTACTCCACTAAATGTTCTGGTCATTTTGATCACCTCTGTTTTAAAATGCATTACGACCAGCACAACTTTCAACAAGGGTTATTATTTTCTGATAGAAAAAAGGCTACGAAAGCATTCCTACCACATTTACATGTGCATTTCATCTATTATTATCCTGTGGAAACAAATAAAAATTGCATTCAATAGTTCTATTATTTTAGCATTTGAGAGCTTTTGCATTTTGAGATCAAACAACTGCATAGAAAGTAACATTTTTCAAATTTTAACGTGTCCTCAGACTGCTTTAATTTTACTCCTTACCTCACCTTGCTCATACCACACTTGTGTGCATATCCAGTATCAAATGTAAAAAAGCCTTTCGCTATCTCCAACACTGCTCTAGGATGCATTAATAGACAAGCAGGGAAGAGTAATGATCAACTGCACAGCGTGGTCAGCATGAATCGGGAGGTTTTCTACAAATACATTGTGAAGAGATGAATAGTTTACATTTCAGAGTGTAGCTATTCTGAAGTCACATGTCAGGAAATTTCCACAGTGGTAGATGTTAGCAATTTAAAAAATGTGTAGGACCAAGGCTAAACAACAGAAAGGAACTTTGAAGAAATGACAATGCATTTAGAGAGCAGACTAGGTTAAAGGTAAGAGTATCTTCTTGAGGATCTAATTAGGTCTCCTCAACTCCCCACTTCAAAAAAACAATCTAGAGATAGAGACACCTTGGCAGAAGCTATCAGCATGGACAGAACACTGAAATACTGGCAGTGAACCATAATTTGACCATTACCATAAAAAGAGCTGCTAAATGAGAAACCATGTGCTCAGTATAAAACTAATTTCATGCTTTCAAAAGCACACAGTGGCTTCTAGCAAGATAGTGGCCCTGGGACTTGCCGAGACAGATTGGCAAACACAAATGGTTTGCTCCTGATGCGTCTGCTTAGCCAAGCTTTACATGTACTGGCAGTAAACGGGGTTCTCAAGTCTTCTGTCAAACAAATGCACACTTATCTGTAACTTTAAAGCTGAAAGCTATAAAATAGCTGCCTCAAATAAATTTAGCAAGAGAAACACATACACATATATACACACCCCATGTGCCATGTTAACTCCCAATCAAATAAAAATAGATTCTTCTGCAGACCTAACATACCAGACAGACACCAAATAAGCATCATGTCATTTGAATGGATCATAACCCTCACATTCCCTTCTTGTTTAGAACAGCTCCTCGTCACACAGGAATCAGAGTTGAGCAGAGCCTCAGCGGTAGGAGCCATCTATCTGGAGGCTAACTTTGAGCTTGCCCTTACCTAGTTTGCTTTCAGATATCCTATACTTACAACGGTACATCAGACCTTTCTAAGCACGATTATCTAGTAATTGAACTTCTCCTGGTGAGAGCCAGTACTTTATTTACATTTAAATGGTAAAATCTGCTACAGTGAAAGCATCACATCAAATTAAAACATGTTTTATGAAGAAATGCTGTTAATTTCCTCCCCTCATTTGACACACCATCACTAGAAATCAATTACTGTTGGTTGTCCACTGCATGACAGGTCGTAACTTTTAATTATTAATAACAAGCTTAACAAGGTGTCAGCTCCAGTATGTAATCCATTTCATCTACTTTCTTAGTTATCTCATAAACATGACTCGTTTCCTCCCATATATTTTTCATGTCAAAGATTTTACATAAAGTGCATTTAGTTTGTAGCCTTTTTATATGCCTGAAGCACATAATAACACTGCTAATTGCCTGCTTCCAGTAATGATAGCAAATCACATCATATCACTGACTAGTTCTGAATGTTTAAAATGCAAAGGAAGTCACCTACTGGTAAGATGTCCCCGGCACACAGCTAGCACAGAAATAAAAGGAGACTGATCTCCCACTGAAGGAGTTACATTCCCATAAAATTAAAGCATCAGATATTTGCTCTTCAGTTATGCCCCTTCAGATGTGTCAGCACAATGTGATAAAACACAATTGATGACTCCACGGGATTCAGCACAACGCACGCAAGAGTCTGTTCTGACATCCCAGATCCCAGCATCCAAGTTTTAGAATAAAAATGCTCACCTCTGCTAGGAAGTCCAGTCCACATCCTGGCAGGGCTTTCGCCAGCTTCAAGAACAACCAACTCAGATAAACAAAACTTCCAGCATATGACCAGGGTAACGCACAGTGCTACCGAGACTTGGCTCCAGCCCTGATTATCTGTGTGACAGCACCACGTTATATCAGTGCCGCTCCAAACCTTCCCAGTTGCTGGCTTATTGCACTGCTCATTGAAAATCCTTTACACGCTGGCAACATTTTAGGGAAGGACAGGCACACTCTGAGTCATTTGTAAAGAAAGCAGAGCAATTTCAATTCTATATCTCCACGCGTGCTGAAACCAGAAGCACTGTCAACGTACAAGTCTGAGGTGGATTTATGCCGAGAAACAGGCAACCTAAGCCTTCATTATCAATGCATGAAATCAGCCACTGTGATCAAATTCAAGCAAACCACGAAAAGAATATAATTATGAAAGGCTCCACAGATTTAGCACCAAACCTTGTGGAATGAAGAATCTTCTATCGAAATTGTGTAAATGTTAAAAATAGCTCTGGCTTTTCAACAATGAGCAGGAATACAGAGAAGAAATCAGTAGTCTATATAATAAGGACTTATCATAAAGGCTGCAAAAACCAGCATAGTTGTAGGTTCCTTGGACTTCCCTACAGACAAATGAAATCATTAGAGGCTGTTACAAATACCCACCTCCCAAACACCATATATTTGACACAGATGACTATTAAAAAGCAAGTTAAATATCCTTTAACTCCCAAGTGCCTGTCTATAAATGAAAATAATGATAACAATAAATATGTGAAGGGCTATGCTAATACTAGGGCAAAGCAGTGTCAATTTTACTCCAAGACAAGTAATTAGATGATAAAGATTTCAATGTAATATGTGTGACAAAAATATAAACATTCAAGATAGAGGATATTTTCAACAACATAATGTTGGCTTGTTATTGAAAGAAAATAATCTATGACACATACATTTCTACCCCAGCCATCCCCAAATCTAAACCTTTACCTTTTACCATCCTTCCTCTTTTGTTACTAACACATGAATTGAAAAATCCAGGGACGCAGTCTTATCCCAGAAAGTAGCAGCTATGATTTTGAGATTTCAAAATATAGACATCTGACGTGTGCATGCAAAGCGCAAAGCAAAAAGGGCATAGAACATTTATCAAAAATCACAAACATAACTTGAAGAAATTCCTAGCAGGCAGCAGTAGCAAAGAACACATTTAAGTTCCATTCAAATTTTCAAAAAGACTTTTAGGTTCTCATTCAGACTCTAAACACAGAGCAAATAAGGATCAAATCAAGGCAATTTCTATAAACAACGGGGCTCAATTCTAGTTATACTACTAGCACACTCAGTTCTCAAATATCTGTGTAAAAATAGTGTACATTTACATAACAGAATATTTTGGCATAACACAACACAGCACTCAAATGGGTATCCTACATGTAGAGTTGACTCTTTCTAGGCTGCTAAGCACACACTTTCTTGGAGACAGAGACACAGGCAACCTGTGTCTGCATGTGCCTGTGTACATATATCCACATCATCCTTTAAAGCCACTTTTGCCACCTAAATTCCACTTGTTTTGTGCTTCACAAAGCCCCTAGGGCAACACCTGAACACATCATGAGAAATGGTATGGGCATCACTGATTCAGCAATTGCTCAGTCCTCTGCTCTCCCCAACCCACAACTCTCCAGATCTTAGAAAATTGTTTATAAGAGACAGTGTATTCAAAACCCCTTTATTTTAACTGCATATGAAGCTTCCTGGTACTAAGATAAAAGTTTAAAGTAAAATTGCAACATTGGATTATATGTTCTCAATTCATTATCTCAAATCCTTAGTGCCTGATGCATTTCAGAATTCCAATGTTTTCAGATTTTAGAAAGGTAATATTCTTTATATACTATGAATTATATAACACCACTAGTGTGGGTCTATAGTCGGATACATTAACATTTCTGTAGTACAACATGTGTATATTCATTCTAAATGGAATAAATAAAGACTATAATTAACCTCACATCAGTTCAGGTCAGGTTTTTCCATCAATATCAATTATAAAACCTTTGGGTTTTCAGAGCTTCTTGGATTTCAGGAGTTGCAGCCAAAGTTCATTTAAACTATTATCAAGTTATAAATTGGGAAACGATGCTTAAGCTAGTGTCCTCTTGTTAGGGCAATAGATTTGAAGGGTAGCTTTTAAGGGATGGGGGAAAAAAAGGAGAAAAGGTGGTATTAAGGCTGGGACACAAAGCAGGGCAGAAATGTGGCAATAATGCAAAATGACAAAATTGGGGCATGGTAATGGAAGGCAAGAAGAATAATCCATTCAGGATTACTGACTCTAAAAATCAAACAAAACACAGTAACACCAATCACTGATCAACCACGTTATACCCACTAGTTCAAAGGCATTTGACACACATTTTTAAAACAATCTACCTTAATTTTCAAAAAGAAAATTTTAAAGGAAGATTGTATTTTCAGAGGGAGGCATTAAACACTGGGTTTTCTCATTGTACCCAAAAGCAAAATATCCAGGATATTAAACATCACACATGATATTGCCAAAAGCAAAATATAAGCTTCACCTTACGAAGCAAAGGTCTCTATTTTATCACGTGTAGAAAAACATAGTAACATTCTTTACCATCAATATGAAAACTGTTTAATTATAAACCTTGCTTTTAAATATTCCCAAGAGACATGAATATTATATTGTATTTACTTGAAGTGTTTCTGATGAATACATTTACAAAATACTTTATAAAAATGAGTGTATCAAAGAACTTTAACATAAATAATAAGGCTGGATTTTTTTAACTTTTATTTAATAAATATAAATTTCCAAAGTACAACTTTATGTTGTTGAAAATATCCTCTATCTTGAATGTTTATATTTTTGTCACACATATTACATAACCTCCCTCCCACCCACAACCATCCCATCTCCCACTCCCTCTCCCATTCCATTCACATCAAGATTCATTTTCAATTATCTTTATATACAGAAAATCAATTTAGTATATACTAAGTAAAGATTTCAACAGTTTGCACCCACACAGAAACACAAAATATAAAGTACTGTTTGGTTACTAGTTATACTGTTAATTCACAAAGTAGAACACATTAAGGACTGAGATCCTATATGGGGAGTAAATGCACAGTGACTCCTGTTGTTGATTCAACAATTGACACTCTTATTTATGGTGTCAGTAATCTCCCTAGGCTCTTGTCATGAGCTTCCAAGGTTATAGAAGCCTCTTGACTTCGCCAACTCTGATCTTATTTAGACAAAGTCATAGTCAAAGTGGAAGTTCTCTCCTCCCTTCAGAGAAAGGCACCTCTTTCTTTGATGGCCCATTCTTTCCGCTGGGATCTCACTCGTGGAGATCTTTCATTTAGGTCATTTTTTTTTCTTTTCTTTTTTTTTTTCTGCCACAGTGTCTTGGCTTTCCATGCCTGAGAAACTCTCATGGACTTTTTAGCTGGATCGAATGCCTTAAGGGCTGATTCTGAGGCCAGAGTGCTGTTAAGGACATCTTAAGGCTGGATTTAAGGCTGACAAGCATTCAGTCTTCTGAAAACATTTCCTGAGTGCCTTTTAGAGTCAGACCCAACTGCGGGAAGTCCTGGATGAGGCGATGTGAACATCACTCTCCTGCCTGCTGAGCAGAATGTGTAGCCATAATCTTCACATCCATAACACGTCAAAAAGTCATTCTCCTCATGAAGATGTAAACTGCATTCATGTATTTACTTATTCATTTGTTGACAGCACAACACAACTTTTCTTTAGCAACTAAAATGGTGTCCCGATGGAGTTACCGCGGCTTCTAAAAGTAACTGATTATCTGAAATGGTGGGTAACACCTCAAGGCCAAACCAAAATCCCCTAACACCCATTCCATCACATGCAAACGAGAACTAGGTAAACTCCTAGCACCTACAGGCCAACAGTCCTTGGACTGCAAGGCAGGCACCTCAGAGGGCAAGCTCTTAAGATGAATTCACAACAGGATGTGAATGTCTTCACACTCAGTCCATTAAAAAAATACAAAACACATCCTTTTTGTAAATTCTTTACATAGTTAGGAAAAGAGAAAACATGTTGGCCCAAGACCCAGCTAGAGACAAATCCTAAATTCTTTTTTTTTTTTTTTTTTTTTTGAACAGGCAGATTTAGACAGTGAGAGAGAAACAGAGAGACAAAGGTTATCCTTCCGTAAGTTCACCCCCCAAATGGCCGCTACGGCCAGCGCGCTGCAGCTGGCGCGTTGCGCCAATCTGAAGCCAGGAGCCAGGTGCTTCAGGTGCTTCCTCCTGGTCTCCCATGCGGGTGCAGGGCCCAAGCACTTGGGCCATCCTCCACTGCCTTCCCAGGCCACAGCAGAGAGCTGGACTGGAAGAGGGGAAACCGGAACAGAATCAGGCACCCCAACCGGGACTAGAACCCAGGGTGCTGGCGCTGCAGGCGGAGGATTAGCCAAGTGAGCCGTGGCACCGGCCAACAAATCCTAAATTCTAAGGATAAATACCAACCTCTGGTCAGTTGTTGCAGTCCCACAAGTTGCCTAACTTGGAACAATGGCCAACAGCCCCCTTTGCTGTGATTCTGCCAAGACATGAAGACAGAACCCCTGTGTGAAGAAAGCTGGTCATCCAGGCTGCCAACTCATCCTTCCCACAGTGGTAACTCAACTTATTCATCGTAACTTTCCGTTGAGCCACATCTTAAATGTCTTTCTCTCTGGATTAGTTAAAAATGGGCAACACTTCTACTGAATAGCGTGTCAAGATTTTAAGAATGCCTTTGATGATTCAAATCATTCATGTACCAAGCACTTCCCATAACCATGTAAGACTCAGGTTCCATAATGAAAGATGTCAGTATTTGGCTCCAAAATCTATAAACCAATAGTTGATGTTAACTAATCTTTATATTTTATAATTATGATACAAGTAAGTATTCATAGTCCAAAGCATTTTTGAGTAAAAGACTTATGTTTTTTATTTAAAATAAAAAAAAAGACCAACCACTCCTTTTAATGTTTTGTATTTATTTATTAGACAAGTAGAGTTACAGACAGTGAGAGAGAAAGACAGAGAGAAAGGTCTTCCTTCCACTGACTCACCTCCCAAATGGCCGCCACGCACCGATCCGAAGCCAGAGGCCAAGTGCTTCTACCTGGTCTCCCATGCAGGTGCAGAGGCCCAAGCACTTGGGCCATTCTCCACTGCCTTCCCGGGCCACAGCAGAGAGCTGAACTGGAAAAGGAGCAACCGGGACTAGAACCCAGTGCCCATATGGGTTGTCAGCGCCTCAGGCAGAGGATTAGCCAAGTGAGCCATGGTGCCAGCCCCTCCTTTTAATTTTTTAAAAAATATTCCAAAGTCCTTTATATTTGGTTCTTTAGAGTTCTGTATTTATATAATGGATACTCCCATTTAACACATTTAATTATGTGTATAAAATATGGAAGCTGTCCTACAATGACTTTTTCATGTTTATGTCAGGTGTAGCCCTAGATTTCTAATGCCATCCCAAATGGCTGAGTCTCTGTCTCAAATCAAAGCACTTAGGGAGACTGGAGTTCTTCATCTCACTATTTCTAAATTGTTCTTCTCTCATTCATAAGAAACCTCAATCAAATAAGCCCCTCAATTTAAATCTCAATTATATTAACTTATTCACACATTGGAAGAACACATGTGGGGCACCAACACTATCTTTGCTCATAAGAATAGAGTCAAATCCAAAGAGTGATCAATTCTGGGTAAGATACAGTATCAGAAAAATATTTCGTTATTCTTTCTACTGTATCGTCACTGGATCAGAATTATTCTAAGAAATAGATAATTCCTGGCCTTTCTTTTATAATGTTTTGGGATTTGTACTAAGAGAAACAGATGACCTTTTCTCAAAAATCCAATATGACATATTTTCACCAAAGACTCTCCCCCCACCTTCTATCCCTTCATGAAAATCTTAGGAAGTCATGTTGGCTCTATCCAACTGTACAGTAATTATTCTATGAACAAGGTTTTATGGATTTCTAATTAGGAGTCATAAGAAGATAAGTACATTATAAATAATAATTTAACTCCCTCCCAATAAAATGATTTACTTACCTAATGCACTTTCTGGTAGAAACTCAATATTTCATGAATGATTTGTTATCCTTTCACTATGCTACTTACGTTTTGCAAAAGTCAGATTGATAAATAGCAGATTGATCCAACAAAACTGAAGAAAAACTAAGTATTTAAAACCATATGTTTATATTACAAAAGTAAACGATATTACAATATTGATTGATTCTAAACCTATCTTTGCAGCTATCTCAAAACCTAAATTTGCATCATTTAACATTATATTCATAATTAACATCACTTAAAATGGACCACAATTCTTTTCCAGACATGGAGCTGTATTAAGATATTTAAATGGCAATATTTAATCCTGAAAACTGGAGAGAGATCTCTCTTCCTCTCCTTGTATACACACCCACACCCACACCCTTTGAAATACAGATTCTGCCTAATGCACAGGAGATGCTCAAAGACGTGCTTTTGCCCACACGTGCACATCTGTATACAGCCTCTCCCCTGAGAGTGATATTTCTCTGCTGTTCATAATCATTGATAAATTCCATCAAAATGTTGATTTAGGAATGAGAATGAGGAAATATCTTGCTTTCAATATACTTGGGGCACCACCTTGTGGTAATTCTACAATGTTGCATGTTCAAGTTTAAAAGTTCCTTAGAAATGTGCAAATGCATTTAAGAATGCATTTAACAATTCAAAGACATGTGAAATGCAATGGCAGAAATGTGGTTTATGTATTTAAAAGCCCCCACACACATTTTAATAGTCACAATATCTATTTTTGTGCCCTGACCCTAGAAGCTGTATAATAGCAATTACTGTTCCTTGAATGTAGGGTAAGAAAAAAAAAAGATTAGGTGCGGAGAAATTGGAGGATCCTGGGTCAAAGAAAAGCACTGATAACAGAATCTAAGAAATAAACAAAATTCCAAATGATAACCCATCTTGTTTTCCATTCCCACTTCCAAACCACTACCTCTACTACCTATTGCAAAGCACCTTGGTTTTCTCAACTCTTAATCTGTTTCCCCTTCCTCGCCCCCAGGCAAATGTACCCAACTTAAACTCTACTCAAGTTTGGTCTAAAGTTCCTAATAAAAGATGCCACTTCTTGGGGCAGGTGTCATGGTGCAATGAGTTAAGCTGCATCCATATCAGAGTGGACAGTTCAAGTCCCGGCTCTCTGCTTCCAACACAGCTTTCTGCTAATGTGATCCTGTGAGGTGGTAGAGATGGCTCAAGCAGTTGAGTCCCTACGACCAAACAGGAGACCTAGATGCAGTTCTGGCTTTTGGCTTCTAGCTTCTGGCTTCAACCTGGACCAGCTTTGGTTCTTGGGGCATTTGGGGAGTGAAAATATATCCCTAAATCACTCTCCATCATTCTTCCTTTCAAATAAATAAAAATAAGCTTTTTTTGTTGTTTAAAAGATGCTACTTAGGGCCGGCGCCGCAGCTCACTTGGCTAATCCTCCCCCTGCAGCGCCGGCACCCTGGGTTCTAGTCTCGATTGCTCCTCTTCCAGTCCACCTCTCTGCTGTGGCCCAGGAAGGCAGTGGAGGACAGCCCAGGTGCTTGGGCCTTGCACCCGCATGGGAGACCAGGAGGAAGCACCTGGCTCCTGGCTTTGGATCGGTGCAGCGCTGGCCATAGCGGCCATTTGGAGGGTGAACCAATGGAAGGAAGACCTTTCTCTCTGTCTCTCTTTCTAACTCTGCCTGTCAAAAAAAAAAAAAAAAAAAAAAAAAAAAGGATGCTACTTCATAAATTGAGGCAGAATCTGTTTTCCCCAACCTGAGAATTTGAGCTGATCTGTGACTAACTTCAGCTCTGACCAAGAGGACACAGTGCTTACTGCTTTCACTATCTTGTAACTCTCCTCTGTGACTGCTGTGACACAAAGTCTGGTCTCACCTCCTCAGAAAAGTCTCCTGTAGTGAGACATCCAGACTACGGCCAGCACCAACCACCAGACATGTGGGAGGCTACCTGAAGCCAACCAACACAGTTAACCTGCACACACTGACTGCTACAGGAGTGACCCACTCTCTCAGACCAGACCAAATCACTGACCTCACAATCACAACTAAATCAGCCCGTAAGGCATTCAGATCTGGCTGAAGAGCCCATGAGAGTATTTTAGGCATGGAAAGCCAAGACACTCTGGCAAAACAAAAACAAAAACAAAAAAAAACAAAACAAAACAAAAAAAACTAAATGAAAGATCTCTGCGACTGAGATCCCAGCGGAAAGAAAGGGCCATCAAAGAAAGAGGTGCCTTTCTCTGAAGGGAGATTTTGACTATGACCTTGTCTAAATAAGATCGGAGTTGGTGAACTCAAAAGGCTTCCATAGCCTTGGCAACTCATGACTAGAGCCTAGGGTGATTACTGATGCCATAAACAAGAGTGTCAATTGTTAAGTCAACAATAGGAGTCATTGTGCACTTACTCCCCATGCAGGATCTCTGTCCTTAATGTGTTGTACTATGTGAATTAATGCTATAACTAGTACTCAAACAGTACTATACATTTTTTGTTTCTGTGTGGGTGCAAACTGTTGAAATCTTTACTTAATATATGCTAAAATGATCTTCTTTTATATAAAGATAATTGAAAATGAATCTTGATGTGAATGGAATGGGAGAGGGAACCGGAGATGGGAGGGTTGAGGGGGGGAAGGAAGTTATTGGGGGGGGGGAGCCACTGTAATCCAAAAGCTGTACTTTGGAAATTTATATTTATTAAATAAAAGTTAAAAAAAAAAAAAAGAAAACACAGTTCGAAAAGATTTTCTCAAGGCTTCCGCCCTCCTCCCTAAACGTCTGTGCTTCTTCCTGCCTCTGAACCATCTCGTCACCCCCTTGACATGACAATCCCCTTTTTAGTCTTAAGATGTCAATCTTAAATGAGAATCAGAAATTCACTTAGAAGTAACTGAAGCTGAGAGAGAAAATGGGCATTTTAGCAGTTAGTATGCAACTGGGAAACTCCAACACTAGGTCACAGGGAGACAGCTCTGAGTTCTTTCATCTGCGCCTAGTGGAGAATGTGTTATGAGAGGTAGTGCACGGTGCTGGGGAAGGTCTTGGGCTCTGAATCCCCCAGCCTCTGTAATCCTAAGTGTTCTTATCAATAATGTGAGGAGAAGCACAACTACATCATTGTTCAGTCTTTCCATAACCTCTCTCCCTAGCACACCTCAAATCAAGACCAGGTACGTCTTTCTCCCCACAATGCAGCAGAACATCATGTCCCTCGGCTTGACCTTTCACAGTTTTCAACAGTATTTGTGGCAGAGCACGCCCAAGCTCGGGCCCAGTGGTCACTTCCTCACACAGAACCTCTTCCCATAGTGGGTGAGTGGATCCCAAAACCCCCACATAAAACTAACCCTCCGCAGCACAATCCTCAAGGCAACTTGATTCTCTGTGACAGACACACTCATTCCTTGAGGACACCAGGAAAGTACATGTAAATTCACATTTATCAGCCACCTGGGGAATCGCCTGCTTCTCACTGAGAGGGAGTGGCTGACTGGCATGTGGAACAAGCCTCTGAGCAGCAGACGCTCCCCTTACTGCACAAACAGGCTGCACCAGAGCTCGAGGCCCCTGTCTATCGATTCGACTTCTGCATTAGGTCCACTGTCTGAGCTGTAACCCTTAATAACAGCCTAGCAATTTCTGCCTAACCTAACTCATGCCCATTGATGGAAGGCAGGAATACCATGGTGAGTGTGTCAGATCAGAGACAAGCAATGCTGTGTTCCAAATCCCTGCCCTGCCTCTTCCAGCTGTTATCCAACTTCTTTAACCCTCAGGAGCCCAGTACCTGACAATAACAGTACCTTCCTCATGGCTCAGCGAGAGGTCCACCTCAGCACAACATGTGGTGCCTCATTCTCCTGCCGACCCACAGGATGTCAGTGAGCCTACACTGCACTCATGACACCACGGATATGCATTCACTGTGTTCATGACATCAGGGATACTCTTATACTGTGCTCATGACATCACAAATACGCATACACTGTGTCCACGACATCACGGATACCCATACACTGTGCCCATGACAACACGGATATGCATACACTGTGCCCATGACATCAGGGATCTCCAACACTGTGCTTGTGACATCACAAATACGCATACACTGTACCCATGACATCATGGATATGCCTACACTGTGTCCATGGCATCAGGGATACACCTACACTGGGCCCATGACATCATGGATACCCATACACTGTGACCATGACAACACGCATATGCATACACTGTGCCCATGACATCATGGATATGCCTACACTGTGTCCATGGCATCAGGGATACTCTTATACTGTGCTCATGACATCACAAATACGCATACACTGTGTCCACCACATCACGGATACCCAAACACTGTGCCCATGACAACACGGATATGCCTACACTGTGCTCATGACATCAGGGATGTGCATACACTGTGCCCATGACATCATGGATATGCCTACACTGTGCCCATGACATCAGGGGTACTCCTATACTGTGCTCACGACATCAGGGTTATGCCTACACTGTGCTCATGACATCATGGATATGCCTACACTGTGTCCATGGCATCAGGGATATGCCTACACTGGGCCCATGACATCATGGATACCCATACACTGTACCCATGACAACACAGATATGCCTACACTGTGCCCATGACATCAGGGATACTCCTATACTGTGCTCATGACAACAGGGTTATGCCTACACTGTGCTCATAACATCAAGGATATGCCTACACTGTGCTCATGACATCACAGATACGCCTACACTGTGTCCATGACATCAGGGATGTGCCTACACTGTGTTCATGACATCAGGGATATGCCTACACTGTGCTCATGACATCAAGGATATGCCTACACTGTGTCCATGACATCAGGGATATGCCTACACTGGGCTCATGACATCAGGGACATGCCTAAACTATGCTCATGGCATCATGGATATGCCTACACTGTACCCATGACATCAAGGATATGCCTACACTGTGTCCATGACATGAGGGATACTCCTATACTGTGCTCATGACATCAGGGTTATGCCTACACTATGCTCATGACATCACAGATATGCATACGCTGTGCCCATGACATCATGGATATGCCTACTCTGTGCTCGTGACAACAGGCATACACCTACACTGTGTCCATGACATTACAGATATGCCTACACTGGGCCCATGACATCATGGATATGCCTACACTGTGCTCATGACAACAGGGATACACCTACACTGTGTCCATGACATCAGGGATGTGCCTACACTGTGTCCATGACATCACAGATATGCCTACACTGTTTCCATGACATCAGGGATACACATACACTGTGTCCATGACATCAGGGATATGCCTACACTGTGCCCATGACATCACGGATATGCCTACCTCTGCTCATGACATCAGGGAAGGCGCAGAAGCATTTAAGATTTCTCAGTTGAAGTGCTGAGGAGCTTAGTTGGTGGGCATGAGGAGCTATGTCACTGTTTCCATGACCTCATCCTCTCCTTCCATGGGTCAATGGATGTCCCAGAAGAAGATAAGGGGCAGAGACGGCCTCCTTTCTCAGTTCTAACCATTTCCCGGCGACATGTGTAAGATGAGAAGCCCCCTTCCTAGGTACAGACCCTCCTCAATGGGACAGACTGGTGTTCTCAAAGTGCAATCTTCATATGTAAGATGAGAAGCCCGCTTTCCAGGTACAGACCCTCCTCAATGGGACAGACTGGTGTTCTCAAAGTGCAATCTTCATATGTAAGATGAGAAGCCCCCTTCCCAGGCACAGACCCTCCTCAATGGGACAGACTGTGTTCTCAAAGTGCAATCGTGGATCATCAGCTCCAGCATCATCTGGCAACTCTGTAGAAATGCAAGTCCTCGGGTTCCTGCCCAGAGCAGTAAGTATTCTCATAAGGGAGAAGCAGAGGGAGATTTGAAACAGAAAGAAGACACACAGAAGAAAAGGTGATCGGAGGTCAGAGGCAGAGAGAGGAGTAACAGTCACGGACCCAAGAACGCCAGGAACAGATGCTCTCACAAGCCCAAGGGGCGAGTGCAGCTTCCTCAGATTTTGACTTCTGGGCTCCAGATCTTAGAATAAACCTCTTTTGTTCTTAGTTTTAACACCAAGTTTGTGGTCATTTGCTATAGTTTCTCTCAAGAAACTAATACAGAGTTCTTTACAGTTTGGGGCTGGTAAACAAATGTGGCCCCTTGTTGCTGCATTCATGAAGCTATGAACATTCTACTGCTTTCTAGAGTGGTTGCACAATTTGCATCCTCACCAGTTAATATGAGTGATGCATTCTGCATACCCCTGCCAGCATCTGGTTGTCATTATTTTTTATTTTAGCTATTTTCAAAGGTATATAGTAAACATTGCTGTAGCTTTATTTTGCTTTTCCTCAATGGCTAATGATGTTGAACACCTTCTCACTCACCTACTTGTCATCTGTTTGTCCTCTGTGAAATGTCTTGCCTTACCTTTTGCTCATTTCCTAATTGGACTGCTTTTTTTTTTTTTTTTTTTTTTTTTTTTTTTTTTTTTTTTTTGACAGGCAGAGTGGACAGTGAGAGAGAGAGACAGAGAGAGAAAGGTCTTCCTTTGCCGCTGGTTCACCCTCCAATGGCCGCCGCTGCAGCCGGCGCACCGCGCTGATCCTGGCAGGAGCCAGGAGCCAGGTGCTTTTCCTGGTCTCCCATGGGGTGCAGGGCCCAAGCACCTGGGCCATCCTCCACTGCACTCCCTGGCCACAGCAGAGAGCTGGCCTGGAAGAGGGGCAACCGGGACAGAATCCGGCGCCCCAACCGGGACTAGAACCCGGTGTGCCGGCGCCGCAAGGTGTGCTTTTTTTTTTTTAATCTGTTGAAATCAGAGTTCTTTTTACATTGTATATACTAGTCCTTTGATACATGGTTTTCAAAGGCTGTCTTCCATTTGTAGCTGCATTTTTCATTCTCTTTACATGATATTCACAAAACAAAATTTTAAAAACTTTTGGATAAGTCTGCTTTCTCAGCTTCTCTCTTTATGGATCATGCTTTGGTTTTAAGCCAGAACTCTGCTTAGCCCAAGAGCTCAGATTTTTCTATATTGTTCCCCCCAAAATTTTATGTTTTACAAATAACTGTATGATCCATTTTGGGATAATATTTAAGTTTGGTGGAAATGTTTTTATTTACTTACTGCTGTCTACACATCCCAAATCTTCAAGCATCATTAGCTGAAAAGGCCATCCTTTCCTCCACTGGATGGTTTTGCACCTCTGCTGAAAATCCATGCAGGGAGGGGTATGGGTATACTTCTGAGTTCTCTATTATTTTCCATTCATCCATGTGTCTGTATACCACACTGTATTGATTACTTTAGCTATACAGTTGGTCTTAATATGGGAAGAGGTTCCTTCTCTTTTTTTTTTCCTTCTTTGCTAAGATCATCTTGGACATTGTTTTATGGTCTGTTTATGGCATTGTTATATGGTCTTTCTATATAAATTAAAGAATAAGCTTGTCTACATTTGCAACAGCAAACAGTTCTGGAATTTTGACAGGAATTGCCTGAAATCTTCAGATTAACTTATGGGAGAGCTGACATCCAAATTACATTGAGTTATTCAATCCTCATTTCTATCTAGATTGTTTTATTTCTTCAGCATTTTGTAATTTTCAGCATTCAGATCCTGTACGTGGGTTTTTTGTTTTTTTTTTTTAAGATTTTATTTATTGGGACCGGCGCTGTGTAGCAGTGGATTAATGCCTTGGCCTGAAGCACCAGCATCCCATATGGGCACCGGTTTGAAACCCGGCTGCTCCACTTCCGGTCCAGCTCTCTGCTGCGGCCTGGGATAGCAGTGGAAGATGGTCCAAGTCCTTAGGCCCCTGCACCCATGTGGGAGACCTGGATGAGGCTCCTGGCTTCGGATCAGCACAGCTCCGGCCGTTGCAGCCAACTGGGGAGTGAACCATCGGATGGAAGACCTCTCTCTCTGTCTACCTCTCCTCTCTCTGTGTAATTCTGACTTTCAAATAAACAAATAAATCTTTAGAATAAAAAAAATTTATTGATTGATTTGAGAGGTAGAGTTACAGACAGTGAGAGAGAGAGAGAGAGAGACAGACAGACAGACAGAGAGAAAGGTCTTCCATCCGCTGGTTCATTCCCCAAGTGGCCACAAAGGCCAGAGTTGAGCTGATCTGAAGTCAGGAGCCAGGAGCTTCTTCTGGGTCTCCCACATGGGTGCAGGGTCCCAAGAACTTGGCCATCCTCTCCTTCCTTCCCAGGCCACAGCAGAGAGCTTGATCAGGAGAGGAGCAGCTGGGACTAGAACCGGCACACACATGGGATATCAGCGCTGTAGGCAGAGTACTAACCTTCTGTGCCACTGTACCAGCCCTGTGTACATATTCTTAAATATGTATATATAAGCATTCCATTTTTTAAAAAGATTTATTTATTTGAAAGGTAGAGTTACAGAGGAGGGAAGAGAAAGACAGAGGTCTTCCATAGACTGGTTCACCGCCTAAATGGCTGCAGCAGCCAGAGCTGGGCCAATTCGAAGCCAGGAGGTTCTTCTGGGTCTCCTACATGGGTACAGCACTTGGGCCATCTTCTGCTGCTTTCCTAGGCACTTTAGCAAGGAGCTGGATCAGAAGTAGAGCAGTGGCACTCAAACCAGTGCCGAAGGCAGCAGCTTTACCTGCTACATACAGAGCCAGCCTCTCTAAGTATTCCATTTTATTCAGAGTGCTTATAAAGGACATTATGCTGTTAAATTCTGGTTTCCATATGGTTAGCAGTTAGCACACAGATACATGATTAATTTCTGTGTGTTGATCCTTGATCTTGCAAATATCCTGAATTCATTCACTTATTAGTTCTAGTTCATTTCTAGATTCTTTAGAATTTCTATATAGGTCATCATGTCATCTACAGTGAGAGAGAGTTTTAATTCTTCCTTTGTAATTTATATGACTTTTATTTTTCTTGCTTTATTATACTCACTAGAACTTCTACTTCTAAGCTGAATAGGAGACTGAGAGTGAACACTCTTACTTTGCTCATGATCTTAGGGGAAAAGCATTTGGTCTTTTTTCATAAAATGTGACATCAGCTAGAAGTTTTCTGTAGAATTTTTTTTAGATTTATGTATATATTTGACAGGCAGAGTAGCACAGAGAGGGAGAGAGAGAGAGAGGGAGAGACAGAGATCTTCTATTCACTGGTTCAATTACCAAATGGCCACCAACTGCCAGGGCTGGGCCCTACCAAAGCTAGGAGCCAGAAGCCAGGAACTTCATCCTGGTCTCCATGTGAGCAAGAAGGACCCAAGCACTTGGGCCACTCTCTATTACTTTCTCAGGCACATTAGCAGAGAGCTGGACTGAAAGCAGAGCAGCCAGAACCACAATAGACACTTGGATATGGAATGCCAATGTTGCAATCAGCAGCTAAACCCATTGTGCCACATACCAGCTCCTGTGTACAACTTCTTTATACACTGCAGTAACTTCTTGTATTCCTAATCGCTGAGTTTTTAAAATCATAAATGAGTGCTGTGTTTTGCCAAATGTGATATCAATTGATTTGATCATGTTTTTTCTTCTTTAGCTTATGGATATGTAAGGTTATATTTATTGATTTCCATTCAAATGTTGAACCAGCCTTGCATACCTTGAATAAATTTCCTTGGTCATAATTTTTTTTTCTGTATTTTTGTGCTCAGCTTGCTTACATGTTGTTGAGAAACACTGAGCCTAAGGCCATGAAAGAATTTCATCAGTACTTTTTTTATATTGCCTTTATCTGCTTTTGATATCAAGATACTAGCCTTACAAAAATAATAGGGAAGTGTTGTTCCTTTCTCTTCTATTTTCTGACAGTTTGTATAAAACTGGCATTAATTCTTCTTTAAATGCTTAGCAGAATTCTCCAATGAAACCACCTTCCTGCACACCCCACTGCCACAGAGGAAAGGTCATTTAAGGACAGGTCTCCTAAATTAAAAGCTCTTAGGAAGCTTATCTCTACTACCACATATTTCCCCTTTGCATAGAACACAGGCTACAATTCTCCTCCCTATGCTACAGAGGGAAAGAGAAGTCCCCTCCAGGCTGCTCCGCCTCTACCTGCTGGCCTCCCTGAGATTCCAGGTTTTCAAGGGGAACGTTAGTTTCAGATGGATTATGAACCCGACCTCCAACTCCAGGAGTTAGTAAATTATTGGAACAAAGGACAAAATCTTGCCAGGACTACCATCATGCGGGAGTCACACATGGTCAAGGATGGGAGACTTCTGTAACTACCTGAAGGGAACAGCTACTTCATAAGAGACCTGCAATGCTGATAGCAAACACTCAGTTTCAGCCCTCCATTCACTGGCTCCATTTGCAGCATCTGTGACCCACAGAGACAGCCAGAAGAGCAACCACCAACGAAGAGCACTGCAACCTTGCGAGGCTGTAAGGAAGGCAACTTCTGTCCCTCCACTCCTCTCCCACATATTCCACCACCTGGACTAAAAGTAACATGCCACAAGAGGGGCAGAGTGAGAATGCTGGTGCCCACCTAAGCTCCAAGGTCCGTCTAGGGCAATCTTAGTAGAGAGGTCAAGGTTCTTATAAATAGAACTCAATATTCTAAGTCAAAAAGTTCTCCTGAATATACAAGCGTGAGAAGTTATTGGATGCAAGCCTCTTAAGGTTGCTGCTACCCAGCAGGAAACAGATTCTTAGACTAGAACTGAGGAAAGTGACTGGGAAAAAATAAAACCATGTCAGGCTTGTTCCTCTTTGTTTAGCACACAATACATAGCATACACATGCTGTTAACATTTTACCATGGAAAATGTCACCTGTTATTAAGTAGCCCCAGAAATGTAATATTAAAGTGGTTATGGTAGTCACAGACATTTGGATTCTAACAAATGTAACTCAAACTTATACTTGGGCTGTTTGCTCCCTGATTTAGATATCGGAGTTTAACCTAACACTAACTGTATCTAAAAGTGTTTTAATGCAGTTATTAGAGAAAAGGAGAGAGAGAAAGAGGGAGAGAAAAATACTATATTTGCTGGTTCACTCCTTAAATGCCTGCAGCTCAACCCAGGCCTCCCACACTGGATGGCAGGAATCTTTCGCTTGAATCAGCCCACTGTCTCCCAGGGTCTGCATCAGGAGGAAGCTGAAATTAGGAGTCAGAGCTAAAAATCAAACCTGAATACTCCAATGTGAGATGCAGGCCTCCTAGCCAGGGTCTTAATTGCTAAGCCAAATAGCTGCACCCTTAAAAAATATTTTTCACTTAAGAGGCAAACAGAGAAAAATTAGCCATATTTTGAGTATGTAAATAAAGGCATGTTGGGGCAGGCGCAGTGGCTCACTCAGTTAATCCTCCGCCTGCAGCGCCGGCATCCCATATGGGCGCCGGGTTCTAGTTCTGGTTGCTCCTCTTCCAGTCCAGCTCTCTGCTGTGGCCCAGGAAGGCAATGGAGGATGGCCCAAGTGCTTGGGTCCCTGCACCCACATGGGAGACCAGGAGGAAGCACCTGGCTCCTGGCTTCGGATTGGCATAGCTCTGGCCGTAGTGGCCATTTGTGGGGTGAACTAATGGAAGGAAGACCTTTCTCTCTGTCTCTCTCTCACTGTCTGTCAAATAAAATAAATACATACATAAATAAATAAAGGCATGTTAATGCATCTGAATAATTACCATTACAATAAATAGAAAAAGGGAAAAATAATTTTTCATTATTAAAACAGTGACTCTTGGGGCCAGTAGTGTGGTGTACTGGGTAAAATCACCATCTGTGGCACCAGCATCCCACAAGGGCACCAGTTCAAGTTCCAACTGCTCCTCTTCTGATCCCACTCCCTGCTATGTCCTGGGAAAGCAGTGGAAGATGGCCCAAGTGCTTAGGCCCCTGCACCCGCATGAGAGACCCAGAAGAAGCTCCTGGCTCTGGCTTCAGATGGGCCCAGCACTAGCCATTGCAGTCCTTTGGGGAGTGAAACAGCAGATGGAAGACCTCTCTCTCTCTCTGCCTCTGCATCTGTCTCTCCTTCTAACTCTGACTTTCAAATAAGTAAATAAATCTTAAAAAAATATCTTATATCGTGTATTTCCTTTATATTCCTTCATGGCATGTTACATATTGACTAGGGAAACATAGTTCAATGAAGTTGAACTACATATTGGGTTAAAAGTAGTCAGGTTTAGCTTGAAATACAAAAATTATTTTCAGCACACATATACATCCACAATTTTCACTGGTGCCTAATGCGGATATGAAATAACTTCAGAACACGGGAAGCATGTGAGAGCACAGAGTGCAATTCCAACAAATGGTTTCCTAGCATCACCTCACTTCAAGGGGAGGCTTCGTTAGCAGAGTAAATGCCTCCTGGAGTAGAATCTGGAGCTCGTCCACCACATTTAGAGGAAGGCTTATCTTGGCCTCCCACCTAAAACCTGTGCAGGAGGCCTGCCTTTGCAGGAAACTCACCATGGATTAGCAGCAGTAACTCTTACATTTGTCTTTAGTTCTGTCTCAGAGGAGCCAAGCAGTGACCAGCAATGTGGCAGAGGAAGGGCTGCCCAAGGATAAGATACAGAATTTGGAAGATTGTTTAGAATTCAGGGTAGAGGCAGGGATGCAAAAATTCTTGTGCTTCTACCTCCATCCAGCCCAGAAGGAAAAGGTGAGAAGCAAGCGAAAGCGGCGATGGTGCCAGGGCCCGGAGGTAAGCCTTGTTGCTTTTGGCAATGCCCATTCCTGTTGTTAGAACACCAGCAGCACTGTGCTGGCAAGTCTCTAAAAGAATATGACAAGCCTAACATGCAAGATTAATGCTCCTTTCCTGCATCATGGGATGTTATAAATAAAGCTGTAGCTTTTTATATGCTATCAAGTAGCACACCACCCCACACAAAGCAGAGGAAGGAAACCCAAGGTAGCTGAATGTTACAGAGAGGGAGGAAAACTGACATTAACCATCAACTTGAAACACATCTCAAAAATATATTAGGAAATGTTCACACACCATGTGGATGTAGGAAGCCTATGGTCCAATATCCAAATTGTGTGTGCGTGTGTGTCTGTATGAAATAACAGAAAGATGACAAACGGCTCCTGGATTTTACGCGTATGGGAAAGAATGTGTATTATTGTGGTGTTAGTTTTCAATTGAAAGATAAGTCTTGCTCGAAATCTTTCATTTCCAGAACAGAACCATTTCCCCTAGCAGCAAGTAGAATCCCCAGGCCCCAGTTCCTACCTGCACTGGTGTTGGTGCTGGGGCTGGGGCTGGCCAGCAGCAGCCCTGAGCCCTGGGCTGGGGGCGGCGGCTGCCCATCACTCAGCTGCTTTACTCGTCTGCGGTGGGATTTGCCATTGTAGTGGACCTGGGCCTGGGCTGCCGAGTTCAGCTGGATGTTGCACACCTCGCAGAAGGAAAACAGGATTTTCTTCTTCTCTTTACTCAGCTGGTCCTCGGGCCTGTCACTCTTTATTCCCTTCTCCTCCCAGCCCCGTAGGAAAGCTGCCATATTCATAATTCCATCTTCAAGGTGGTGTCAGGGCTGAAGGAGGGCTTCGCACCTGCAAACCAAAGCACACAGGCATTGTGAGATTACGGGAGCCTAAAAGCCATTCAGCTTTTCAGAGGTCCCTCCTGGAAGGAACCTGATTATATGTGGTGTTTGTACATGAGTTCCCTCTGTCTGGAGCACTTTGTGCTCAGTTCCTGCCCCTTCTCCCATTACCTCTCCTCCCTTTGAGCTTTTAACTCCTGACTACCCATGAGATCTTTTAGCCAGCATATCTCCCTCTCCAAGGACCCTGCTTTAACCCTGGACAATAGGTCTGTTAGTTCTATGCTTCCATAATGCTGTATGGCTTCTGTTCATAGGACCTATCACAGTATGAGTTCCCCATATATTTGTGCTATTATTTGGCTTATGTCTATCTCCGTGTTAGAGTATAAGCCCTATGGAAGCAACCATCTTGTCTCTGGACATTCCTTAGATCTAGGAATAGCCGTGGGCCTGTTCCTTCTACCTGCTAGGCATTCAAATATCTATTGAAATAAGAAAGGAGTAAGCGATGCAACAAACCCAGAAAGCTATAAAAAGTGTATACAAGTAAATATATACAACCCACACAACCTGTACACACGCACCCAGACACACGCCCTAAGTGGGGGGAGTATAACAAACATAACACAGTGCACCTGCAACTTACGTTGGGTGTGTTCTAAAAGCTTCTTGGTAAAGTGGTCAGTGGGAATTTGTACATATTTCCTTACAGACGTAGTGAAACAAGTGGTTTTTAGGCTCCCAGATTACCCCATAAATACCAACTTAATCTTTGATGAAGTTGAAATGCAGAACATCTGAAATACAAAAATAACAGAAATTATGGTAAACTGGTCACTGAAAGAGTAAACTGGAATAAGACAGTTTTGTTTACTGCTAAGGGTTGATTTTCTTCACCAATTATTTAGGTTAGCATATAGGGATAAATTATAATCTAAAGGAAAATTTCTTTCTTTAAGATTTATTTATTTGGAAGTCAGTCACAGAGACAGAAAGAGAGATCTTTCATCTGCTGGTTCACTCTTCTAATGGCCACAATGGCTGGGGCTGTGCCAGGCAGAAGTTAGGAGCCAAGAGCTTCTTCCCGGTCTCCCACATGGGTGCAGGAACCCAAGGATTAGGCCATCTTCCATTGCTTTCCCAGGTGCATTACCAGAGAGCTAGGTCAGAACTGGTGCCCATATGGGATGCGGGGATGGCAGGCAACAGCTTTACCCACCACACCACAACACTAGCTCCCATAAGGGAAGATTTCAAAGGAGGTCTGTTAGTACATACCCTTGGATGTCAACTCCTCTTTAAAATATATATCTTTGCAATTTCCTTAACACAAGGATTATCAGCATCTCCATTAGTTACCAGTGTGATTATAACAAATCTTTTGGTTCTAAATCTGAGTACAGAAGGGCACTCTGCAAGGAGACAGGGGAGAGAAATTGGGCCAAATATGCAGGGGGAAAGGATTATGCTGGTGAAAGAATGGGTTGAGGTGAATAGCATTGGCCCATGAGGTATGAAGAATTTATAGACAGGAAGAAAAATGCATATGAAAGATTTCTGCCTACGGGGAAAAACTCAGGGGGTTGAAAAATACTGGCTTTGAACAATTCATCTTCCAATTTGGCTTGGAGGTTTATAGAAGAGGAGGAGCAAACAGGGACAAGTCCATATCTGGAATATCTACAAGTCGAATGATTAAAATTCAAAAAAGACATGACCATAAAGGCAGATAGTGATTCAAAGTATAGTATGCCAAAAATACTCATATTTACTTATTTATAACCATATACTCAAATGTGAAGGTTGCTGATATATTACTAATTTTCATATGTAAAGGCTATTTTTCCCATGGAAAAAATGATATTAAAAGATAATATTGGGCCAGTGCCGTGGTTTACTTGGTTAATCCTTTGCCTACGGCGCCAGCATCCCATATGGGCGCCAGGTTCTAGTCCCTGTTGCTCCTCTTCCAGTCTAGCTCTTTGCTATGGCCCAGGAGGGCAGTGGAGGATGGCCCAAGTGCTTGGGTCCCTGCACCCGCATGGCTCCTGGCTTCGGATTGGCACAGTGCCAGCTGTACTGGCCATTTGGGGAGTGAACCAACAGAAGGGAGACCTTTCTCTCTGTCTCTCTCTCTCTCTAACTAGCTGTCAAATAAAAAAAAAAAAAGATAATATTGGAGCAGGCACTATGGTGTAGCAGGTGAAGCTGCAGCCTGAATTGCCCGCATCCCATATGGGACCTGGTTCGAGTCTTGGATGCTCTGTTTCTGATCCAGCTCCCTGTTCATGTGCCTGGAAAAGCAACACAGGATGTCCCAAGTGCCTGGGCCCTTGCACCCACATGGGAGACCAGAAGAAGCTCCTAGCTCCTGGCTTTGGATCAGGCCAGCTCTGCCTTTTGCAGCCACATGGGGAATGAACCAGCAGATAGAGGACCTCTCTCTCTTTAACTCAGATAGATAGATAGATAGATAGATAGATAGATAGATAGATAGATAGATAAATGGTACTCTTATTTTGGTGCAAAAATTAAAATTCATGCAGTTTTCTCATAATACCCACTTTCCAAGAACTTTATAAAGATTTATCATACTTTACCCTGATGCCACCATTAAGAGACTACTGCACAAAATTTTCTAAATAAATCCATTCCTTTCAGCTCTCCACAAAGGCAATTTTCTTCCTTAAAATCTAGTCGATCTATGCATAAACCTGATTTAAACAGCCCCTACAGTTAAGCGGCAAAAAATAATTCAGCTATAATTGAAGTTGGATTTGAACTGCATGTATATATTCTTGCTTTTATTCCTCAAATCCAAAGTCTCATAAAACTTTAGAAAATACCAGTGTCATGGAAACGTTCTATTCAAACATATTATTCTGTGTCCTCTCAAAGTATATTCATAAGAATGAACCAATTAGGCCGGCGCCGCGGCTCACTAGGCTAATCCTCCGCCTAGCGGCGCCGGCACACCGGGTTCTAGTCCCGGTTGGGGCGCCGGATTCTGTCCCGGTTGCCCCTCTTCCAGGCCAGCTCTCTTCTGTGGCCAGGGAGTGCAGTGGAGGATGGCCCAGGTGCTTGGGCCCTGCACCCCATGGGAGACCAGGAAAAGCACCTGGCTCCTGGCTCCTGCCATCGGATCAGCGCGGTGCGCTGGCCGCAGCGCGCCGGCCGCGGCGGCCATTGGAGGGTGAACCAACGGCAAAAGGAAGACCTTTCTCTCTGTCTCTCTCTCTCACTGTCCACTCTGCCTTTAAAAAAAAAAAAAAAAAAAAAAAAAAGAATGAACCAATTAATCAACAGAGATAAATAATTTTAAAGTAAGTTCATCACTATTATGCCCTGTCCAGAAAACTAATACACCATGAAACATAAGAAAAACCAGTAACTTTTAACCTCAAAAGGCTAAGGTCAGGCCCCATCTCCCTGACCCACTGAACCCTAAGTGTTACACTGAGACTCAAGCAACCATCATGCTTGATTCAGATGAGAGCTGTTGACACTTTCAAATGAAAATTTCACCTCTTTGCAGGTGTCTGGCCTTGTCCATGTAGTGAATTAACACATCAGGTATTCACAGCAAAAGGATATGCATCATAACATTCAAGTGTGAAATCTGAAGCCTAACATTCTTCATGTTCTGTTTTAAAAAATAAAGCCATCTTACATTTTCTGATAGCCATGTATCCCCAAGTAAATTATACTCTAGATTTATTAAATTTACATAGCTTAAGTAGGAAGAAAGAATTTTTGATTTTTACTCTTCTGGAATTTTCCTATAACCTCTTCAGAACATCAACACATAATCTTCACCTTCTCTCAGAGTTACAGAAGATCCCTCACGTCTCCAATACCACATCAACAGGCCATTCTAAGACCATGCGCTGTCTAGCAGTTGCTAGCCTGTCCACCATGGCCCAACTTATCAGTCCTGGTTCTGACTTCCCCACACCTCCTCCCCTCTCAGGGGAAAAAAATCAGGTCAGCCCCCATTATCAGCCACTTGCAATCAGAGTATATTTAGTTCCAGAGGTCTTGGGGAAAGGGACCTAGAGGTGGTAGAGAAGCAAGATAGCAGAGTTTCAGTATCCACTTTTGGCCTGAGATGATATAATTTCTAGGCTTATAATATGTGTGGATGTGATAACATTTATAATGTCAACTTTCTGGCTAAGGAGAAGGTAACAGGGAGTTTAAGTGGAAGAGAGAAAAATCTCACTTTCTATTTTAAAGTTCTTTATCAGACTTAAATTGCATGTTTTATTTGCATGGGGCAGAAGAGCCTTCAAAGATGCCTGATTTAAGCAGAGCAGTGACCAGCATTTTCTTTGGAGTCAGGAAGGTTTGTGTGAGGATAAGAAAAGTCAAGACAAATTGGACGCAATATTCTGTGTTCATTCTGTATTTTTTTTATCCAATGAGATGACTAATATCCTAATATTCATTAGAGAACAAGGTATTTTGGTGCAGAAATAAGAATGAGAAAAAGTTAGTCTTTGAGTTTCTGTTTTTGGAGCAAAGAGCTGAGGGATCCAAATGGAACAGGAATGTCTAACAGAGCAATTCTAAATAACCATTAGGCTAGTGGTCGGGAAACATTCCTAAGGTAACAGCTTCTTTAGGACCAGTCATCACCTGCACAGTTATCCAAATGGTTTTATACATACACACACACACACACACACACATATATATATATATATACACAAATATAATTTTTAAAAACAGGAAAATGTTCACAGATAAAGACATGTCTGTAACACATATAGAAGAACATACTCTCGACATGCAGTGGCCATGTCAGATGGAGAACATGAGAGGAGACTGCCTCACTTCATGTACATACTAACAGGCTCTGCCTTCAGTCTGAGGCTTTACTGTCTCATTCCCCAGCTTGTGAGTCAGTGTGAGCTACTTTTCTTTCTTAACTTTTTTTTTTAACTTTTATTTAATGAATATAAATTTCCAAAGTACGATTTATGGATTACAATGGCTTCCCCCACATACCGTCCCTCCCACCCACTACCCTCCCCTTTCCCACTCCCTCTCCCCTTCCATTCACATCAAGATTCATTTTCGATTATCTTAATATACAGAAGATCAGCTTAGTAAACATTAAGTAAGGATTTCAACAGTTTGCTCCCACACAGAAACATAAAGTGAAAAATAATAGATGATTTTTTTTAAATGATGATGAAATCAGATCAGACCAATTGTCATGTTTAATCCCAGTGAGAGTCAAGTTGGGAGTTGATCATTTCTTTTTTTTTTTTTTTTTTTTTTTTTTTTACAGAGGATCAGTTTAGTATGCATTAAGTAAAGATTTCAACAGTTTGCACCCCCATAGAAACACAAAGTGAAATATATTGTTTGAGTACTCGTTATAGCATTAAATCTCAATACACAGCACATTAAGGACAGAGATCCTACATGAGGAGTAAGTGCACAGTGACTCCTGTTGTTGATTTTACCAATTGACACTCCTGTCTATGGCATCAGTAGTCTCCCTATGCTCCAGTCATGAGCTGCCAAGGCTATGGAAGCCCTCTGAGTTCTCCGATTCTTATCTTGTTTAGACAAGGTCATAGTCAAAGTGGAGGTTCTCTCCTCCCTTCAGAGAAAGGTACCTCCTTCTTTGAAGACCTGTTCTTTCCACTGGGATCTCACTCGCAGAGATCTTTTGCCAGAGTGTCTTGGCTTTCCATGCCTGAAATACTCTCATGGGCTTTTCTTCTTTCTTAACTTCTAACATTGGCCTGCAACTCCTTTCCAAATGTAATGCTTCTCTTAAGAACCTGCTATAGGCCGGCGCCGTGGCTCACTTGGCTAATCCTCCACCTGCGGCGCCGGCACTCCGGGTTCTAGACCCAGTTGGAGCGCTGGATTCTGTCCCGGTTGCTCCTCTTCCAGTCCAGCTCTCTGCTGTGGCCTAGGAAGGCAGTGGAGGATGGCCCAAGTGTTTGGGCACCTGCACCCGCATGGGAGACCAGGAGGAAGCACCTGGCTCCTGGCTTTGGATTGGCGCAGCGCGCCGGACATAGCAGCCATTTGTGGGGTGAACCAACGGAAGGAAGACCTTTCTCTCTGTCTCTCTCTCACTAACCCTGTCAAAAAAAATAATCTACTATAAACACTTCCTAATTGCAAAATCCAAGATTTATTTATATATTTTAAAGACAGAGTTGGGGGGTGGGGGGAGAGAGGAGAGATCTTCCAACAGCTGGCTCACTCTCCAAATGGCCACAATGGCTGGAGCTGTGCCAAACTGAAGCTGGGAGCTTCTTCTGGGTCTCCCACATGGGTGCAAGGACCCATGCACTTGGGGCCTCCTCCCCTGCAGGATCGGAAGCGGAGCATCCAGCAGCTTTACCAGCTACACCACAGCGCCGGTCCCCACCACTCCTTACTGTTCTTGAGGTCCTCACAATGAGCCCCTTGCAGAGGCCGTCTCCCTGTACACCCCCGCAGCTGTTAGCTCCTACAGCTCACATGTTGTGCTACTGTTCTGTTTATACAGATCTGGAACTTCATGTAGTTTTATTTACTCACTAATTTCAGTAAATGTTTGTTGACTGTGTAGGAAGAGGGCTGGGCACCAGGGAGACAATAGTGAAAAGTGTGGGTGGGGTGACATTCTGAGGGGCACCTACAGTCCAGTGAGTAATGCAGAGGAGAAAACAGGAAATTAAGACAGAGGGCGGCCGGCGCCACGGCTCAATAGGCTAATCCTCCACCTAGCGGCGCTGGCACACCAGGTTCTAGTCCCGGTCGGGGCACCAGATTCTTGCCCAGTTGCCCCTCTTCCAGGCCAGCTCTCTGCTGTGGCCCGGGAGTGCAGTGGAGGATGGCCCAAGTGCTTGGGCCCTGCACCCCATGAGACCAGGATAAGTACCTGGCTCCTGCCTTCGGATCAGCGCGGTGCGCCGGCTGCAGCGCGCTGGCCGCGGAGGCCATTGGAGGGTGAACCAACGGCAAAGGAAGACCTTTCTCTCTGTCTCTCTCTCTCACTATCCACTCTGCCTGTCCAAAAAAAAAAAAGACAGGGCAATAAATACTTTGGAAAAGTCTACATTTCCCTCTTTTGCTAGACTTCAGGCCCCTTAAAGATAAAGCAGCTAAGATTGTGTTTAGCACAAAATAGGCACTGAACAAACAAATGCATTGTGTATGTGGGGTGAGTGTGTGTATAGTATATGGGTATGGTATGTATCTATGGGTATGGTATGCATGTGGGGTGTGTGCATGACATATGTGTGTGCAGCATTGGTTGTGAACACAGTAACCAAGGTCAGCATATTCCAATCTTAACAGCTTGTATGTGGGCTGGGTGCACAGCTGCTTGTATCCTCGGATTTCTATACCAGTAACAACAGCACACATCCCAAGGAAAAAATGCCACCACTCATCTGCAAACTAAAATCCAGATTGTTTAGGACAAAGTCTTTCACACTTTAATTACAAACAAAGCTCGAATTTCAAATTCTGCTGGGATTGGTCACACATGAACAAAGACACATTTGTGCCAATATCCTTGTGGCATATTTTTTATTGCAATTTGCTTTTTCAGGGAGTGGAGCACTGGGACTAAGTGAGAAACTTTGAGCAAAACTTCACAGATAAAAACCCAGAGACAGAGAAGATTCAGGATGCTGACAGATTCTCGTCCACCTCACTGTGTTGCAACAAGTTGGTATGGACCCCTAACTACTTCAATGGATGGTAAAAAGTTTGAGTTCTGGGGCACTGGCATACAAAGGCAGAGACTGGGAGACAAAGAAGCCAGTAGAGCACATTCGTGTTCTCATTTTCAGTATTATTTTCTAACAAAATCCAGATAGAGGATGTTATGTTTGATTCCCTTCAGCTAGACAATCATTTATTAAACACTATTTATAAATAATACATAACCCTTGCCCCTAGGGTAGCCAAAGAAATGTAAACATAAAGAACTTTTAAAAGCAAAGAGCTCACAATAAACCAGAGTCCGTCCACATGTGGCTGCTCCCTGTTGAGACGAATGACCATGGAGAGTTCTTTGTATCAGACTCCCCAAGGTCCTTTGAGCATACTTCTGTAGCACTTCAGCTTTATTATAGTGGACTGAAATTATTGCTTGGTATTTGATTTCACCGGACGGCTCACCCATCGTATTGTTTTTGCAATCACCTACTGCCACCTTGCTGAATGCTAGTGAAAGAGATGGTATTGGGAAGCTCTGCACTGGAGAGTAAATCCCTGGAGATACTGACACCACTGGCTGAGTAAGAAAAAGGGACATTTTAACGCTTCTAGCAATTTGCTTCCCTTAAGGAAAAGTTCTGAACTCAGCTTTGGAAGCTCAATGCTCCTTTGTTTCGTTGAAAATATCTTACATACTAGAAGGTCTTTCTATTCTGTGAAGGTAAATCACGAGCTCTATTCTGTAAGGAGGTCTCTGGGGATAACATGGCTCCCAGGAACTTAATCTGCTTTCTGCAGTCATGTAAAAGGTTGTCTTCACTGTGCCACAGTTATACTTCTGGAAACTGTCTTTTCTTTCATAAAATACTTTTTCCTTGTAAGTGGATTCAAACTTCATTGCCTCTGAAAGTTCTTGCTGGATGCTGGACAGTATGTTTTAGTGTCATGCAGTTAAATGCAGAAGACGGGTGACACTGGAAGTTACAGGAAGAACAAGAAGTAAGGCTGGGATTGCCAAAGATCACACTGGATATACTGCAAGCTAATAAATGTGGTCATTCCAACTGAATAAATGCAAATTTGGGCAAAGTACTGATGCTCTGAATTATCTTAGGGACTAAAGGGTAAAGCCACACTTTTGTGGACGGGTGTGGGAAGGAAGAAATGTCTCCATTGTTAGTCATATTGAGAAGACTGACAGAGGCAAGAAACTAACACTCCGAAGGATAATCTTACGGCTGTTTCTGGGCCTGGAGTGACAGGGGGCCGATGACACAGGTAGGTATGAGAGGCTTGTTCTAGGCATTCTTATTTTGGAGAAGTAAACTGATCCCTTAAATGAGGTGACACAGGGCCGGTGCTGTGGCGTGGCAGGTGGAGCCTCTGCCTGCAGTGCCAGCATCCCATAAGGGCACAAGTTAGGTCCTGGCTGCTCCACTTCCCATCCAGCTCTCTGCTATGGCCTGCGAAGGCAGTAGAAGATGGCCTAAGTCCTTGGGCCCATGCACCCACGTGGGAGACCTGTTAGAAGCTCCTAGCTCCTGGCTTCAGATCAGCCCAGATCTGGGAGCTGCAGACATTTGGAGAGTGAACCAGTGGACAGAAGATCGATTCTCTCTCTCTCTCTGCCTTTCAAATGAATAAATAAACCATGTAAAAAAAAATGAGATGACAGGCCTGAGAATAAGCAGAAAAAAACATTGCACAATGAGGCACACCCATGGAGGGCTTTAGTCTATAAACTCTGAGAATCTCTTTACCTAGTAATTGTAGAGATCTCCAAAATACCTTGCCATTTAAAAAGCAACAACCCCAAATCATCAGTGAAACTGAAACTTCATAGCTGATATACCTATGACTCATGCGAGAGTCTCAGATGGCATCTTACACGGAAGTCATATATGAGAGAGCAGGATCTACAGTCTGAAGAATACCAGTGACCACCAAGAGGGAGATAGCAGTCCAGAACCAGGCAATTGGTTAAGATGTCAATCAACAGCTGTATCAGCATGTCTCAGGGATTCAATAAATCCTCTATGAAGGGAAACTGACAAAATACTGGAGCTCTTGTATTAAGAATAGAAATCTGAACTATTTTGAAGTAAGTAACATGATGAGGAAACAGAATGGGGCATCTGAATTACCTAAGGTAAAGACAAAATTGTTTTGTTTTTCTTTTTAAGATTTATTTATTCATTTGAAGGCAGAGTTATAGAGAGACAGAGACAGAGACAGAGGCAGAGGCAGAGGCAGAGGCAGAGGCAGAGACAGAGAGAGAGAGAGAGGTCCTTCATCTGCTAGTTCACTTCCCAGATGACCACAATGGCCAGAGCTGGGCCGACCCAAAGCCAGGAACCAGGAGCTTCTTCCAGGTCTCCCATGTGGGTGCAGGGGCCCAAGGACTTAGGCCATCTTCTACTGCTTTCCCAGGCCATAGCAAAGAGCTGGATTGGAAGTGGAGCAGCCGGGACTCAAACCAGCGCCCATATGGGATGCTGGCATTGCAGGCGGTGGCTTTACCCACTACACCACAGCGCCAGCCCCAGGAAAAAGTTATTTTATTCTCATTTGTTAGTGTAGATTCAGAGCTACACAGATGTCTGATACTTAGAATATCCTCCATAAATCTTTGACAAATTGAAATAAATGCTATAATCAAGTGAGATGGAGTTCAGCTTTAACTGAAAGCTGCCAGTTGATTTGGCCTGACCCTTAAGAAGGCTCAATAACTGAATATCTATGTAGATCAATGTCTTTTCAGGCACCCTTGATCTTTGAGGTAGTCCAAGTTACTATCACATACAAAGAGCACAGCAGTGTCAACAATGAGAACAAGGAATGAGTTTTATCCTTAATGCCAGAATATCAATTTCATTCTCTCTCTCTCTCTCTCTCTCTTACACACACACACACACACACACACACACTTCAGACAGAACCATGATGAAAAGTATCCTTATATACTTAATGCGTTGACAGTGTATCAGCAGAAATAAAAGTATATGTTTCTTCTGACAAGAATAAAATGCTGCAATAACTCATGTTAATCATGAAATCTATTAGTTCTAGGTAAAAAGTGTAATTATGAGGAAGTGAGCATTTAGCCTAGCAGTGAGGATGTGCCTGTCCACTTTATAGAGTATCTGGGTTTGATTCCTGGCTCTGGTTACTGACTCCAGCTTCTTGCCACCGCAGGTCCTGAGAGGTAGTGGCAATGGCTCAGTGACTGGTCTTCTGCTTTCCACATGGGATGCCTGGTTTGCAGTCCCAGCTCCTGGCTCTTGTCTGGGCCCAGCCACTGTGACCACCTGGGGAGTGACCTGGTGGATGGAAGCTCTGTCTGTCTCTGTTTCTCTCTGCTTCTTGAATAAATTTTTAAAAAAAATTTTTTTAAATTACTGTTTTTCCATTAGCTAATTGAGAGAAATGGATCTAAGTCTATTACTAGCCAAATAACAATAGAGAGAAAATATACTTATTTTGAGATACAAATATTTATAAACAATTGAATATCAGAATAGAAATTAGATTATAGCATGATAATCTTTGTAAAATTATGTTGTGTACTAGCATTCATGTTACTATATAAGTAAACCTTAAGCATACTATTAAATGTTTATTTAATTTCATTAGGATGTAAATCTTTCTAGGAAAAAGAAATCTTATTGAGCATTATTCCTCTTTTGAGGGTGAATTAAAAGCAAAAGATCAGAAGTATTACTACTACCTTAATGTTACTATCTAGAAGAGATAATTAAATAATATTCATTCTTAAATTCATGTCACTCCTTTCTTTATGTATGATGAATTATTTTTAATGACGGAATTTGGTTTTATTCCTAGCCACATATTGATTTCAATACTTGGTTTCTGGTATTGAACTAAAATATGCATAAGCAAGAGCAATGCTTATTGATGGGGTGACACAGTCCTCTGCAGAGTGGCACTCTGGATTACATTTGCCCCTGTCCTTTCTGGCACAGCTGTGCAGCCTAAACAGCCGCAGAACACACTGGGGTGAGCTGCACAACATAAGTGAGCATAAAACCTGGACAAGGGCAGACATTGCAGCCTTGTCCCTCCCATTGGCATTGCCAGGGCAGGGATCCAACCGAGGCCACTTTCCTAAGACTCTGGAAGTATTCTGGCAAGTCAATCGCAGAGCCTTTGTGTGCAGCAAGAACAAGTTCTCCTACTTGCTAGTGAATCATCTGGGTGAATCAGAACAATTCAATGGATGTGTTCACACAAGACAGACCGCCCATCAAGGAAGACATACTTCCACTTCACTGAGTAATCAGATCACCTTAAAAAGTTACAAACATGAATGTTTTCTTCTGGCTTTTGCTATGTGGGAAAGTAGATATAGGTTAAATTAAATACACCACACAACCTAGTTTTGTTTCCACTCATGTTCTCGACATATTCCATGTGGATACATTTTAACAGTTATTACTTTTATTTTTTACATACAAAAGTAATATATGAGATTCTAGAAATTTTTTAAAAATATGGATAATATATTTTCTCATGTTTAACTCTAGCCTATGCAAATATTTATTTACTTTCACCTATCTGTAAGCCAGAATGACAGAGAAAGAAAGAGAGACAGAAATAGAGACACAGAGATAGAACTTCCATCTTCTGGTTCCTTCCCCAAATGCCCAAAACAGTTATGTGTGAGTCAGGCTGAAGCCAGGAGCCCAGAACTCCATCCTGCTCTCTCACATGAGAAGCAAAGGCCAAAGTAATTGTGCTATCATCTGCTACCTTCCCAGAATGCATTAGCAGGAAGCTGGATTGGAAATGGAGTAGGCAGGAGTCAAACTGGCACTCCAATATAAGATGAAATTGTCTCAAGCAGCAGCTTAAATCACTGAGCCACAGTCCCCACCAGACTAGCATTTTTAAAAAGTATTTTATTTATTTATTTGAAAGACTTAGAGAGAAGGGGAGAAAGGGAAAGAGAGTATGTTTGACCCACTGGTTCACTCCCCAAATGGCTGCAATGGCCAGGGATGGACCAGGCTGAAGCCACAAGCCAGGAGCTTCTTCTGGGTCTCCCACATGGGTGCAGGAGCCCAAGCATTTGGGCCATCCTCTACTGCCTTCCCAGGCCTATTAGCAGGGAGCTGAATTGCAAGTAGAGCATCAAGGACTTGAATCAGAACCCACATGGGATGCCGGCATTGCAGGCAGAGGCTCAACCCGCTACACCACAATGCCAGCCTTCTACTTAGTCCTGGTCCCCTGCCTTCATCATTTTTAAATGTTATATAATTCTTTTTAGGGTTCTGGTTAAACAACACATAGCTAAGAGTTCGAATATGTAACTAGACATGCTCCTCGACTTACAATGGGGCTATATCCTGATAAACCAATCAAAAGTTTCAAATATCCTAAGTCAAAAATGCTGCCCAACTAAATCATCTGATTTATGACATATTCACCTGAATTATAACAAAGGTCACATTGAGTATACATTTTGGAGGAAAAAGTACCTTCATCCCTACCTCACACTAAATGTCACTTTCAGAAGGACTGTAAGCCTAAATGTTGGAAAGAAAAATGCTAAGACTTTTAAAGCGAAAGATAAAAGAATACTTCACTTTGTCTTCATGACTTTGTAGCAGGCAAAGACAAGTTAACTATAAGAGGGAAAAAATGCAGATTTCAAAGTAACTCAGAGAGTGGGAAGAGATAAGTGCAATATAAACATACAACCAAGACTCTTAGAGGACAATTTCAAGTCAACAAAATGACAGTTCAATAGAAAAATGAACAAAAGCTTGAATTCAGGAAAAGAAGTTCACGAATGGCAAATAAATACATGTAAAGATACTCAACCCCATCCACCAGTAGGGAGATACAAATTGAAACCACAAAGTGATATCACAACTCTCACCAGAATGATCACAACAGAAAATATAAAGTGTCTGATGAAGATGTGAAGCAATCAAAACTTTTACATGACAGAAAAAGTATAAATTTGGTACAGCTTCTTTAGAGAGGTGTGCATGTGTACAGCCCAAGACCCAGAAATTTTATCTTCAGATTTATGTTGAACATAAATATGTGGGTATGTTCAATATATGGAAACATAGTCATCAGCACATTCATAGAAGCACTACTCACAAAAGCTTCAAGCTGAAGAGTACTTAAATGTTCATCAACATTTAAGGGTAAGTAAATATATCAGATTAATCCCAACAAAGAAAAACACACAGCACAAGAGAATGAATAATTTATAACTACATGCAACAATATGGATGACTCTCAAGAGTCGTACAAGGGGCCACTGCCTACGGTGCTGGCATCCCATGTGGACACCAGTTAGGGTTTTGGCTGCTCCAATTCTGATCCTGCTCCCCACTATGGCCTGAGAGAGCAATGGAGGATGGCCCAGGTCCTTGGGATCCTGCACCCCTGTGGGAAACCTGGAGGAGGGTCCTGGTTCCTGGCTCCTGGCTTTTGATCTGCCCAGCATTTGGGGAGTTAACCAGTGGATGGAGGACGTCTCTGCCTCTGCCTCTCTGTATCTCTGCTTTGCACATGGATAAATAAATCTTTTTTTTTTCCATTCCCAAGGATAAATAAATCTTAAAAAAAAAAAAAAAGGTCATACAAAAGAAGCCAAGCCACAAGGCTACAAACTAGATGATATCATCTATTTACACAAAGCATGACAATATGTAAAGCTAATCAACTAATCAAAGCTGTTAGAAGTTAGGGAAATTACATGGAAGGTGAGAGGGAAGGGTAATGACTTGAAGAGAATACAAAATGTTGTTCTGTGTCTTTATCTGGGTACTGCTTACAAAGGTGTGCTCACGATGCAACAATTCACCGCTCTGTACATTTACAATATGTGTACTTTTCTGGATATACATTATACTTTGATAATTTTTAAATGCTATGTGTTCAATGTAGAAAATTCTTCATATCATTAAAAGAAGAAAATCAATGTCCCCTCAAGCCAACTAAAAGAGATACAAGGGTGGCTGACATTACGGCGTAGGAGGTAAAGCTGCTGCTTGGGATACCAGCAACCCATCTGGTTGTTGGTTTGTGTACCTGCTGCTCTACTTCTGATCCAGCTACCTGCTAATGGCCTGGGATGAGCAGCAAAAGATGGCCCCAGTACTTGGGTAGCTGCCACCATGGGAGACCCAAAAGAAGCTCCTAGTTCCTGAATTTGGCCTGCCCAACCCTGGCCACTACAGCCATTTGGGGAATGAGCCAGAGGATGTAAGATTCTCTCTCATTCTCTTTCTCTCTCTTTCAAATAAACAAATCTTTTTTAAAAAGAGTAAATTTTTTCTAGTTTTTTTTTATGTGATTATATATCTACAAAAATCTGATTACATACAATTTTATTTCCCATTTCTTCACTTATCATACACATCTTTCCATGTTAAAAATTCATCTTTATAATCAGTTCTAAAATACTAACATCCATGATCAAGAGCTAATTTAGCCAACTGAGGTTTGATTACAGGGATAAAGGAGTCCCTGGAGGAGAGGACATGAGTAAAAATAGGAAATCTTAAAGTATCCCATAGGGCCCTGGTAGCCATTGTCCCAAACACCTTCAGATGTGAGGCAATCAAGGACCCTGGAACCTGGAGAAGGTGGCAGGACAGGTTTTTTCACTTTTTGACTATTTTAAATATTTCTAGGAAAGATTTTATTTGTGCTTCTATTCACATCCATGATCATTTCCTTGGAATACATTTTTGAAAGTAGATTTCCTAAGTCCACTTCTAATATATGTTGCCAATTTGACCTCTAGAAAAGCTGTGCCAATTTGCACTTCTTCCAGCAGTCTATGACAGTGTTTATTTCCCACTCTCACAACTCTGAGAAAGCTGTTTAAAGAACTCTTAGTCAATCTGACAAGCACAGCATGTTTTCAAATGCACTTATTTGCTAGTATAATTGGACCATTTTTCATATGTATATTGGCCATATTATAGCTTTTATTTGTGAATTTCCTATTCATGACCTTTACTTTTTTTCCTTTTATTGATTGGGGCTTCTCTCTTATTGATTTTAAGGTTGCTTGTCTGTGGTTATTAAATGTAATAAATGTCATATATCACAAACATTTCTACATTTAGCTTCTCATTTTGTTCAGGATGATTTTTGTAATTATTTAGATTTTTATTTGTTTGGTTAGTTGAAAGGCTGACTGGCAGACAGACAGATCTTCCATCTGTTGATTTACTCCCCCTCTCCCCTCAAAGTCCAGGCCTGGCCAGGCTGAAGCCAAGATCCAGGAATTCCACGCAGGTCTCCTACTTGGGTGGCAGGAACTCAAGTACTTAAGTCATCATTTGCTGCTTCCCAGGTGCATTAGCAGGGAGCTGCACTGGAGGTAGACTAGCACTGGCACTCCAATGAGGCACATGGGCATCCCCAACTTTTTTATTCCCACTGCACCACAACACCTGCCATCCCTGAGCTTTTTATTTTTTAAATCAAATATATTCATCTTTTAACTTATGAACTCTTCCTTGGGCGTAGATAAATCCTTCCATGCCCCACATCATACAAATTCTTAATTTTAAAAAACAGTTTTATAATTGCCATTATAGTCCAAAGACATAGTACAGAGCAGAAAATATAGAAACCTAAAGACAGATACAGTATCACTTCACACTGTTAAAGACACATGGGATGATCATGAGATGTCCCAGGCCACTACTGGATGCTTACACTGCAAGTCAATCAGAGGGGATAACATAATAGGAAATACTCTTTTTAGATACTAATAAAACACTGCTGCCTAAAGACCATGGTGAGGGACCGTCCACTTCAACTCATGGAAAGGGTCTAGGCTATGTGTGGGAGATCATTATAGTAAAGCCTCACCAGGGGCAGGAGCACAGGACCAACCACCTTCCTTCCCAGGGCTCTGACTGCAGGAGATGAACAGCCATCTGTTGGATGGTAAACCTTCCTTCTGACCTCTCCCCCTGCAGCAGGAGGGCACTGACCACCCGCTAGTCTTGCTGACACTGCTCTCTGGTCCAAAAAGCCTAAGTGCCAGCACAAGCCCTCCTGATAAGGCCAGGAAGACCAAGAGGACACTGAGGGGCTCCCACTCCATCTTCCTATTTATTTGTAAGTGTATAAGATCTTTCCCCCATGAACTGCCCTAGGTGGAAAAATGCTTGCCTCTTCTGGCCAGACTGCTCATCCATTCCTGCCTGGGATCCCACATGGAAGCCGCCCTAACACACTCTACTCTTACATGGAGCGTCCCTCTTCATTCTTCAGTCTCAGGATTCCTTCTGAGAATGGGGAGACTATGGTATGTTCTGCTGATCCTCAGACAATGTTCAGTAAATAACATCTGTCTGACTTTTCCAGTAAACTCCTCCCTTTACTTCTAAAATTTGCACATTAGAGGTTTGTCTGCTTTACCATTCTGGAAGCTAAAAGATGAATTGCAGATAAACCCTGAGCAACTATCAGATAAAGAGACAGCTCTGTAATTAATTCACTGAAACAAACCTCAGGTATCATTTCTCATCTGTTCTTTCAAAAGTCACAGAGGTTGAATTAATTGTGGAACAGGCGCAGTTATAACATTTGTGAGTATTGAAAGATGGGAAGAATACATGCCTTTCTAGAACCTTTTTTCTGATCAGAAAGTATTAACTCTGAAAAGAGCATGACTTTCATTTTTTCCCTTTAATATTTTAAGATTTGATCTGGAAAAATTGAAAATACAATGCAGTATATGTACACATACAAACATACATACTTCTTGGTAACAGTCAATATGCAGACATCAGTGAGTTTGAAGTCAGTGCCTTCTGTGGGTAATTTTATCTGTACTTTGGTAAGTTCATATCTATTCCTTTTAGTTACCCAACACAAGCTTCTGCTGCTAATAGGGCACACAGATAGATTTGGACAAGGGATTGTGTGCTATTGGGTCAAAGTGCACAGCAAGTTTAACATGCTCAGAAGTAACATGAAAAAAATAGCAATTCCTAAAGCTCTCTTGAGAATTGAGAACACCAGGTCAGGATTCAAAGCTGGCAGCTCTGGTAGGTGTGATATAGCTGCCAGGAAACGATCCTGCAAACCCTGTTGGAGAAATTAGTCCCAGAGGTATTACAGTCAGAAGATGACCCAATTAACTGGGAAGAAGGTCAGGTATATAAAAGACAATGATGAGAACAGGCCACAAAGAATCACATATCAGAGCAACAGAGATGGTCGGACATTTAATTGTGAGAATCAAAACCAGAAACTGTTCAGAAGAACAAGCAAGAAAATGCTTTGCTGAGAATCAGTGTCCTGAAGGTCCTGGGGTCAAGGGTAACTCTCCAGGCTGCAAACAAAAGAGCTGTCCTGCTGACCTGTTCATTATGTCACCGTCCCACTGTTAGCTGGAATCAAGGTGAGAAAGAGAGAAGGCGGGTGAGGAGGATCCAGAGGTGGGATGTGCGAGACTCTGATGTAGTTGATTTGCTGGGACTTGCAATTTATCATCACTCCTATCTGTTCTTTCCATATTGATTTTCTTTTAAATGGTCTTTTGCCCTTTTAAAATTGATCTTTAAAAATGCTTCCTTGCCAAATATCTCTACTGCTTCTGATGTTACATTTGATGACATTTAAAGTCTTCACACTGTCACTTTTCCTATGAAAGAAATGACTGACAATTTCACTGCAGGAAAAAACTGGCAAAACATTGAAAAACAAGACTATTTGTTGCCCCTAAGTACAATCACTAATTTTTTCTATAAAATGTTCATGAAATACATTCACCAACTATTTTTAGATAGGTTCTTAATTTAAAATTATAAAGTTGTTAGAAATCATTCTGATTTACACTCAGTAAAAATTTAGAGAAAGAACAGGCAACATACAATTTGTCCAGTCACTCTAATAAATCTTAATATCTACTGATGGCTACATCAAACTGTATACCAATTACATGATTTTCAAATATGTAAGTGGGTACAAGGTATTTTCAATTTATAGGCAGCTGCCAATCAACCATCCTATACACATAAGGATCATGGAGAAGGTGAAAAGCAAGACAGTGCTAGACCCAAATTTGTTCTATGAATTCTTGGGACACCATATCCACATCAGAATTGAATTCATGTGATGCTGCACCACCAAGAAAAATTAGGAGGGGATTGCAACGCATTTTGAAATGGAGCACCCAATAACACTCACAAATGTCTGTATGTTGAAAGTGCACCAACGTCGGGGCCGGCGCGATGGCTCACTTGGTTAATCCTCCGCCTGTGGCGCCAGCATCCCATATGGGTGCCAGGTTCTAGTGCAGTTGCTCCTCTTCCAGTCCAGCTCTCTGCTGTGGCCCGGGAAGGCAGTGGAGGATGGCCCAAGTGCTTGGGCCCTGCACCTGCATGGGAGACCAGGAGGTGGCACCTGGCTCCTGGCTTTGGATTGGTGCAGCGCGCCAGCCATAGCAGCCATTTGGGGGGTGAACCAATGGAAGGAAGACCTCTCTCACTGTCTAACTCTGCCTGTCAAAAAAATAAATAAAAAATAAAAATAAAAGAAAGTGCACCGACGCATCCAGCAGAGCCCTGTCTTCTCTTTCTCTCTCACCTCAATGACCCAGGAAAGGAATGCAAAATGGGCTAAAATACAAAACACATTTATAACATGTTTGCATAACTATAACAAGAGTCAGGCCAGACATGGGAGAATGCTTGCCTTTTTGAGGATGGTAGGTGGATAAACAGGCATATAAGAAAATCAAGAAAAGAGCCTGTCACGAACCAGGGATGAGTCTTAGCACGTCATGATTTGAGGAGCCCAATCAACTCAATTATCTTCATCTGAGGTTAGAAGGCAGCTCAAAAACAATTTTTATCTTGAAACCATTCCACAGTGAATAACATAATATTACTGTCCACTACAACAGACTCATATAAGATCCTCATGTAGCTGCAAGAGGAACATTCAAGAACTCAGTCTGCCTACAAGGAGAAAAAAAGAGAGAAAATTCCCTACAGGGCTGCAGACTGTGGATCTAAGCCCCTCCCTTTCTTACAATGATTGGGACCAAATTGAAAAGTGGCAATATTTGCTTTGGGGTTAATCTTATGAGTACAAAGTAAACTGAAAGTAGATCATTGTAAAAATTAAGAGAGGGAACAGGAGAGGTTGGAAGAGAAAGGGGGGGCAGTGTGGGTAGGTGGGAGGGTAGGGTGGGCAGTATCACTATGTTCCTAAATCAGTATACACGAAATACATGAAATTTGAGTATCTTAAATAAAATTTTTAAAAAGTGCTTCTTCTGCCTTTCCATATCTTTCCAAGGCCTTGTTCACTTTGTATCCCCACTCAAGCCTGCCCTTGAATTAATTCATATTAAGTTGTGGACTTAAAATGATATATTTGTCAGAAGTGAATCTCCAAAGCATTTGTAAGGCAGGTGCACATCACAAACACCCGGGAAGCTTTACCAAACTCCACATGCCCACGTGCTGCCCCTACAGACTATGATCTAAATGTGACAGCTGCGTGGTTAGAGAAACAAGGCAGAAAGAAAGTACCTAAGAAATGGATGCTCAGCCTGTCTAGGAGTTCTCCCCACTTTCTATCCTCACCACATGATGAGATCTAAAGGTTTGCAAGCAATGTGTCAACAAGGAACAACAGACCAAGGATACATTTCAATGCTTGCATCACTTGCTACACAACCTAACAGACACTGCCATCATCAAGTGGAAGAAAGTGACAGCTCTGTCAGTCACTTGATAGTTGAATGACCTTGAACAGCCACATGTCTGTCCAGTCATCAAATTCCTCTGCTGTAAAGGGAGGAGAGTGAACCAGGTGACCTCTAACATTTCTCACTGTTCAAAAATCTGGAAGGGTTATGCAGATTAGTGTTGTTGTTGTGGTTTTTTTTTTTTTTGTATGGTTTTGTTTATTTGCTTTCCTTACAGGTGGAAATCACAATACCCAATGTAGTTCAGCAGCAACACTTCATTGCGTAGGGAAGTGATCTTCTCTGATCCCTCTGATCTACAGCTCATACTTGACAGAGAACCCAAGCACTGCTGTCAGTTCTGAGTTTGCACAGAGAATATTCCCTCTCATCTCATTTGCTGATTGAGTGGGAGGCAGCAGGCAATATTTCAAAATGCAAACTGACATTTAATTATACAAAAATCTCCTTCCGTGATCACTTTTCTTGCCAGGCTGATTCTGATCTACTTGCATATTTTTTTCTTTTTTGTTGACTCCTGGTTTTCCAGTTCTTACTGAGAACAATCAGAAACGAGCCCTGAACATTAGATTTATAATCTTGTTACTGCTCTACCTAATACAATCTTTAGCTGATACTGTCATTTGCAAAATGATGTTTCCTTCTGAGACTTTACTGAATCTCTGGCATCTACACTGACATTTTCAAAATGTGGATATTTCCCAATGTCTATATCAAAAATACAGCATGTATGCAAATATCACTTAAAAGTGTAAGTGGAGATTACGGCAGAAAGTGCACCAAAAGGGACTATTCTGCTCCAGCTAATGAAAAACTGAAACATTTCTGCAAGGAGAGAAACCAGGGCCAGTGCCACCACCTGCAGTGTGAAGTTCAAAGGGGCACCAAAAACCTCAGTTATTAATTATGCAATATTATGGAGCAGTAACAGTGTTGTACCAAGCCACATTAGAATATAAGACAAAAGGGGGAAAATCACAATACTAATCTTGTCTTTATTTAAAATGTTATTATTTTGTTCATCATGAATTTTGTATCAGTTTTTTCCCTAAAGTATTGATGGAAAGTATTATTCCTCTTGATTACTGAATTGTTGCATTCCCTTAATATTCACACATGACAAATGACTTCTGTATCTCACCTTTGTATTAGCCCTGGGATAACTCTACACTATATTATGAGCCACACACAAACATGACTGCATCTGAATCATTAATCAGCTTATTCTCTAATCATTTCTGTTATAGTTACCATTGGTGTGTGTGCACCTTTCCTAAGTGATTGATACCATTTTAATAATTTATTTCAAGCAGCGACTGTGGAAGTAGGCAATTTTCTTTTTATATAAAAAAATGAAACTCTGAAATGTGACAAAGGACATAATGCAATTGGTACCTTCAAATTCTTAGGTCTCATGCACATTGTCGGCTTACATGAGATAAAGGAAAATAAAAGAAAATGGAAGGAGAAAAAAAAAAGAAAATGGAAGGAGGGAGACAGATGATCGGGAGGAGCATGAACACACAAGCCCCACTATTTCCCACTCACTTTGTGTAAGACTCATCTGCTAATTTGCTTAAAATGTAGATTGTTGGGCAGATCCCTGCAGGTTTGAATTAAATAGGCCTAGGGCAATGCTCAGAATCTTCATTTTATGTGACTCAATCAGATGCAGGTGTCCTAGGGAGCACACGTTGAGAAGTACCCATTGGGATAGAAACTGGGCATTGTCTCTGGAATCTATTTTCTCAGTATTCCCTCCAGTAGCCTTAAAGGTAAGAAGCAGGGTTTGGCATTTGGCGCGGCTGCTAAGCTACTGCTTGGGTGCCCTTATCACGTATCAGAGTGCCTGGGTTCAGAATTCCCACTCTACTCTCTATTCCAGCTTCAGGCTAATGCACACCCTGCGGGGCTTCAGGGGATAGTTCAAATACTTGGGTCCATACCATCCATGCAGGAGATCTGGACAGATTTCCAAACTCCTGCCTTCATCCTTGCCCAGCCCTTGTTTACACATGGTGAGGAAAATTTCAGAATGATAAGCAAATTATAGACTGAACAAATGTTGAATTACTGGAAAAACCTGAATTCAACCAGATCTAACTCCCAATCTCGGGCTTTTCTCCCCATACTCTATGACTCCCATGGAACAAGAAAGGAACACATTTGTTCAGTGCCTGTTCCCACTTACCAGGAACACCAGGCTGTGTAAAGAATCTGATATGCCAAAGTGTTAGTGATCAACAGCTGCAACAGCAGGTAGCTAGGGCTGATGTCAGCAGTGTGCACAAGTCCAAAGCAAAGGTAACAGATGTTGGAGTAGGAATGCTGTAGAACACTTCAGGAGGTAGGACAAAGTTATACTTTGCACATGCTTTGCTTTTTTGTAGTTTATATTTAAAAGTGAGAAGTACAACCATTACGTCAATGCTAGCTATATTATTTAAGCAAATGGCATAATATATTGATAGATAAGACAATAGTTTATTTTGATGAGGAAAGAACAAAATCTTGGATTGAGCTTGTTGTCTCGTTTAAGCCTACATCTCTGGATTTATCTCCATCCTGCCTCTCTGTGCTGACTCCAGTGAATGCCTTCTGTCTTTGATCCTGAACGCAAGCTGTTCTAACCGGGCCGATCTTCTGTTTTTATCATCTTAAGTAAGAAACTACATGAAACCCATCTCTGCAGGAAAGTCACTGTTCTCTCACCACCATGCCCACCCAGTCTCCACTTGTCCTTGGACACTCAACAATATGGCATAAGTATTACTTATGCACCTCTGCTTGTGCTGTTTAATCTGTTAATGTATCTGGATCATGGCAAAATTTGTAAACAGTTTTTCAGTTTCTGCAAGTGTCTATATATTCTAAAACTTAATTATAGAGATTCTATAAACTAACAAAATGCTGTATAGCATGAAAAAGTACAATGAATGCTTGTTGGAGCGAATGATAAAACAGACACAATTTTGTAGGTCAATAACTCAGAATTGCTATCACTTACTTGCTGTTGGTAAGGTTTTCTCCTCAAAATAATACACTTACTGAATTCTGATATTTAATAAACATTTGATTTTTTGCTCTTTCTCTAGATGTGATTGGGAGTAGGGGTACAGGAGATAAGCGTAAGACACAATCTTGAGAAACTGGAAATCTTATTAGGGAACTAAAACCCAACACATGTTCAGTCTTAATTTTAGATTGAGTTACCTTGTTTTTTTTGTTTGTTTGTTTTGTTTTTTTTTTTTTTTTGACAGGCAGAGTTAGTGAGAGAGAGAGACAGCGAGAAAGGTCTTCCTTCTGTTGGTTCACTCCCCAAATGGCCGCCACGGCCGGCGCTGCACCGATCCGAAGCCAGGAGCCAGGTGCCTCCCCCTGGTCTCCCATGCAGGTGCAGGGCCCAAGCACCTGGGCCATCCTCAGCTGCCCTCCCGGGCCACAGCAGAGAGCTGGACTGGAAGAGGAGCAACCAGGACTAGAACCCAGCGCCCATATGGGATGCCGGCGCCGCAGGCAGAGGATTAGCCAAGTGAGCCACAGCACCAACCCCGTTACCTTGAATTTGCAAACATAATAGAGGAAGAAGGGACCAGTGTGACCTCAGAAGTCACTTTGGATGAAATGGGAATACAGCAGGGCAGAATCTAATCAGGCCTAAGAAACTGGGTCTAAAACAGAGAGCTGAAGAGTGGTGACAATTCCATGGTGTCATCAGCCCAATTATAGGACTTGAAGCCATCAGAGAATGTGTGGATGGAGTTTAAAAGGAAATTCAAGGAGACAATGAGGGAGAGAGACAATGGTTAGAGGTCCCACATCAAACAATTCTAGCTAAGAAAGGCAACTGAGAGAAAATGAAAAATGCTTTCTGGAGAAAAGAGACTTGATTAGAAAGTAGACCACAAAGAGCTACAAAAAGGAATCTAAAAGCAGGAGAAAAGTAACTGTGGCAGGGAGTTCCCAGAAGGAGGTAGGCAAGGGCTGTCAAATACCATGCACCCAAGCCAAGAAAGCTTTCGAGAGAAGCAAGAGCCCCTAGGGGAAAGATATGGAGGCAGGCAACTGTTGGGAAAAGTTGGAGACACAAGTACAGCATGAAATTCACCCCAAAAGGTTTCCATCATTTTTATTCTATGAGGGTATGATTAGCTTCTGAAGGCAAAAGAGAGGGGTTAGATGACACCATCCTCATTGAGTGTGGTGGCAAGTTTTACAGAGTGTCAGGGCCAACTTCATCACCTATGATGAAGTTACACTGTGATGGCATGTGTGCTATAAATTATCCTCACATAATGAAATCATAAATCATAAATCTTATCAGGAAATAGACACAGTTTCTCCTTTAAGATCACAAAGTGTAAATAATATAAAGCCTGGATTTATTTAAATTTCTACAAGGAAACCCCAGGGTTTTGTATATAATATTTTATATTCTTAGAGTTAACCAACTTTTAAAAACTTTTTGCAAATTTGGGTTGTTAACACACAATGTTTTGAAATCAAAAAGCAATAGTGTCAGTCACTTGGGTTGGCAGAGTTTAATAAATGATGTATACATTTTACCAGTAACTAATTTCAAGAGCTTAATATAAATTCTTGTTCAAGGCAACCATACTTGTATTTTAAATTATGGAGCAATTCCTAGTTTAACTGAATCTCTCTCTCTGGCCTTCCATACAGCTAAAAGCTGTTCAACTAGAGAATATGTAAAAAAGCATCTCTGGATATAAAGGTAATTTTTGCATTACTATATACAAGGCCACTTTATGTCCCTTTCTTTCCCAGAGCCAGAAACTACACAGGGATTAACTTGGTTATGTTTGCTGGGAGTGTAGGGAAATTCAACCACGGAAGGGGTGTGTGTGTGTGTGCAGACGGCAGCTAACTTTAAGTCTGAAAGGCATATACCAATCTTGGGAAAATTGGTGGCAAATTTCTAAATAATCTTTGGTTAATTGGGAATTGAACGTCTTCGTATTTTGGGTACCTTCCTCAAAGGACTACTTCATTATGTCTTGTCTTGTTATTCCTTTCAGGAAGTGTCTTCACTGTCTCCACTTCAGTTAAGCGGGAGATGAAAGACGCCTGGATCAATCAAGGTTTCTCAAAGCTCTACCATTTTATGTATTTAAAGTCAGTCATAGAACCTCTTGAAACACAGGATTTTATTTTAGTCCTTCTCCTGGGCTGCTACGTTACCAACAGAGCTTCAATCATTACAGATTATAGTCGCTTCAAGAAACAGAGAGCCCCACTTTTCACACAAGATTCTATTCATTTAAGGTCTTTAATTTACCCACCTGGAGATGACTTAGGGAAAACATTTGGACAGTCCCCAGATGACTCGAACAGTCACCTTTTAGAAGACTTTAAGTTCCCTTGGATTTCAAATAAGGGAGCTATCCCCCAGGGGGCAACATCAGAGATTTATCCAAGAGCTGTTTTCATGTTTTTAGTACTGAAATGCTACTCCTTACTCCCTGTACGTACTCCCCCTGGCTTTGTGCACATGCATAATAATGAGAAGGTCTCACATTAGGATGCACCAGCCAGCCGCCGCCTGCCTAATAGCAGCACTACGTTTGAATGCCCTCGACTCATGAAAACCACCTTGGAACAATTAAGAAAAATGTTATTCTTTTTACAAAATCATACTTGTATCCCTTCCCCCATCCTGTGGGGAAGGGGAACAGCTTGCCTCCCAAAAGATTCAGATTGTGGCTAGTATTGCCTTGGAGCAGGCTGACTTGTGTGAGTCTCTTATTTAGCCAAAATGCAAATTATGATCTCCCCAAAATGACTTGAGTCTGGGCAAAGAATGCTGATCAAGAAAATGGAAAATATATACATGCATCAGCAGACCCTGCCACCCAAAAGCTCTGCTCCTGTGAACACTTCAGGCTGAACCCGGTACGCAGTGCTCACCCCAGCACTGAAAGCCAAAAGGCTGCACTACAAGACTGGCCAGGGTCTTGGTTTAAGAATCTTAATCTCTCAGCATGATGTTAAAAATGAAGACTGTAGAATTCCTTCGCCAAATTCTGGTAAATTTTAAGCAAGATAATACATGTAAAATGACTGGAATACTGTCCACCCTGTGTTTAATATTTGATAAAATGTTAGCTACATCTTATTATGAATGCCCTTTTAGGAATGGGGTGGGAAAAAAATCCCTGAGACCTTTCTTAATATGATAACTACTTCACAGAAACAATTATTTATCTCCAATATAGGATCTCTGAGATCCTCCTTACATGGCATTCCTTTATTAAAACTTAATGTGAAAACTTTAAAGCATGCCCAAAAGTGGAGAAAACAGCGTAGCTCATTCCCAGTTTTGCAACTGTCATCTTGCGTTTCACACATCCTCCCTGTAGATTATTCTGAAGCAAATCTCTGAAGAATATCATTTTATTCATAAATATTTCAGTATGTCTGGAAAAGATTTTTTAAAAGCCACAAAACTGTTATCACGCTTTTACAGTTAATAATTCCTTAATAGCCAATGTTTAAATTTCCATTTTAAAAAATTTCAAATTTTATTGTATTTATTTGAAGGTGGGGGGTAGAGAAAAAGAAAATGAGAGAAATCTCCCATCCCCTAGTTCAATCCCCAAACGCCTGCAAATGCCAAAGCTGGACCAGTCTGGAGCAGAAAGCCAGGAATTCGTCCAGGTCTCCCACAAATGTGTCAAGAACCTAAGGAATCAAGCCACTGCCTGCTGCCTCCCAGGATGTGCATTAACAGAAAAACAGAATCAGAGGTCGAGCTGAGACTCAGGCCCAGGTAATCCAGTGTGGAATAGTGTGGAATATGGCATCCTTACCACACCATAACCACTGTGCCAAATGCCTCCTCATACACAGGTATTTTTCTTCTAGGTATTTATTGAAATAGTATCTGAATAAAGTTCAAATATTGCAATTGGTCAATTAAAACTATTTTTGTCCATAATTCCTCTTATCTCTTTTTTTTTCCCTTTGCAATAATTTTTATGGAAGAAACCAGGTTGTTGGTAGTTCAGAATTTCCCAAGGATAGATTTTGGTAACTGCAAATGCATCCTTTTACTTATTTTGTTTAACTTTTTTAAAGTATGTTAAACAATACAGAAAAGTATAAAGAGTTAGATTTCACAATTTTTAACATTTTGCTAAATTTCATATGTAAATATTATATACACAATTTTTCTCTCTAAAATTGCTCATTACAGAGTAGCTTTAAATCTACAAAACAAAAATTGTAGAGTAGTACGGAGTTCTCATGTACTCCAGACCCAGATCCCTCTATTCATAAATTAGTATATACATCATAATCCATAAACCACACCCAACTTCCCCTACTTTTCCTCCAAACTCCCTCCTGCTCTTCCAGCCTCTAGCAATCAACATTCTGTGTTCATATCGAGGGGTCTGAGGTTTTTTAGACCCCACATAGAGGGAGAACGAGCAGTACTTGTCTTTCTATGTTTGGCTTAACATAGTGTCCTCCAGCTCCACCCACTCTCCTGCACATGACAAGATTTCATTCTGCATTATTCCTGAGCAGTATTCCACTGTGCAGATACACCACATTTTCTTTGTCCATTCATCTAACAATGGACACCTTGGCTGATTTCATCTCTTGGCTATTGTGAACAGCACTGCAATAACCATAGTGGAGCAGGTATCTTTTGTGTACATACCCAGTAGTGGAACTGCTGGATCATTTGGCAGGTCTATTTCCAATATTTTAAGAAATCTCCAACTGTTTTCCACAATAGCTACACTAATTACATTCCCACCAACAGCCTCTAAGAGGTCTCCTTTCTCCTCATCCTCACCAGCATTTGCTACTTTCTTTTTGGTAACAGCCATTCCGATAGGGATGAGGTGATATCTCACTGTGGTTTTGATATGCATTTCCCTGATAGTGATGTCCAGAATTCTTTTCATATGTAAGTTGGCTATTTGTATTTCTTCTTTTGAGAAGTATCTGGTAAGGTTCTTTGCCGATTTTCTTTTTTTTTTTTTAAAGATTTTTTATTTATTTATTTGAGAGGTAGAGTTACAGTGAGAGGAAAAGGCAGAGAGAAAGGTGTTCCTTCTATCGGTTCACTCCCCAAATGGCCGCAAAGCTGGAGCTTTGCCGATCCAAAGCCAGGAGCCAGGTGCTTCCTCCTGGTCTCCCATGTCGGTGCAGGGCCCAAGCACTGGGGCCATCCTCCACTGCCCTCCCAGGCCACAGCAGACAGCTGGATTGGAAGAGGAGCAGGCAAGACTAGAACCGGCACCCATATGGGATGCCAGGGCAGCAGGCAGAGGATTAACCCACTGCGCCATGGCGCCAGCCCCTGCCCGTTTTCATAATCATTTTGTTGTTGAGTTTTTGAGTTCCTGATATATTCTGGATACTAATACACTGTAAGATAAGTAGCTTGTAAATATTTTCTCCCATTCTGTTGGATCTCTCTTCACTCCATTATTTCCTCTGCTGTAAAGAATCTTCTGAGCTTGATAAAGTCCCACTTGTCTAGAAATCATTGTCTACATCAACATCTTGAAGCATTTCACAACTATGTTCTCTTTTAGCAATTTCATAGTTCCAAGTCTAGTTATTTAGATCTTTGATCCATCTTGTGTTGATTTTTCTACATGGTGAGAGGTTAGGGATCCTCCTGCATACACAGACATACATATACACACACACACACACACACACACACAGTTTTGCCAATACCATTTGTTGAAAAGATTCTCCAATATTCTTGACACCACTGTAAAATATCAGTTGGCTGTATCGTGTGTTCATGGGTTAATTTCTGGACCCTAAATTCTACTTCATCAATCTATATGTTAGTTTTTATGTCACTATCATGCTATATTAATTACTATAATTTTGTAGTATGCTTTGAAGTCCAGTATTGTGATGCCTCCACCTTGATTTTATTTTCTCATGATTATTCAATTATTCTGGGTCTTTTGTGGTTCCATGTAAATTTTAGGATTTTTTTTTCTAATTCTGTAAAGAATGCCATTGGTATTTTGATTTAATCTGTAGATTGCTTTAGGTAGGATAGACATTTTAGTGATCTGTGAATATAGCATATCTTTTTGTGTGTGTGTATCCTTATCCTTGATGACTTATTATAATTTTCACTGTAGAGAATTTCACCTTTTACTTCTTTGATTACTTCTTGGAATACAAGAGATTTTTTGGTAGCTATCATGAATGGGATTTGTTTCTTGATTTTTCATTCAGCAAGATCATCCTTGGTACATAAGAAAGCTATTTTTGTATGTTGATTTTGTATCCTGCAACTTTACTAAATCTGTTTACCAGTTCTAACAGTTTTTTGGAGGAGAATGTAGCATTTTTCCACAAACAGAATCATGTCATCTGCAATCACAGAAATTTTGAGTTTCTCCTTTCCAATTTTGATGCCCTTTATTTTTTTCTCTTCTCTAACTGCTCTTGCTAATGCTTCCAAAACAGTATTAACATAATGATTCTTCTTGGGGCCAGTACTGTAGCACATCAAGTAAAGCTGCCCCTGTGATGCCAGCACCTCACACTGGCGCTGGTTTGTGTTCCTGCCACTCCACTTATGATCCAGCTTCCTGATAATGGTCTGGGAGAGGCAGTGAAAGATGGCCCAAGTGCTCGGGTCCTTGCCACCCACATGGGAGCCCCGGATGAAGCTCCCGGCTTCAGCCTGGCCCAGTACTGGCTATAGCAGCCATCTGGGTGGAGAACCAGTGGATGGAAGACATCTCTCTCTTCCCTCTCTGCAACATTTTCAAAATAAATAAATAAAGCTTTAAAAAAAAAAGAGTATGAATTTCTTCCAAAGCAGTGATGAATATATGAATATCAAATAATTTCAGATTCATGGTAAAGAACATAAATGATATTTTGTTATGTAAGGGTATAATTCAGTTAACATTTATTAATAACTATTCCAAATAATAGGGCATCTACATAATTTTATACTGTAAAATCCATTAACTTCTACATATGAGAGGGCACATGGTATTTATATTTGTGTGGCTGGCTTATTTTACTTAGCATAATGATCCACAGTATCATCCATTTCATTACAAATGCCAAGATTTTATTTTTTTATGGCTGAATAACATTCCATTGTGTGTTTATGTATGTATTCACTTTTTTTATCCAATCATCCATTAACGCACATCTAGGTTGACTCCATATCTTTTCTATTGTGAATTTGGCTGCAATAACATAGCAGTGCAGGTATCTCTTTTATATATTGCTTTCATTTCCTTTGTATGTATTCCAAATGGAATAAATAGCTGGGTCATATGACAGATCTTTCCGTTTTTTCAGCAATCTCCATACTGTGTTCCATACAGCTGTATTAATTTGCATTCACACCAACAGCATATTAGGGTTCCCTTTTCTCCACATCCTCATCAGCATTTGTTATTTTTGACTTCTGAATAATAGTCATTCCAACTAGGATGAGATGATACCTCATTGTGGTTTTTATTTGCATTTTCCCAATAGCTAGTGATACTGAGAATTTTTTTCATATATTTGTTGACCACTTGCATTTCTTATTTTAAAAATGTCTATTCAAATCCTGTGCCCATTTCTTAGTTTTTATTGTTGTTAAATTTCCTGACCTCCTACTATATTCTGAATGTCAATCCTTTATCAGATGCACAATTTGCAAATATCTTCTTGCATTATGTAGGCTGTCTCTTCACTCTGTGGATTGCTTCTTTGCTGTGCAGAAGCTTCTTAGTTTGATATCATTCCATTTGCTTATTTTATTGTCTGTGCTTTTGGGGTCTTATGCAAAAAATCACTGCATATCCCAATGTCTTAGAATGTTTCCCTTACGTTTTCATAGTGTCAGGGCTTACATTTAGCTCCTCAATCCATTTTCAGTTGATTTTAGTACCTTTGCTAAAGACAAGCTGATTGTAGGGGCCAGTGTTGTGGTGCAAAAGGTTAAGCCACAGCCTCCCTGCAAAACTCCAGCATCCCATATTGGTGCTGGTTTGAGTTCCAGTCACTCTGCTTCCAAACAACCTCCTTTGCTGATGCACCTGGAAAAGCAATGGAAAATAGCCCAAATGCTTAGGCGCCTTCCAAACATGTGAAAGACTAGAATGGAGATCCAGGTTCCTAGTGGGATCCTGGCCCATCACGGCCACTTGGGAGGTGAACCAGTGAATGAATTCGCTCTCTCTGTGTGTGTGTGTGTGTGTGTGTGTGTGTGTAACTCTGCCTTTCAAATAAATACATCTTTTTTTAAATTTTTTATTTATTTACTTGAGAGGCAGATTTACAGACAGTGAAGGGAGAGAAAAAGAGAAAGGTTTTCCATCCAGTGGTTTACTCCCCAATTGGCTGCAACGGCTGGAGCTACACCAATCCAAAGTCAGGAGCCAGGAGCTTCTTCCAGGTCTCCCACGTGGGTGCAGGGGCCAAAAACCTTGGCCATTTTCTACTGCTTTCCCAGGCCATAGTGAGAGCTGGACTGGAAGAGCAGCAGCTGGGACTAGAACCGGCACCCATATGGGATGCCAGCACTGCAGGTAGAAGACTAACCTACTGTGCCAGAGTCAGGCCAACTTAAAAAAAAAGTCAACGGCAGAAGCACAATTTATTTTGAGGGTTTCTATTCTATTCCATTGGTCTATGTGTTAACTTTTGTGCCAGCATCATATCATTTTGGAAATGCATAATTTTCCTTTTCTTTATGAATACTGACAGTAAGGTGTGGAGGCTTGATCACATGGAGATCTGATCTTTGTTATGAGAAAGTTCCATGACTTCCATCAAGAGGCACATGATGCTTTCTTACCTTTTTTTATGACGTTAGTAGTTGCTTGGTGGGCATTACCTCAATCTGTTCTCAAAAAATGATAATATTCTAATTCAATCACTTTTCCTCACTTAGTAGCTAGGATACTCATACAAAAAGTAAACCCTTTCATCAATTCTGTATTATTCTGGGATACAGAGCATATAGAAAAGTCAGAAAAACTGCTTTTTTCCCCCTTATTTCAAAATACTACTTTGGTTCACTAGAATTCTCCATAGGGTGCCATTGAAAAGTCTTCTTTTTTTGAGTATCATTATAAACTTGTAGATTTTAACATTTCTGATGTGTTTCAGTCTATTATGAATGTTATGTTAATATATAATCAAACTGTTCTACCTTTGATTAGTAAGAATCTGTTGAAGCTGATTTTTGAGTCCTTTTGTTACAAACCTATTAGCCTTCAGAGCATCCCTTGCTTTCTATTTTTTCTTTGTTTCCTACCCTGCCCTACAATTGGCCATTTCCCCAAGGACCCTAGTTCCTTTTCGTAGGAAATGGCACTTAGGGACCACAATTGAGGGCTAAGGGTGCTCACTGCTATGCAATTAGTCATAATTTCTAGGCCTTTTCAATAGGCACAGCTAGGAAATGTTTCTACTAATTCTTTACTTAAATTCAGGACTACAAGATTTCTATCAACCTCATTCATTTTCATCTACATCTTCCTTCTCCAGCACACAAAATGCCAGCACTCAAGGACAACATAATTATTTATCTGCTTTTTCCCTACAATACTTGTGTCAGAATCAAATATTAACTATTAAACCCCAAAACACACTCATTTAAAGAATTAAACTTTGGGCACTTTTTTGTTCATACAGTATGAATGTTAGTAGGTGCAAGTATAGCCAAACTACTATTGCTTAAGTTCCTTTGCATGTGGTTATGCCACCAATTTGTTACACAGATTACTTGATTCACTTTGCTTCTGACTTTAGAGATTTGTTTTTTGGATTTAATCTTTAATAATTATTTAGGATTTTTATGTTATTCCAAAATTATATCTACAAAAAAAGTTATACTCAGGGAATTCTGACATCTACTTGGACCTTATTTTCCTTTTAAGAAAAGTGTCATTACTTATTGGATTATTCATTCTATTTTTCATAGACATGAATGTGTGCCCTTCTCAGATGAATGGTAATGGTTGTATGCTATCCACACATTTATTCACCTTGCTTATTTTACAGAATTATTTCCTGCACCACATAACTTCTCGATTATTACATTAAAACAATTGCTTCTGCTGCCTAAGATAATGTAATGGATGATGATTAACAGACAGTACTGTCACTATGAGATTCAGCAATGAGGTCAGATGAAAAAGATATCCTGTGCCATGTTTTAATCCCATCAATTCTATAACAGTGTACCTTAGGTCCTCATTGAAGGGTCAGTGTTAGAAGGGAACAATTGTAATCCATTTTTCTTAAAAACTGGCTGTTTCCATTACAGTCAGTGTTGTATTTCTTTACATTAAAACCTGCCAAAAAATTCTGTACAAATTCTCACTTTTAGGCTTTTGTAAGAATAAACATCCTACGCACTAAAATTTTGAAATATATGTATATAAAGAGCTCTATAATGATCCTGTTATTTTCCTTTTTACAAGTCTCTTGCCTGTGGAAATTTATAATGAAATTTTTATAATGGAAAAATTTGTAGTCAGAAAAACTAAATAGAAATGTTAGCTAAGCTATCTAACTAGCTGAATGACTGTAGTCATGTCATTTCAGTTCTTAAGACTGATTTTCTCATTAGTCAAATAGAGATAATACTTTCAATGCCAGAGTGTTGTTGTGACAACGGAATATTTATTTGAAAGCAACATATACACCCCAAAGCACTCTGCAAATGTAAAGCATAATAAACAGGGAATCAAATGGCTGGTTTGCTAAAATCCAATTTTAAAGCTTTAATTTGTTTGTTTAAAATGATGGCACCAGTGACTGTGAATGAGATCTTTGTAATCATCCAAGCTGCAGTCTGGAAACTGAGTTTTTGCCTGAACAGAACTCAGTTATAAATATCTGTCTTTGGATTTGACATTCAATTCTGAGATGAACTGAACATGCTTCAGAATTTTAATCTGACATCCAAGAGCTAAAACTCTGAAAGCAGATAAAACATTTTGGGGGGGAAAAAGCCACCTGCTAATCTCAACTGACTTTGAATTCCAAACCTGATTATTCAACATAGAAAACATATCTTCAGATAGAAACTCATTTCTGAAAATTCATCTAGAAAGCTTTTATATAATCTAAGTTTATGTCAAGAGAAAATAAACACTACAATTAATAATTTCTCTCTGAAAACTTTTAAGACAGTCACACACTTCAATAAAAAAAGAATTACTGTACATCATAGCCTCTGAATGTAATTCTACAAATGATAAAGCAACAGAAATAAATAAGATTTATGACACTGCATTAAAGATCAGCTATCTTCATAGCTGCCTTTTTTGGACACTACAAATCATGCCCATTGAAATTATTCATTCTTGCAAAAAATCTCTGAACATGATTCCTGTACGTAACTGAAGCTGAAGAAATCTGATTCTCAGCTTGCATTTAAACAAAAACTTGCTTTGGGGATTGCATACTGAAGGGTTACACATAAGCTCATATTAAAAATCAAAACCAATATTGCACACAGATTTTTCAGTTCTAAACTTTACAGTTGCCTATTATTTTCCTCCTTCTAATTAACTCCTGCGTGCTGCCAACAGTCATACATCTAAACTACCAACCTTATAAACACACTGAAGGAGGAAACACAGAGAAGTTTAGTTCTGAAAAACTTCAAATGCACACAGAAGCAGAGAGAAGTCAATGAATCTCCACATATCTACAACCCAGACACCATTATGAACTTGCCACATTTATCTCATCTTTATCACTCTGTGGAAAACCTTTTAAAACAAAGTTCAGACTTTGGGCATACTTTAGTGTATATCTATCTCTAAAAATGACATTTTCTTACATAATTGCAGTGTGATTTCTTCACATTAAAAATCTCAGTGTTTCCTGGATGTCATCTGTTACCTAGTTTATAACCAAATTTTCTAACTGCTTCAAAATAGCCCACCTTAGAGTTGGTATGTCCAAATTAGGACCCAAACAAGGTCTACACATTGCATTTGGAATCCCTCCCTTTCTTTTAATTCTTGAGTGCCTTTTCCTTGTGAGGTGCTTTTGCATGTACCAGCTAATTTAAGAATATCCTCAGCAGGTAACGTGGCAGAGACATCACCCAAAGCTTTCTCAAGGGTACGGAGCTGTTGCTGGGAAGTAGCTGCCCGCGGGCTTGACCAAGGTGGGGGCTGGTCTGTTGCACTTCTCAGCATTTCACACCACATTACTCTTGGTCTTAACTGGAGATTGGCCCCAACAGTGATTATCTCCAGCAACTTATGCTCACCTAGGGAGGTAGCCTCAGCAAGGTGATTTGAGGGCATATTCGATGATAAGCACATCCTCCCAAGACAAAGTTCCTCACTCCCTTGCCTGGGCCAATATGCTATGTCACATTTTTATTATAACACTTCTGGAATTTTATTGGCATAATGTCTGTCTTTAACTCACACCATAAATCCCAACAGGATAGAAATGACAACTTTGAATCTCCAGGGCTTAGCACAGCAACTAGCATATAAAAAAAAAAAAAAAACTGTGGAATTTTAAAAATACAATGAAATTAATCAATTACACATTACACTGTAGGTTAGAGTTTTAGGAGGCGGGTGTATCATTTGTCCAAGAAGAACTCTTTTAAGATTTATTTATTTATTTGAGAGGTAGAGTTACAGACAGAGAGAGGGAGCGACAGAGAGAGATCTTCCATCTGCTGGTTCACTCCCCAAAAAGCCGCAATGGCAGGAGCTGAGCTGATCTGAAGCCAGGAGCCAGGAACTTCTGACAGGTCTCCCAAGCACTTGGGCCATATTCTACTGCTTTCCCAGGCCATAGCAGAGAGCAGGATTGGAAGTGGAGCAGCTGGGACTAGAACCGGCACCCATATGGGGTGCAGGCGCTGCAGGCAGCAGCTTCACCATTATGCCACAGTGCTGCTGGGCCCAAAGAACTCTTCTAGGGCATCCGCAACATAAACCATAGCATGACAGAAAACTGAGGAATGCAAAGTGACAATGTACAAAATTACAGAACATCTTGAAGGAAACAAAGACAAAGAGTGATAGGGGAAGAAGTCAAGAGAAAATTTTACATACCCAAGAAATTGCTCTGAAATAGTACAAGATAGGGCAAACCAAATTGTAGCTAATCAGAGGCCATAAACTCATCACCTTGTCTGTGTGTGGGGACATCGCTGACTACTTGATACTTTAGACGGTTTGCAGTTTTACCAGGTAAACATAACAAAATTGAAACCCAAGTTCAGCAGTCTTTATTGTGGAGAAAGACTAGCCCAAATCGTGTGCATTTCAGTTGAAGCACATTTCTTATTCCACCCTGGGAGGTGAGCAGCTGGCTGCCATGCTAAGCAGAGCTCTTTATATACTCTGAGACCCTCCAAACATGCACTGCTTATTCCAGTCTTTAAAATATGCAGCCCTCTTCACACCCTTCTTTAAGCATCCTGTTGGGAACGTTCCATTATGTAACTCATCATTTGAAATCATTTTCTCTACATTCCTTAACTTCACCTCTCCCAAACCCCTTCTGTTAACATCTCCAATTCCATTTACTACGTTAATTCCTTCCCCTCTCAAATTTGCATTCTACATTCTACATTGTAACAGAGGGCTTATGTTAGATAATAATTTACCTTACATTTCATTCCTTGTTTTGAAATGTCCGATGATAAAATTAAAACAGTCCCAATCAGAATCATGAAACCAACCTTAAAACAGTCTCCATCTGTCTTAGGAAGATTTGCTTTGCTGGAGATGTGTTGATGAATTTTTAGCACACAAAATCATTCCTCAAGTATTTCTACAAGTATTCCATACTTCTGCCATTATGTCACCCTCAGATACTTTTGAAAGGGACAGCCATTCTGAAACTGAATGGTATCCACTCAAACGACCCTGCTTACAAATTAGAGAGCTGGTGAAACTTTCTGGGAGATAAAAAATCATTGGTCTAGGCCGGCGCCGCGGCTCACTAGGCTAATCCTCCGCCTAGCGGCGCCGGCACACCGGGTTCTAGTCCCGGTCGGGGCGCCGGATTCTGTCCCGGTTGCCCCTCTTCCAGGCCAGCCCTCTGCTGTGGCCAGGGAGTGCAGTGGAGGATGGCCCAGGTGCTTGGGCCCTGCACCCCATGGGAGACCAGGAAAAGCACCTGGCTCCTGGCTCCTGCCATCGGATCAGCGCGGTGCGCCGGCCGCAGCGCGCCGGCCGCGGCGGCCATTGGAGGGTGAACCAACGGCAAAGGAAGACCTTTCTCTCTGTCTCTCTCTCTCACTGTCCACTCTGCCTGTCAAAAAACAAAAAAAAAAAAAACAACAAAAAAAAAATCATTGGTCTAAGAGAAGTTGTTCAGCCAGTGTTCTCTAAGACATTATACTGCTTATTGTACTGTTTATTTTTCTGCTTTCCTTCACTGCAACTTAAAACATTTGGCAGATAAAGCTAGTGATAAAAATTGAGCTAAAAAGATGCCTTTTCTAGCCTTAGAAACTAGAAGTAAAAAATGCCAGGGCGACCCTCTGATTTATTTCCCTTGGAACAGTGAAGTAACTCATTCAATGGTTAACTCACTCCATCTTTAGAACACTCTGTGAGGGGGGCTGGCACTGTGGTATAAAAGGTTAACCCTCCACCTGCAACTCTGGCATCACATATGGGTGCCAGTTTTGAGTCCCAGCTTGATCCAGCTCCCAGCTAATATGCCTGGGATAGCAGAGGAAGGTGGCCAAAGTGCTTGGGCCTCTGCACTCACATGGGAGACCTAAAAGAAGAGAGAGAGAAAGATTTACCATACCAAACCTGGGTGTGTCACCATTGGCACATCCTTAACCCTGAAGAACTGAACAGAGTTCTCTGGCCACTCCTACCATAAGCCTCTAGAGATTCACCAAAAGCAGACAGTCCACTTAATCTGGAGTCATAGTATAACAGGAAAAGTCACCACAGCGAGGGAAAAAGAAGAAGAAGAAAAAACCAAAGGATATCTTCACAATGCCAAACAACAAATGCAGAAACTGCGGAAATAAGAACAAGGAAGACATCATGACGCTCCCAAATGAACATGATACTCCAATACAACATTATGAAGATGATGAGATAGAAGAAGTACAAGATATAGATTTCAAAAAATTTATGATAAGAACATTTAGAAGTTATCAAAAACAAATGCATGAACTACAGAAATCCATAGAGGACAGGACAGAAAATCTCTCTAGTGAAAATGAAATCTTGAGGAGGAATCAAAATGAAATGAGGAATTTACTAGAACATAAAATTGAGATAATGAAGAGAAACCAAAATGAAATGAAGAATTCAACAGAACAAATGAAAAACACATTTAAGAGTCTTAAAAACAAAATCAGTGAGGTAGAAAAGAAAATATCGGACTTAGAAGAAAGAGCACAGGAAAGTATACAGTCAAACCAAAGAAAAGGAAATCAGAAATCTAAAAAATATTGTTGGGAATCTTTAGGATGCTATTAAAAAACCCAACATTCAGGTTCTAGGAGTTCCTGAAGACATGGAGAGAGAAAAAGGATTAGAAGGCCTTTTTAGTGAGATAGTAGCAGAAAACTTCCCAGGTTTGGAGAAGGAAAGAGACATCCAAGTACAGGAAGCACATAGAACCCCCAATAAACATGACCAAAAAAGATCCTCACCACGACACACTGTAATCAAACTCACCACAGTGAAACATAAAGAAAAGATTCTAAAATGTGCAAGAGAGAAAAATCAGATTACAGATCTCAGAGGATCTCAGACTCACAGCAGACTTCTCATCAGAAACCCTACAGGCTAGGAGGGAATGGCGAGATATAGCCCAAGTACTAAGAGAAAAAAAACTCGCTCCTGACTTCAGCCTGGCCCAGCCCCAGCTGTTGAGGACTTTTGGGGAGTTAACCAGCAGATGGAAGTAATTCCACTCAGCTGAGCTCTTCTCCTCGATGGCAATCAGTACCTGAACATTAGCCCAGTGGGTATAATATTTGTCTGCTCTGTCCCAAGGACCACATAAAGGATCTGTTCAGTCCTCAGTGTAAGCTCAGATTCCCCTGTAATGTCTCTCACCGGGTAGCCAAAGCTGTCCAAATTTGTGGCATCTCCCATCAAGACTACTCATGTCTCAGCCACACCGTGAGTTCTCCCACACACCCTCAGTTCTTTTTTTTTTCCCCACAGTCCCAGTTCATAAGCTCCACACATTAACTAGATCTTAGTCTCCTGTTATTTTTGCCCACCAGAGTCAGGTTTTCTGCATGCAAAGATCAGCAAAACAAAGAGCTAGTTTTTTGAAAAAAATAAACAAGATTGACACACCCATAGCCAGTATCCTATTGAATGGGGAAAAGTTGGAAGCATTTCCACTGAGATCTGGTACCAGACAGGGATGCCCACTCTCACCATTGCTCTTCAATATAGTACTGGAAGTTTTAGCCAGAGCCATCAGACAAGAAAAAGAAATTAAAGGGATACAAATTGGGAAGGAAGAAATCAAACTATCCCTCTTTGCAGATGATATGATTCTTTACATAGAGGATCCAAAGAACTCTAGTAAGAGACTATTGGAACTCATAGAAGAGTTTGGCAAAGTGGCAGGATATAAAATCAATGCACAAAAATCAACAGCCTTTGTATACACAGGCAATGCCACGGCTGAGAAAGAACTTCTAAGATCAATCCCATTCACAATAGCTACAAAAACAATCAAATACCTTGGAATAAACTTAACCAAGGATGTTAAAGATCTCTACAATGAGAATTACAAAATCTTAAAGAAATAGGATACCAAAAAAATGGGAAAATCTTCCATGCTCATGGGTTGGAAGACTCAATATCATCAAAATGTCCATTCTCCCAAAAGCAATTTATAGATTCAATGTGATACTAATCAAAATACCAAAGACATTCTTCTAAGATCTGGAAAAAATGACGCTGAAATTCATATGGAGGCACAAGAAACTTCAAATAGCTAAAGCAATCTTGTACAACAAAATCAAAGCCAGAGGCATCACAACACCAGATTTCAGGACATACTACAGGGCAGTTATAATCAAAACAACATGGTACTGGTACAAAACAGATGGATAGACCAATGGAACAGAATAGAAACACCAGAAATCAATCCAAACATCTACAGCCAACTTATATTTGATCAAGGATCTAAAAACCAATTCCTGGAGCAAGGACAGTCTATTTAACAAATGGTGCTGGGAAAACTGGATTTCTACATACAAAAGCATGAAGCAAGACCCCAACATTACACGTTATACAAAAATCCACTCAACATGGATTAAAGATCTAAATCTATGACCCGACACCATCAAATTATTAGAGAACATTGGAGAAACCCTGCAAGATAATGGCACCGGCAAAGACTTCTTGCAAAATACCACAGAGGCATAGTCAAAACCAAAATTAACAATTAAGATTACATCAAATTGAGAGGTTTCTGTACTGCAAAAGAAACAGTCAGGAAAGTGAAGAGGCAATCAACAAAATGGGAAAAAATATTTGCAAACTACGCAACAGATAAAGGATTAATAACCAGAATCTACAAAGAGATCTAGAAACTCCACAGCAACAAAACAAACAACCCACTTAAGAGATGGGCCAAGGACCTCAATAGACATTTTTCAAAAGAGGAAATCCAAATGGCCAACAGGCACATGAAAAAATGTTCAAGATCACTAGCAATCAGGGAAATGCAAATCAAAACCACAATGAGGTTTTACCTCACCCCGGTTAGAATGGCTCACATGCAGAAATCTACCAACAACAGATGCTGGCGAGGATGTGGGGAAAAAGGGACACCAACCCACTGTTGGTGGGAATGCAAATTGGTTAAGCCACTATGGAAGTCAGTCTGGAGATTCCTCAGAAACCTGAATATAACCCTACCATACAACCCAGCCATCCCACTCCTTGGAAATTACCCAAAGGAAATTAAATTGGCAAATAAAAGAGCTGTCTGCACCTCAATGTTTATTGCAGATCAATTCACAATAGCTAAGACTTGGAATCAACCTAAATGCCCATCAACAGTAGACTAGATAAAGAAATCACGGGGGACGGCGCTGCGGCCTAATAGGCTAATCCTCCACATAGCAGCGCCGGCACACCAAGTTCTAGTCCCGGTCGGGGCGCCGGATTCTGTCCCGGTTGCCCCTCTTCCAGGCCACCTCTCTGCTATGGCCCGGGAGTGCAGTGGAGGATGGCCCAAGTGCTTGGGCCCTGCACCCCATGGGAGACCAGGAGAAGCACCTGGCTCCTGCCTTCAGATCAGCGCGGTGCGCCGGCCGCAGCGCGCCAGCCGCGGCGGCCATTGGAGGGTGAACCAACGGCAAAAGGAAGACCTTTCTCTCTGTCTCTGTCTCTCACTGTCCACTCTGCCTGTAAAAAAAAAAAAAAAAAAAGAAAGAAATTACTGGATATGTACTCTATAGAATACTATACAACAGTAAAAAACAATGAAATCCGGTCATTTACAACAAAATGGAGGAATCTGGAAAACATTGTGCTGAGTGAATTAAGCCAGTCTCAAAGGGACAAATATCATATGTTCTCCCTGATCAGTGAAAACTAACCAAGCACCTAAAAGTAAACCTGCTGAAGTGAAAAGGACACTATGAGAAACGGTGACTTGAACAGCCCTTGCCCTAACTGCTGAGGAACAACTTACTATTTTATTTCTTTTAGAATTTTTTGTTATACTTAGTACTATAGGTTGAACTCTAATTAATATACAATTATTCTTAGGTGTTTAACTGAAAAGTGATCCCTGTTAAATATAAGAGTGGAAATATGAGAGGGAAGAGATGTACAGTTCAGCACATGCTCAATTGGACTTATCCCTAATGGTAGAGTTAGAAATGTGCCAGGGGATTCCAATTCAATCCCATCAAGTGGCATGTACCAATAGCATCTCACTAGACAAAGTGATCAGTTTCAGTTCATAAGTGATCATAATGATAGGATTAAATGTCAAAGAGATCACTTAAAGAAGACTAGTGTCTGCTAATACTAACTGATAGAATTAAGGAGAGAACAATCCAACATGGGAAGCGGGATACACAGCAGACTCATAGAATGGCAAATGTCCTAAACAGCACTCTGGCCTCAGAATCAGCCCTTAAGGCATTCAGATCCCCCTAAAATCCCATGAGAATATTTCAGGAAAAAAAAATAAACACCTAAATGAAAAGATCTCTGCGAGTGAGATCCCAGTGGAAAGGATGGGCCATCAAAGAAGGAGGTGTCTTTCTCTGAAGGGAGGAGAGAACTTCCACTTTGACTATGACCTTGTCTAAATAAGATCAGAGCTGGTGAATTCAAGAAGCTTCCATAGCCTTGGCAGCTCATGACAAGAGCCTCAGGTGATTACTGACGCCATAAACAAGAGTGTCAATTGTTGAATCAACAACAGGATTCACTGTGCACTTAGTTCCCATGTAGGATCTCTGTCCTTAATGTGTTGTACTATGTGAATTAATGGTACAACTAGTACTCAAACAGTACTTTATACTTTGTGTTTCTGTGTGTGTGCAAACTGGTGAAATCTTTACTTAGTATATAATAAATTGATCTTCTGTATATAAAGACAATTGAAAATGAATCTTGATGTGAATGGGATGGTAGAGGGAATGGGAGATGGGATGGTTGTGGATGGGAGTGATGTAATGGGGGGAAAAGCCGCTATAATCTGAAAGTTGTACTTTGGAAATTTATATTTATTAAATAAAAGTTAAAAAAAGCAACTCAATATATATGGAAGAGATGATAAATAAGCTATCTGTGTTAAGGAAACCCAAATAGTTTAGAACATAATTCAATAATAATCCGGGATAACATGCTTGTAAATTTTAAATAACAGCATATTACATGGTTGTCAATTAGCTTCTTCCCCTCTGCTTAGACCACTAGCAAAAAATATCTTCTGAGAAAGACAGACACAGATGCAGGATGGATGCGGGGAGAATAAAGGTCTCTCAATCTCCAGATTTTTCCATCACAATTTTTCCAGATGTGGTTAACTATAGCCATTTATTTTTCAATAATGCCACATGATATTTTACACAGTTGAATTTCTGCACCACACTTGGCACACTGTCGTGATACTTTGACATTTTACTTAAGGCGAGATAGGTGTAAAAGATTTTCATAGGCAACCAACAGAATGGGAAAATATATTTGCAAACTATGCAACTGATAAAGGGTTGATAACCAGAATCTAAAAAGAGATCTAGAAACTCCACAGCAACAAAACAAACAACCCACTTAAGAGATGGGCCAAGGACCTTAATAGACATTTTTCAAAAGAGGAAATCCAAATGGCCAACAGGCACATGAAAAAATGTTCAAGATCACTAGCAATCAGGGAAATGCAAATCAAAATGACAATGAGGTTTCACCTCACCCCGGTTAGAATGGCTCACATACAGAAATCTACCAACAATAGATGCTGGAGAGGATGTGGGGGAAAAGGGACACCAACCCACTGTTGGTGGGAATGCAAATTGGTTAAGCCACTATGGAAGTCAGTCTGGAGATTCCTCAGAAACCTGAATATAACCCTACCATTCAACCCAACCATCCCACTCCTTGGAAATTACCCAAAGGAAATGAAATTGGCAAACAAAAAAGCGGTCTGCACCCTAATGTTTATTGCAGCTCAATTCACAATAGCTAAGACCTGGAACCAACCCAAATGCCCATCAACAGTAGACTGGATAAAGAAATTATGGGACATGTACTCTACAGAATACTATACAGCAGTCAAAAACAACGAAACCCGGTCATTTGCAACAAGATGGAGGAATTTGGAAAACATCATGCTGAGTGAATTAAGCCAGCCTCAAAGGGACAAATATCATATGTTCTCCCTGATTGGCGACAACTAACTGAGCACCAAAGGGGAAACTTGTTGAAGTGAAATGGACACTATGAGAAACACTGACTTGATCAGCTCTTGTCCTGATGGTTAATGTACAATGTAATACTTTATCCATTTCAGTATTTTTTTTTTGTTCTAGTACCATTGGTTGAACTCTGTAATTAACACACAATTATTCTTAGGTGTTTAAATTTTAACTGAAAAGTGATCCCTGTTAGGAATTTGGAAAACATTATGCTGAATGAAATAAGCCAATCCCAAAGGGACAAATACCATATGTTCTCCCTGATAGGTGACAACTAACTGAGCACCAAAAAGGAAACCTGTTAAAGTGAAATGAACACTATGAGAAACGGTGACTTGATCAGCCCTTGCCCTGACTGTTGATGAACAACTTGATATGTTATCCCTCTTAGTATTTTTGTTTGTTTGTTCTACTTAATACTTTTGGTTGAATACTGTAATCAATACACAATTCTTCTTAAGTGTTGAAACTTAACTGAAAAGTGATCACTGTTAAATATAAGAGTGGGAATAAGAGAGGGAAGAGATGTACAATTTGGGACATGCTCAAGCTGACTTACCTCAAACGGTAGAGTTAGAAACATACCAGGGGATTCCAATTCAATCCCATCAAGGTGGCATGTACCAATGCCATCTCACTAGTCCCAGTGATCAATTTCTGTTCACAACTGATCGTAATGATAGGACTAAGAACCAAAGGGATCACATAAACAAGAATAGCATCTGCAAATACTAGCTGATAGAATAAAAAAGGGAGAGAATGATCCAACATGGGAAGTGAGATACACAGCAGACCCATAGAATGGCAGATGTCCTAAACAGCACTCTGTCCTCAGAATCAGCCCTTAAGGCATGCGGATCCAGCTGAAAAGCCCGTGAGAGTATTTCAGGCATGGAAAGCCAAGACACTCTGGCAAAAAAACCAAACAAACAAACAAACAAAAAACCACCTAAATGAAAGATCTCCATGAGTGAGATCCCAGTGGAAAGAACGGGTCATCAAAGAAGGAGGTACTTTTCTCTGAAGGGAGGAGAGAACTTCCACTTTGACCATGGCCTTGTCTAAATATGATCAGAGTCGGTGAACTCAGAGGGCTTCCATAGCCTTGGCAGCTCATGACAAGAACCTAGGGTGATTACTGATGCCATAAACAAGAGTGTCAATTTGTTAAGTCAACAACAGGAGTCACTGTGCACTTACTCCTCATGTAGGATCTCTGTCCTTAATGTGCTGTACATTAAGATTTAATGCTATAACTGGTACTCAAACAGTATTTTTCACTTTATGTTTCTGTGTGGGAGCAAACTGTTGAAATCTTTACTTAATGTATGCTAAACTGATCTTCTGTATATAAAGAGAATCGAAAATGAATCTTGATGTGAATGGAAGGGGAGAGGGAGTGGGAAAGGGGAGGGTTGCGGGTGGGAGGGACGTTATGGGGGGGGAGCCATTATAATCCATAAGCTGTACTTTGGAAATTTATATTCATTAAATAAAAGTTAAAAAAAAAACAGCAAAAAGAGATGGGAAAAGCAACAACATAAACAAGGAGTTTGTTAAATTAATTACAGCATATCAAACAATGGATTATAAAAGAATAATTAAGAACATTGGAGAAATGTACCTGTTGTATTATTAAGTATAAAGGGGTGATCCAGAATAAAACATGCATTATAATCTTAGTGTTGATAAAATACACAGTAAAATGTTAATAAAATTTGGCTCCAGATGTGAAAAAAAGATTTTCATGTATTACTTCAGAACACCTCCATAATTAGGCATGATTATGACCCCAGTGTAGCCACTGAGCTTCAAACTGGTGATCAATCTGAAACCACACAAAGGAGTCAGGATTCACACCCAAGCTGTTGAGGTTGATTCATTCTGAGAGGAGGAGCGTGGTGGTGGCAAGAGGCGTGGAGTCACCACACAGACCCCAGAAGTCAGGTGAAAGTGGGCCAGAGGCGAGTAGCCCGCAGACTCATTTATTTCAGTTGGTACAGCAGCTTAAATAGCCAAGGCAGCCAATCCGGTCAAGGGGCAGTTTATGCCCTAACCAATCACAGCCTGCTGCCAGGCAGTATCTGAATCCATCCAATCATAGCCTGTTGCCAGGCAGGCTCCATTGCCAGGTGGGTTTCCCAGGGGGTTTCCGAAGCCACTCCTGAGTAACTGACACTCGCTTGCCAGGGGCCATCTTAGTTAGCATGGCCTTCTCATTCCACCACACCAAGCTACCTGATTCCAGCACCCAACTCTTAGCTGTATGTTAATATTGCTTGTAAATGTATAACATCTAAAAAGAGGCTCAGTCGCATTAGTAATCAGGGAAATGCCAGATTGGAAAATGAAGCCTCATACTAGTTGCAGGCAGAATGGCAACCAATTTTTTTAAAGATTTATTTGAGGAATAGTAACCATTTAAAAGTCTGACAGCAAAGAGCACCATGAGGATTTGGAGCAATGGTAAACTATTCTCTATTCTAGCCCATGCCGCGGCATATTCACCTATAGGAATATATGGTACAGAAAATGTGTGCCAAGGAAATCAGTAGAGAAATGTTCATTTCAATCATGTTTTTATATATGTACTCTTCAAAATGTTCATGGAAAATGTGTATTATGAAAAAAAGCATGCACACATTTAAAACTCCTTTGCATCAAAGCAAACATCTTCTAACTCCATTTTCCACAAACTTTCTGAAGCAGTCTTATATGTAATCATATATATGAATAATTTATATAATTGATATATGCATGTATGCTTGTGTAATACACAAATATCTTTACATTTATATGTGCAAATGTTCATAAATGAAACACTACATAAATCTGGGTTAGTCACACAATGGCATGCTAATCAACAAGTGAAACTAATGAATCAGAACTACTAGCTTTGTAACAAAGAAATTTTAAAATAATGTCAATTTAATTAAGTTGAAGATTTGCATGGAGGCGACCATTTTTTTAAAAAAGATCTAGCTATTTATTTGAAAGGCACAGTTACAGAGAGGAGGGAGAGACACAGAGAGAGATCTTCCATCCACTGGTTCACTCTTCAAATGGCCACAACAGCCAGAGCTGGGCCAAAGTCAGGAGCCAGGAGCTTCTTCCTGGTCTCCCACATGGGTGCAGGGGCCCAAAGACTCAGACCATTCTCCACTGCTTTTCTCAGGTGCATTAGCAGAGAGCTGGATCAGAAGTGGAGCAGCAGGGACTTGAACTGGCACCCACATGGGATGCCAGTGTTGCAGGCAGTGGCTTTACCCACCACACAGAGTGTCGGCCCCTGGAGGCTACCATATATATAAGTACATGAAAATATCTTATGTAATTCCTAAATGATATGTGCATATATAGTAAAGTACATACTGAAGAATGGAGATGATAAGCACAACATTCAAAGCTATAGTTACCTCTAGAGATAAAGACAAGGAAGCAAAGACACCCAGTAGCTTCAACTGTATCTGCAATGTAGAGCTGTCTTTAAAAAACTAATCGGGGCCAGCATTGTGGCATAACGGGTTAAGCTGCTGCCTGCAATGCCATCATCCCATATAGGTACTGATTCAAGTCCTGATTGCTCCATTTCTGATCCAGCTCCCTGCTAATGTACCTGGGAAAGGAGCAGCAGATGGCCCAACTATTTAGGCTCCAGCCACCCACATAGGAGGCCCAGAAGAAGCTCCTGGCTCCAACCTGGACATTGTGGCCATTTGGGGAGTGAACCAGGGAATGGAAGATTTCTCTGACTCTCCTTCTCTCCCTGTATAATTCTGCATTTCAGATAAAAAAAATAAATCTTTAAAAAATAACTAAGGGAAATATTTTGAGACAATAAAACTTGATGACAGGTGCAAGGTGTTAAGTTAGTTTGTATACATGTCTGTAAATTTAAAGTATTTCATAATAAAATATCCAAATGAAATATGGTATAACAGAGAACAGTCTAAAAATAAATGACTAAAAAGGTGATTTTCATATATTTCATTGCAGTCCTTTTTTGAGAAATACTGCTTACAGGAGCATCTGTTACTGTGTCTAGGTCCTTAACTTTGAAGGGGCCTGTCTCCCTTTAGAGACTCACAAAATGAACTATTTCTACTACAGCAATTACATTACAGTTTTGCATAAAACAACAAAGTGAGAAGAATCCCAAAATACATATTATGAATAAGAGGAAAAATAAAAGCAGTAACATTTTTTTAAAATTCATTTTTATTTGAAAGACAGAGTCACACACACACCGAGATGAAGAGAGGGGTTGGGTAGAGAGACAGAAAGAGATTTTCCATCCCAGAGTTCACTCCCTAAATGGCTGCAAGAGACAGGGCTGGGTCAGGCCAAAACCAGCAGCCTGAAATTGCATCTGGGTCTCCCACGTGGATGGCAAGGGCCCAAGCACTTGGGCCATCTTCTACTGCTTTCCCATGTGCATTAACAGGGAGCTGGATCAGAAGCAGAGCAGCCAGGACTTGAACTGTGGATCCAATATGAGATGTGAACATTGCAAGTGGCAGGTTAATCCACTGTGCCACAATACTACCCCAAGGCAAAATGTTTATGAAAATATTACCAATGTGTTTGTCCTATGCTGGCAAATATCCCACAGGACAAGTAACTGCTGATGAAATACAGAAATTAAATATGTTTTGACCACTCTAATAGAGATTTGGCAGTTCCTCTTCTATTCAGAAAACACTGAGGTGATGATTTTGAATAACACTGGCAACTGTCAAGCTGTCATAAAATTTTCTAAAACATCAAAAGGCGAAAGTTCAGATATGAAAAAACTCACTTGGTGTCCAAGTAAGAGTTTACTGGCCTATTATTCTTCATGTTCATATTCTACCGTCTATGTTTCAGGACACAAAGTGATTCAGTGACAAATTCTGAAATTTTGTTACAAGGAAGAACAGATCAAGAAGTATGTAGAACTTTGCCTCATGAAGAGAACTCAAGACAGCAGAACTGTTTTCTATTTCTTGTCCACAAATTATGCCCCATTTCCTTTTATAGCTTCTTCAAATTCATGTGTCTTCATGTTCATGTTCAAACAGTGGCACCACCCTTAACCAGAGTCATTAAAATGCAATCCAGAGGCTCACACTACAGTGTAGCAAGTTAAGCCATCTGTAGCGCTAGCATCCCATGTGGGTATGGATTCGAGTCCCAGTTGCTCCATTTCCAATCCAGCTCCCTGGTAATGGCCTGGGAAAGCATCAGAAGATGGCTCAAGTGTTGGACCCCTGCTCCCATGTGGGAGACCCGGATCAAGCTCCTGGCTCCTGGCTTCAGCCTGGCCCAGCCCTGGTCATACAGGGGAGTAGACAAGTGATAGAAGATCTCTCTCCTCTCTTTTTCTGTCTCTCCTTCTGTCCCCATTACTCTGACTTGCAAATAGATAAATAAATCTTTTTTAAAATGCAATCCAAATTACATGAAAAAAGACTTTGCATAGCAAAAATGATCTTAATCAAAAAGAACAAAGCTGGAGGCATCACTATAGCAGGATTCAAAAATACACTATAAAGGTATAGTAATCCTAACAGCATGACACTGGCATAAAAAAGATACATGACCAGTGAAACAAAATAGAGAGGCCAAAAATAAACTCACACATCTATGGTCATTTGATTTTTGACAAAGGTACCATGAACACACACTGGGAAAGGACAGTCTCTCCAATAAAGTATGTTGGGAAAACTCATTATCTACATACAGAAGAATGAAAGCAAACTCTTATCTCAACCCTTATACAAGAATCAACTCAAAATGGATTAAACACACTTAAATATAAGACCTAAAACAATAAAACTACTAGAAGAAATCATCAGGAGAAAAGCTCCATGACGGCCGGTGCCGTGGCTCAATGGGCTAATCCTTCTGCCTGCAGCCTCGGCACACCGAGTTCTAGTCCTGGTCAGGGCACCGGATTCTGTCCCGGTTGCCCCTCTTCCAGGCCAGCTCTCTGCTGTGGCCCGGGAGTGCAGTGGAGGATGGCCCAAGTCCTTGGGCCCTGCACCCGCATGGGAAACCAGGAGAAGTACCTGGCTCCTGGCTTCGGATCAGCGCGGTCCGCTGGCCGTAGTGTGCCGGCCACAGTGGCCATTGGAGGGTGAACCAACAGTAAAGGAAGACCTTTCTCTCTCTCTCACTGTCCACTCTGCCTGTCAAAAAAAAAAAAAAAAAAAAAAAAAAAAAAGAAAAAAAAACAACTCCATGACATAATTCTGGGCAGCATAGATTTCATGTATATGATCCCCAAAACACAAACAATGAAAGCAAAAACAGACAAAAAGGACTTCACGAAATTAAAACACTCGTGCACAGAAGAAAAAAACAAGTAATCAAATGAACAGATAATCCACAAATTGGGAAAAAAATTTACTTACCACATCAGACAATGAGCTAACCCCAGAATACACAAGGAATTCAATCAACTGCTTAATAAAAGGATAACAACCAATCTTATTCTAAAAAGGGTTTGAATAAGTATTTCTCAAAAGACATACAAATGTCTAAGACTTAAAATCCTCAACATATCTAATTTTTAGTGCAGTACAAATGAAAACCATAGTGAAATCATTTCACAACTATTAGATTGGCTATTACCAAAAAGATGAAAGATAACAAATGTTAGTGAGGATGTAGAAAACAGGAAACTCTTACACACTGTTAGATATATTGCAAGTTAGCCATTTTTGAAAACAACCTGGAAATTTCTCAAAAAAAGAAACAAACACACCAAAAATTACCAAATGATCCAGCAGTCCCACTACTAGGTATATACGCCTAAAGAAAGTAAAATGACTATGTCCAAATGATGTTTTCATTCTCATGTTGATTGTAGCATTATTCACAGTAGCTAATATATGGAAACACACGTAAATGGAGTTTAAAAATGTATATACAACAGAATACTACTCAACCTTAAAAAAAAAAAAAAACAAAAAACAGAAAATTCTGTAAGTTACAACGTGGATGAACCCAGAGGATATTGTGTTAAATGAAATAAGCTACACACACAGACATATATCACATAATCTCATTTACATGTGGAAAATAAAAAAGTCAAATTCAGGGTTGGCACTGTGTGCAACAGGTTAAAGACACCACCTGCGATGCCAGCGTCCCAAATCAGAGTAGTGGTTCAAGTCTTGGCTGTGCTGCTACTGAGCCAGCTCTCTGTTCACATTCCTGATAAAGCAGAAGCTGGCCTGAAGGTACTTGAGCCCTGCCACCCACGTGGGAGACAGATGATATTCTGGGCTCCTGTCTTTGGCCAGAACCAGGCCTGGTCACTGAAGCCGTCTAGAGAGTGTAGTGACCCAGCAAATGAAACATCTCTCTCCCTGTCTCTCTGTTACTCTTTGAAATAAATACTTTTTAAAAAGTCAAGGCCACTGAAGTGGAGAACAGAATGATGGTTATGCCAGAGGCTGGGGACAAGGGAAACCACTGGAGAAAGGAGAGATGACGTTCAGCAGGTGCAAAGTTACAATCAGGAAAAAAAAAGCTAACTGTGGTTGGTAATAATGCATTCTAAATTTCAAAATAGCTAAAGGAGAATTTTAAACGTTCTCACCACATTTGAAGTAACAGTCATGCTAATTACTATGATTTAATCATCTCAGAGTGTATGTAGGTATTGAAATACCACTTCATACCCCTATAAAGATGTCCAATTTTTATTTGTCAATTAAAAATATGATGAAGGGCCGGCATTGCAGTGCAGCAGGTTAAGCCTTTACTTCAATGCTAGCATCCTATATCACAGTGCTGGTTCCAGTCCCAGCTGCTCCACTTCTGATTCATCTTCCTTCTAACAGGCCTGGGAAAGCAGCAGATGATAGTTGAAGTATTTGGGTCTTTGCCACCATGTGGGAGACCAGGAAGAAGTTCCTGGCTCCTTGCTTTGGCCTGGTCCAGTCCTGGATATTGAGTTCATTTGGGGAATGAACCAGCAGATAAAAGATCTCTCTTTCTCTATTGTTCTGCCTTTCAAATAAATAAATATTTTTTTAAAAAATGAAATTTGAAAAAAGAATTTAAAAATTATATGAAACATGGCAATGACAAAAAATATAAATGAAAGACTCAAGAATAATCAAAATACAAGGGTGAGAATTCAATCATTTAGTCCCACTATATATACAATGTTAAGGAAATGAGTCACTTGATTCCACTACTGAGAGGAATCACTTAAAAAGACATAGCTGTAACATCTGGAGGTATCACTTAAGGAAGATATGGGGAGAAAACACACATCTGTCACAGAAACTTCAGAAAACTTGATCATCATGAGCCACGTAGAACACATGTAAAGAAAATTACCATGTCTGGATAACTCAGTATCTACAATGACTCATAAATAATCATGGCACTGAGTTACCAAGAAAAGAATAAGTGACTTCATTCATGGAATATGGAGAAATGACTCTTACCTCCTAACGCAAAAATTCACCTGGAAAAATACATGTCAATGATTTTTTAAAGTAATGAGAGGATTGTTCCCTTTATTATTAGGATACACTGTAAGGATGTAATAATCAAAAGAATAACCCCTTTATTATTAGGATACACTGTAAGGATGTAATAATCAAAAATAATATCACAAGAACACACAACTGGAGCAATGTGGCGCACTAATCTCCAGACAGACAGGAGATGGAAGTTAGTGATTGTTGATTAAGGAGCAACAGGAATCAGTAAGTGATTGCCTAATTAACAATACAGAAACACTTGGTCAACTATTGTAAATATTGTTTCTTTGGGAGACTTACAGTCTTACCTCAAACCACAGCAAATAAATTTCAGATGGGAAGAGTTTTTAAAGCTTTTAAAGAAGGTCATGATTGGGAATGGCACAGTGATGTAGAGGGTTAAGCCACCACTTGCGGTGCTGGCATCCCATATGGGCACCAATTTGAGTCCCAGCTGATCCACTTCTAATCCAGCTCCCTGCTAACATACCTGGGAAAGCAGTCAAAGATGACCCAAGTCCTTGGGCCCCTTGCACTGATGTGGGAGACTCAGATGCGGCTCCTGGCCTTGGCCTGTCCCAGCCCTTGTCGTTGCAGCCATTTGGGGAGTGAACTAGCAGATGGAAGACCTCTCGCTCTAAGAAAGACTTCTCTACAAGAAAGCTTACTGTTTTCCTCTTTATCAAAGGGAAATTTGGTGTGTACTCTCCCCTTCCTTAACCACTGTCCAGATACATGTGGCTCTATGACCATGCCTGAGTCATTTCCATCGAATGTAGATTATTGTCCAAAAGATGTGGGAACTGTTGTCCTTGAGATCTACCTTTCTTTACAATCTGTTGATCAAGCAGAGTGGGAAAAATATGATGGTATAGTTCCTGGAAAATATACCACTGTCTTGGGCGAGGCTAAGCTGGGCTTCTACACAGATACATAAAACACCAACTCTGACCGTAGTTCAAAACCTTATAGAGACAAATAGCATTTCCTACAATCATACTAGGGTTGGGAGCAGCTAGAAGTCGGAACAAAGACAACCACTAATAAATCAATATTTGTGAAGACTAATTTGAGGCAGCTATTTGAAGAGTCATAATAATATAGATATAGAAGGAACAGATACAATTAATGCATGCTATGGAGGTACAATTGTTATCTTCTATGCTATCAACTGGATTGAGTCCAGCTCTTGGGATGGATGATATGCCAAGGTGGTTGCAGAAAATATCACCATATATGCCACAGGAAATGCCAGAACAATAGGTGGACTTGGAGCCATAGTTCTGCTACATGGACCAAAGCTCTTTAAATTTTTGAATGAGGGTTTTGTGAGATGTACATGCAACATGCCTATGACTTTCACAAGCCTGATTTGCTCTCTGAATATCCTAGAGTAGACAGAAAACTCTCCACTGAGTGCATTAGACCACTGCTTTTATGTGTACGGTGAAAAGATCCATACCCAGTGGCAGAAAGAAACAGTAAAAGTTTCACCTTGAGGCCGGCGCCGTGGCTCAATAGGCTAATCCTCCACCTTGCGGTGCCGGCACACCGGGTTCTAGTCCCGGTTGGGGCGCCGGATTCTGTCCCGGTTGCCCCTCTTCCAGGCCAGCTCTCTGCTATGGCCAGGGAGTGCAGTGGAGGATGGCCCAGGTGCTTGGGCCCTGCACCCCATGGGAGACCAGGAAAAGCACCTGGATCCTGGCTCCTGCCATCGGATCAGCGCGGTGCGCCGGCTGCAGCGGCGGCCATTGGAGGGTGAACCAACGGCAAAGGAAGACCTTTCTCTCTGTCTCTCTCTCTCACTGTCCACTCTGCCTGTCAAAAATAAAAAAAAAAAAAGTTTCACCTTGAATGATTTGGGGTTAATGTCTTTTCACTCCACATACTGTAAACTAGTTCAGAAATCTCCAGCGTGGATATTGCTGAATGGCTTCTTTAATGTCCAGAACAGAGACAAAAAAAAAAAAAATCAGTATCTGTAATGGCCTGGAAGGCTTTGGGATGTTATAGAAGATACCTATTGCAACAGAGATGTGAAAAGGCATTTATGGAGGCAGGTTCCACACTCTTTAACTAGAAAACAAAGGCATCTTTGCTTGTACCACAGCAAAATGGAAATACGTACACATCCTCAGTTTATGGTTCTCTTGCTTCTGTTTTAACAGTACCCAACTCAGCAGCCGGCAGGGAAGAGGACTGGAGCATTCTCTCCCGGTTCTGGTTTGGCTACCACCCTGTACTCTGTTATTCAGGATGCCACACCATGCTCTCAATAACATAATAACCAATTTGCCTAATCTTAAATCAAGGGTTGACTCAAGCACTCATTTGGCAACAGGCACTTTTGCTGAAAACATAAATCTCAGAGAAGATACTCATAACTTGGTCAACTATATTTCCCGGTATTCAGCAGATTCAAAAAACATAGTACTGGGGCTGGTGCTGTGACAGAGCAGGTTAAAGCCATGGCCTACACCACCAGCATCCCACATGAGTGCCAGTTTTGAGTCCTGGCTGCTCCTCTTTCCCAGCTCCCTTCTAATGTTCCTGGGAAAGCGGTGGAAGATGACCCAAGTCCTTGGGCTCCTACATCCTGAAAGAAGCTCCTGGCTCCTGGCTTCAGCCTGCCCCAGCCATTGCAGCCATTTGAGGAGTAAACTAGCAGATGAAAACCTTTCTCTCCTTCTATAGCTCTGCCTTTCAAACAAATCAAATAAATCCTTAAAACAAAGTATGGTACCTAGTTAAAGTGGATGAAGAGGGGCTAGTGTTGTGGCACAGTGAATTAAGCTAAAGCCTGCAGGACCAGCATCCCATATGGGCACTGGTTCAAGTCCCAGATGCACCACTTAAAATCTATATCCCTACTTGGGAAAGCTGCAGCAGATTGCCCAAGTGCTTGGTCCCCTGCACCCATGTGGGAGACCCAGATGAAGCTCCTGGCTCCTGGCTTCAGTCTAGCCCATCCCTGGCCATTGTGGCTATTTGGGGAGTGAACCAGTGGATGAAACACTTCCCTCTTCCTCTGCCTTTGCCTCTCTAACTCTGCCTTTCAAATAAACAAATAGGCTGGGTGCCTCCCTTCAAATGATAAGGCTTGAGATGAAGGAGTAACACTTGTACAAATACAGCAGCTGAGGTAATTCTAAGCCCTGCAGTAACAGCAGAACCTGAAGTAGCTGTCACTAGTAACAGGGAACATTAGGATTTCATGGTGGGTTTAGGGGTGGGAGGTGGAGGGCACAGGAATAGCTGGAGAAATGGGATATCGGAGGATTATTTTAAAGGGTTACATGACACTTAAATTTTTTTTGAAGATTTATTTATTTACTTATTTGAAAGTCAGAGTTAGAGAGAGAGAGATCTTCCATCTGCTGGTTCACTCCCCAAATGGCCACAACAGCTGGGGCTGAGCTAGGCCAAAGCCAGGAGCTTCATCCAGGTCTCCCACATGGGCGTAGGGGCCCAAGCATTTGAATCAACCTCCACTGCTTTCACAGGTGCATTAGCAGGGAGCTGGTTCAGAAGTGGAGTAGCCAGGACTTGAACTGGAGCCTATATGGGATGCCAACACTGCAGATGGCAGCTTAACCCACTGTGCCACAGCGCTGGCCCCAATGTTTAAATTTTTATGTGACTGACATGTAATCTGGAAAACTGTTCTGTTCTTGGGGAGTTCTCGTCGCCCAATTTGCAACACGCTTCCTCGCTTCCTATTGTGTACTCAACTGATGTTTAGGCTCTGCGAAACTTCATACTTCTTTGGCCATTTGTATGCATGAAGTTGAGCTTTCATAACAGTAAAATGAATCATGTGCTTCTGCCTGAAAAAAAAGCAGATGTTCTAGCTTTTGTTTTTTTTTGTTTGTTTGTTTTTAGATTTTTCCTTGAAAGGCAGAGCTACAGGGAAGCAGAGGCAAAGAGAAGAGAGAGAGAGGTCCTCCATCCGCTGGTTCACTCCTCAAACAGCCACAATGGCCAGAGCTACACTGAACCGGAGCCAGGAACCAAGAGCTTCTTCCAGGTCTCCCACACGAGCACAGGGACCCAAGGACTCAGGTCAGCTTCCACTGCATTCCCAGGCCACAGCAGAGAGCTGGATCAGAAGTGGAGCAGCCAGGACTCGAACTGGCACCCACACGGGATGCCAGCGATGCAGACCGGAGCTTTAACCTGTAGCGCCACAGCACCAGCCTCATTAAGTAATTTTTTTTAAATGTGGAAAAACTGACATTTTCTTATGTTTGAGAATATATTCTTATTTTAGTGTATAAATTTCTAAAATAAAAGCACATATGATTTTTGTTACATAATACTTTTATAAAGTTTTAATTTCCTATTTAAGCAGCTCTATGTCAATAAATATAAACTAAAATGTTTTCATCATCATCACTTCCAAAGACTACACGTAATCTTACTCCATTAAAAGGAAACTTTGGGAATTAAAAACAAACAGCAACAAAAACAATTTTATCCTTCAACAATCTGGCTTTAAAAGTCAATTTTGGAAGTCATTTTTCCTGAGTTTGAAACAGTTTAAACGCTCCTTGGATTAATGGTGACTGACTCAAGAGGGCCATTCATGAGCTACAAAGTGCTGAAAAGAAAAGCACATTTATATACTTCCAGATCCTGTATTAATGGTTTGCATTTATTTTACTTTCTTTGAAAAGCAGTGGAGATGGATTTTGAAATGCTTTTGAGTTATTAGTATTTCCTCCTTCTAAATTACTCTTTCATGTTTTTCGGTCAATATTCTTTCTGGAATTTAAAAGCGCTGATTTGTAGCAGTGCTCTCTTCTAACATTTCTAAATTATTAGTTTCCACAGGTGTTACAAATTATTTTCCCTGCTTGTCACTTGTTGTTTACCTTTGTTAATTTTTTCTGTTGGAAGTTTTCAAATTGGTCACATTTTCCAAAATTTATCCTGATGTTTTCTACCTTTGTTTTATTTAGAAAGAACATCAATATCCCATAATTAAATATCCATTTAAATACTTTCACAGGTTCTTTTAAAACTATTTTAATTCTTAGTGTACTTAAAATTTATTTTTAATTGAGTCTGAGAAAGAATCCTGACAAAGTCTGCCCTCAAATGCGGACATTTGTTTCCAATGAATTCAATACTTTGAACGTAGACCAATTTCTTGCATTTGCTTAGATCTTTTTGGAACTTGCAAGTCTGCCCTCACTGTGTTTGTTTTTTTAATAAGTCCTGTCATTTGCAACAAAATGAGAACAACTGAAAATCATTATACTTACTGAAATAAGCCAGTCCCAAAAAGACAAATACTGTATGTTCTCCCTGATCTGTGGTAACTAATAGAGCACCTAAAAGGTAATCTAGAGAAGCAAAATTGACACTTTGAGATGCATGATTGTTTACATCCCTTGTCTTGACTGTTGAGGAACAATGGTTTTTTTTTTTTTTCCTTCTTACTATGTGTTGAACTCTTTACTTAGTGTAAGGATTATGAGTATAAAGTTAACTGAAAATAGATCTTTGTAAAAAAGTAAGAATGGGAATAGGAGAGGGAGGAGGAGGAAGGGTGGGAGTGAAGGTAGGAGGGAGGGTAGAATGGGAAGAATCACTGTATTCCTAAATTTGTATATATGAAATGCATGAAGTTTGTATACCTTACATAAAACGTTTCTTAGTTAAAAAATAACTGCTCATCTGACTACATGAAACTTTTAAATCAATGAAGTATAAAAGTAAAAGGCCACAAACTAGAAAACAATATTGTAGCAAATATAACAAATGGTTGATAACGTGAGTATGATAAATCATACAAGTCAATCAAAAACTGCCAAGACTGCATGGGTCAGGGGAAGGGACATGAAATTTGGGCAAAGAACAGTTGGAAGAAATTCATAAGAAAAATAAACAACTGGGGGCCAGAGCCATGGCACAGTAGGTTAATCCTCCGCCTGTGGCACCGCCATCCCATATGGGCACCGGTTCTTGTCCTGGCTGCTCCTCTTCTAATCCAGCTCTCTACTTGAAAGCAGTAGAAGATGGCCCAAGTGCTTAGGCCTCTGCACCCACATGGGAGACCAAAAGGAGGCACCTGGCTCCTGGCTCCGATCGGTGCAGCTCCAGCCGTTGCAGCCATTTGGGAAATGAACCAGCAGAAGGAAGACCTTTCTCTCTGTCTCTCTCTCTCTCTCTCTCACTGTCTGTAACTCTACCTGTCAAATAAATAAAATCTTAAAAAAAAAGAAAGAAAAATAAATAACTGATGTACACATGTAATAGGAAGTTCACCCTCTAGTAACTAACTACATATTAAGAAATACATATGGGGCCAGTGTTGTGGCACAGTGGGTAAAGCCACCACCTGCAATGCCAACATCCTATATGGGCACCAGTTCAAATTCCAGCTGCTCCACTTTCTATCCAGCTCCTTGCTAATGTGCCTGGGAAAGTGGTGGAAAATGGCCAAACTGCTTGGGCTCCTGCACCCATGTGGGAAAGCAGGAGGAAGCTCCTGGCTCCTGGTTTCAGTTTATCTGAGCCCTAGCTGTTGCAGCCATTTGTGGCGTGAACCAGCAGATGGAAGATCTCTGTCCCACCCTCTCTCTCTAACTCTGCCTTTCAAATAAATAAATCTTTAAAAAAAATACATGTAATTTGTTCTCTTTTTTAATAAAAATTTTTAAAAGAAAAATTAACAAATGCTTAAAAAAAGAAATTAGATAACACTAACCTGTCAAACTATCAAGAATTGTTTAATAAAATAATTTTAAAAGCTCTCAAAATTGAAAAGAATCCAATGAATCACTCTTAGCAGACTATAAACTGGCAAAATCACTTTTTTTAAAACAATCTGGCAATATCTAACAAGAGCCATAAACCAGGATAGCTTCTTTGACACAGCAATTTCCTGCAGATGTAGCAAAGAATCTGTAGTATTTCTGCACAAAGAAATTCATCTAATTTTATCTATATCAAAGACAGAACCCAGAGGAGGGTATTTGGTGCAGCAGTGAAGATGCCTTCATTCCATGTTGGAGTTCTAGGTTTCAGTTCTTGCTCTGCTTCTCACCCCAGTCTCCTGTTGATGTGCATCCTGGAAGACAGAAGGTGATGGCTGAGTCCTTGGGTCTTTGCCAACTGTGTAGGAGACCTGGATTGAGTTCCAGGCCCCTGACTTTGGCCTGGCCCAGCCCTAACTATTGGAGATATTTGTGGAGTGAACCTGCAGAAGGAAGATCTTGCTCTCTCTACCTTTCAAACAATTAAAATAAGTCAATAAAAAAAATTTTTAAAAGTAATCTAAAAATAGAAACTAGACAAAAATCCAATTTATAATGTCTACATAAATCATAACACATCACAAGATCAAATATTCTAGCTATTATAGTAGGTATTTACAAGATTATTTATCACAATATTATGATATTACTGTAAAAAATTTAAATGTCTATATATAGCTGGATCCTAATTGGTAAAAATAGATAGAAAAAACTGAATGGAAAATACAAGTAGGGGCCGGTGCTGTGGCACAGCGGGTTAAAGTCCTGGCCTGAAGTGCCAGTCTCCCATATGGGCACCAGTTCAAGATCCGGCTGCTCCACTTCTGATCCAGCTCTCTGCTATAGCTTGGGAAAGCAGTAGAAGATGGCCCAAGTCCTTGGGCCCCTGCACCCACTTGGGAGACCCAGAAGCAGCTCCTGGCTCCTGGTTCCTGGCTTCAGATGGGCGCAGCTCCAGCCATTGCGGCCATTTGGGGAGTGAACCATCGGATGAAAGACCTCTCCCTCTCTCTGCCTCTCCTTCTCTTTCTGTGTAACTCTTTCAAATAAATAAATCTTTAAAAAGAATAAAAAGAAAACATAGATGAACATAATAATGATCATCTCTGAGAAATGAAATTTATAGGTGACTATGAGTTTTTGAATTCTTCATTTCCTTACGTACAAACTATTTTTATATTTCTAAATCTGTTTATTTATTTATTTATTTATTGACAGGCAGAGTTAGACAGTGAGAGAGAAAGGTCTTCCTTTACCGTTGGTTCATCCCCCAGTGGCCGCTGCAGCCGGCGCGCTGCGGCCAGCGCACCGCGCTGATCCAAAGCCAGGAGCCAGGAGCTTCTCCTAGTCTCCCATGCGGGTGCAGGGCCCAAGGACTTGGGCCATCCTCCACTGCACTCCCGGGCCACAGCAGAGAGCTGGACTGGAAGAGGGGCAACCGGGACAGAATCCGGTGCCCCAACCGGGACTAGAACCCGTTGTGCCTGCGCCACAGGCGGAGGATTAGCCTATTGAGCCGCGGCACTGGCCTATTTTTCTTTTTAACATTTATTTACAAGGGGAACAAATTCCATGTGTTTCTTACATACAGTTTTTTCTTACATACAGTTTTAAGAACATAATGATCTTCTCACCCTATGCTCTCTCTTCCTTCTTTTTAAATTTTTACAATCCATACTTGCAATTTACTTTATAATCACAAGTCTAACCTTCCACGAAATAAAGAAAAAACACTGTTCCTCAAGAGGACAAGGGCTATAAACAATAATCAAATCTCAAAATGTCAATTTTATTCATTACATTTTTTTGTACTCTGTACATCAGCTACCACAAATCAAGGAAAACATGATATTTGTCTTCTTGGGATTGGCTTATTTCACTAAGCACAGCGGTGTCCAATTGCATCCACTGTACAGCTGAGTAGTATTCCACTGTGTAAATATACCACAATTTCTTCATCCAGTCATCACCTGATGGACATCTGGGTTGACCCCATATATCAGGCATTGTAAGTTGAGCTGCATAAACATGGGGGTACAATAACTCTTTCATATGCTGATTTCTTACCCTTTGGGTAAATTCACAGGAATGGAATGGCCTGAATCATACAGTCGATCTATTTCCATATTTCTGAGGAATCTCCATTCTGTCCTTCCATAATGATACCACTTTTGGTGGAATATAAACACATCCTTGCCAGCATTTGGTTTTTGATTTTTGTTAATTTTCAAAATACACCCAGATCTAACCACTTCTCCCTACCTGCATCCTAAAGCAGGCATGCATGCACCTCCTATCTGAAACACTTTGGTCCCCCACAGGGCCTTTCCCTCATCCCTTAGCCTTCACACTCTGTTCTCTTGGCTGTATCCATAGTGATTCTTCAAAGAACCAAAACCAGATCATGTCACGTCTCTGTTCCTAACTCTTCAGACTACTCGTTACAACCAAAGTAAAGATGAGGCCTGAAAGCCCCACAAAATCAGGCTCCTGCTCCAAGGAGGGAGGATCTTCTGCTTAGGTTCCCACATGGGTGATGGTTCATTTCTCTAGAGACCCCACCAAGTACGGGCTTCCTCAAACAGAAGTTCAACATTTCCCCAATTTTTCTCACTCGAATAGCAAAACTAAGAAAGTAATTCATGCAGCCAGCATTGTGGCACCATGGGTAAAGCTGCCGCCTGCGAGGCTGGCATCCCATATGGGTGCTCCACTTCTGGTCCAGCTTCCTGCTAAGGACCTGGGAAAAGCAACAGAAGATGGCCAAGGTGTTTGGACCCTGGTAACCTGTGGAAGACCTGGAAGAAGCTCCTGGCTCCTGGCTGTGGCTTGGCCCAGCCTGGCAGTTGTGGCCATCTGGGGAGTGAACCAGAAGACAGAACACCTTTCTCAACCTCTCTCTCTGGGTTTCTTCTCCTCCCCCTCTTCATAACTCTTCCAAATAAATAAATATTTCTTTAAAAATAAGGTGATCCATCAGGGAGAGTGATCCAACATGGGAAGTGAGATACTCAGCAGACTCATAGAATGGCAGATGTCCTAAATAGCACTCTGGCCTCAGAATCAGCCCTAAAGGCATTCGGATCTGGCTGAAAAGCCCATGAGAGTATTTCAGGCATGGAAAGCCAAGACACTCTGGCAAAAGATCTCTGCGAGTGAGATCCCAGTGGAAAGAACAGGTCTTCAGAGAAGGAGGTACCTTTCTCTGAAGGGAGGAGAGAACCTCCACTTTGACTATGACCTTGTCTAAACAAGATAAGAGTCGGAGAACTCAGAGGGCTTCCATAGCCTTGGAAACTCATGACTGGAGCATAGGGAGATTACTGATGCCATAGACAGGAGTGTCAATTGGTAAAGTCAACAACAGGAGTCACTGTGCACTTACTCCTCATGTAGGATCTCTATCCTTAATGTGCTGTACATTGAGATTTAATGCTATAACGAGTACTCAAACAATATATTTCACTTTGTGTTTCTATGGGGGTGCAAACTGTTGAAATCCTTACTTAATGCATACTAAACTGATCCTCTGTAAAAAAAAAAAAAAAAAAAAAAAGAAATTATCAATTCCCAACTTGACTCTCACTGGGATTAAACATGACAATAGGTCTGCTCTGATTTCATCATCATTTAAAAAAAAATCATCTATTATTTTTCACTTTATGTTTCTGTGTGGGAGCAAACTGTTGAAATACATACTTGATGTATACTAAGCTGATCTTCTGTATATTAAGATAATCAAAAATGAATCTTGATGTGAATGGAAGGGGAGAGGGAGTGGGAAAGGGGAGGGTTGTGGGTGGGAGGGACGGTATGGGGGGGAAGCCATTGTAATCCATAAGTCGTACTTTGGAAATTTATATGCATTAAATAAAAGTTTAAAAAAAAATAAGGTGATCCAATAAAATGTTTTAAATCTCACAATTTTTAAACATGATATTTCAGAAACATTAGTAGGGCCTTCCAGGATATAATGTATTGTACCATCACTACCATTCTCTCATTTCAATTTTTTTACAAGAAATGTACCAATGGACTGATGTGATTTATGGGGGGAGATTTCCCCCTTTTTCTCCTTCACTAGTAACAAAATCTCAGAAGTGTGATCCCTTGGTTTTCCTGAAGAAACACGGCATTCAAGGCTGCTTCCCAATCTTTCACACACAGAAGTGGAGTTTTTACTATGAAGAACAGTTGACATTTTCAACTCTATTGAAAATGGAAGAGAGATAACCCGTCTGTCCTTACATAGAAAATTTTCAACTCCAGAAAGGCCAGTCAACTGCCTACTTTGTCATTCAACCCCCTACAGAAATAGTAAGTATTTCTTTTTCTTTCCTTTTTTTTTTCTTTTAATACAGATGCATTTATTGGGGCCAGCACTGTGGCATAGTGTGTGAAGTTGCCACCTGTGACACCAGCATCTCATATGGATGCTGGTTCAAGACCCGGCTGCTCCACTTTCTATCCAGCTCCTTGCTAATGTGCCTGGGAAAGCAGTGGAGAATGGCCCAAGTGCTTGGGCCCCTGCACCCATTTGGGAGATTGGGAAGCAGCTCATGCCTCCTAGCTTCAACCTTGCCCAGTCCTGGCCATTGAGGTCATTTGAGGAGTGAACAAGCAGATGAAGATCTCTCTCTTAAATAAATAAATAAATGCATCTGCATTTTTTAAAGATTTATTTATTTATTTGAAAGGCAAAGTAAGAGAGAGAAGGGGGAGAGGAAGAAGGAAAGAGGGAGAGAATATCTTCCACCTGCTGGTTCACTCCCCAATGCTCACTAAATAGATGGAGCTGGCCCAGGCTGAAACCAGGAACCCAAAATTCCACTTGCATCTCCTATTTGTGTGGCTATCTTCCATTGACTTTCCCAGGGTGATAGACTGGAAGCAGAGCAGCCAGGACTTGAACTGGCACTCTGATAAGGCATGCCAGTTCTGCAGGTTAGCAGCTCAGCTCACTGTGCCACAATGCTGGCCCCCAAACACCAAGTATTTCTTAATCTGCTGACTGTCATTATCAATAAAAACAAAACACAGCACAAACTGATACAAAATAAACAATTATTTGCAATATTGCAAAATAGAGAATTGCTTCCTAAAGGTCATGATATTTTAAGAATCTCTCCTGTGACCCTATAAACTCAACAAATATGGATGAAAGGCAATTTTCTCATCTACTTACATTAACATTCACATATTAAAGCAGAGTAAGTTCATCAAGTTCTTTCACTTAAACTACATACAAGTAAGAAAAATGAGCCAGAATCAGCAATCTCACTCCAAGTGTCATCTAATGAAGTAACTGGTCTGAGTCACTCAGCTCAAAGTCAGGATCAAGAACACGTAAGCCAAAGACAGAAAAGTCATAAGTCAGCTACAAAAGGTGAGGAGAGAAAAAAAAAAAAAAAAAAAAAAAAAAACAAAACAGAGCATAGCTGTGTTTGTGCCGGCATCACTTGTGTGTGTGTGTGTGTGTTGTCTTGTGAGAGAAAGTATTTGTCAACATTAGAGAAAGTATATATGTCTGTTAGCAGACATTTTTATGAGGTGCAGATACAGTGAGCTAAGAATGTGTGTATATACGTCCATTAGGTTGAGAAAGCAAGCTGTACTGGGGGTGGGGAGGAATGTGTCAGTGTACAGCAGACTGAATGTGTGTGTGTGCGTCAATGTGTCAGTGAGTGAGCATGTGTGTCTGTACGTGTGTCAGGAAGAACTGCAGACTCCATCTCCCTACAGCCTGTCTGATGGGGTGCTTCGTAAACATCACAAACATAGAGTTTTATTAACACTGGCCTTTCCTCCATAGAGCAAGTTCCTTCCAGTGTCTTAATTAACCTCAGTGTAAATTATGTGTGAAAAATACCCTACCATGATTTAGCAGTAGTGCATGGAAAATTCAATCAATTTAAACATTACTACTTTATAAGTTAGCAGAATGCTATTTTTCTTTCTGTTTAAAATAATCTGTTAAGATTCTTTTCCTTCACTAAACAGCTCTTTAAATCAATATTACAATTGATTGATGTCTTTTGATTAAACATCAGTTTGTTTTAAAGTAGGGCTTAACAGATAAATAATTTCTGAACATTCACAGTTAAAGTCTCTTTCTGCTGTGTAAATGTAAACATAAAAGATATCCTTGCCAGGAATGCTTTTACTTTTAAAACTAAGGCCCAGGAAGCACTGACAGTATTCTGGGTTATGATTTCATTTCAATTGTTGCAACACACTTCCGGTCAGTTCATTCTGCCTCGCTCTACTGAGCTGGCTGGGAAGGAGTGCACCACACACTGACCACTCACCATCTGTCTGCCCAACAGGAAGGAGAGGAAGATTTTATCCTCAAGGCTGGCACCAGGTTTTACAAACCCCAAGAGAAATGTGGAAGAGCATCTAAGTTGTCCAGGGGAGGCGTTCTTCCCCAGAGCTTCATCAGACTGGGAGTAACCAAGGCTGCCTTTCTTTTTAGAACAATAAAATTGTTTAAAATTCCTTTTAAACAATAAAATCTTCTAGCATTTTGAATTTGTCTAGAAAAAGTTTTGAGGGCCAGCACTGTGGCATAGCAGGTAAAGCCACCACCTGCAGTGCTGGCAGCCCATATGGGTGCCGCTTCAAGTCCTGGCTGCTCCACTTCCAATTCCACTCTCTGCTATGGCCTGGGAAAGCAGTAGAAGATGGCCCAAGTCCTTGGGCCCCTGCATCTACGTGGGAGACCAGGAAGAAGCTCCTGGATCCTGGCTTCGGATGAGCTCAACTCCAGCTGCTACGGCCAATTGGGGAGTGAACCATCAGATGGAAGACCCCCCCCCCCACCCTGGCCTCTCCTTCTCTCTCTGTGTAACTCTGACTTGCAAGTAAAAGTAAATAAATAAATATTTTTAAAAAGAAGAAAAAAAGTTTTGACTGTAACCATAAATCAGATATGCAGTTTTCTTCTCTAATTACTTTCTTAACAGTCTACAATTGCATTTGTTTAGTTCCTCATGGACATGGTAGTTCTAACTATTTGTAGAAATTTTCAGAGTTTTACAAGAGTTGGGGGAGGGAGGGGGGATGTTTGCTTTCTCTGAGAATATTCTAAGTCTGGAAGAGGAATTTTGTGAATGGAGGCTCTATCTACGATATTAAAACTCTGGTGAGATTATTAGGTATTAGTAAGACTCCGCCTACTCCACATTTCTTTTTCCTATTCTATTCTAGAAACAACTACAAAATTTTCTATTTATGCACTGCAACTGTCAAAATTGAAAAGAGATTTCAATTGGAAATATTTGCAAATGTTTCCTAAGAGACACATTTTTCCTTTTCTTCACAAAGTGTGTATTGAAGCAAAGACTGCTAATCTTCACAGCTAGTCCTTGAATTGTACTTTAGGTGTAAGGGCACAGGGCACACTGGACACAAATTCCTGAGGGTCAGGGTATAAGGCCTCTGCCACACCCTCCCTCTCTTACCGTCTGCCCATAACACTTCATAGTCATCAAACATGTTGACATTTGGGGGCAAATAAAACAATTCTCAAGGTAGAAATTCTTTAAAGGCCTTTACCATCAGAAATGTTCACTTTACCGATTTAAAATATGCTCCTGGAAACACAGGTTTCCTCCAGCAAAGGATGTGAGGAGAGTTCAGGAGGCTGGGAACAAGGCATAGGCTGCAGAGAAATAAGTAAAGCTTCCATCTCAGTGTTCGGTTGTTTTAATATTTGTTTTATAGCCCTTGGTTTAAAAAAAAAATACATGCAAGTAAAAACAATACTTGCAGAAAATGACTTCCACTTTGGCAAGGACACTTTCACAGGACACTTTCAGACCTTTGAGATCAAAATCAGAGGCAATTTTAGGATGTCATTCCTTATCAAGCCATTTTGCAAAGACACACTTCACACAAGATGGACCACACGATAACCTGTTTACCCCTCTTCCGCAGGTGTCAGAGAAACTAGGATTCCAAGTACACCTTGACTGTAGTTCTTGCAGAATGTGATTAATGACATATTCCAAGCACAATCCCCAGGGAAAATATTTTCTCCTAATTCTTATTATCTTAATGACTTGCTATAGTTCATAAATCATAAATGTGACCGCAGTGACAAAAGAGGCTACAAGACGGGGGGGGGGGGGGGGGCCGCGGGGGGAAGCCTGTACAGTGTCCACAGAAACAAAGTTGAGGTAATTCATTAGCAACAACATATGCTGAGAATTCACTATATTCCACTGCATAGCGCAAGGCTTCCTGTAAAAAACAAAAGCAAGAAAGACATCATGCTCCATCTTCGGAGGAAAATGACCAACACCAGAATGCTCACTATGCAAGTAATTGAAATTTCTGATTTTCCACAAAAGCAAACTTTCTACATCACATATTCCTAAAATGCATATTATTCTAACATAAGAAGTTAAATAAATCCACTGAGAACGGTGATTTATGTAAGACATTGGGGACGGGTACACTAAGAGCCTTTTGGTTTCATTTCCAGGTTTATTTTGCCTCCTCTTCAAAGAAGATTGCCTGCTACTCTTCTTAACCATACTTTGCCCACGTGTAAGACCATTCTACCATTTAGAGTTCTTAAGTTGTGGAGCTTACTACACCACTCTACACCAAACCAGTTTTTACTAAAGGCCTTTTTCTAACAAGCAAAACAATTTCTTTGGGCAAAGCACATTAGCATTCAAAGACAGCATGAAGGTAATAATGATGAGATTTGTAATATTCTGTCTGATATGGTATTATCTCAGCTACCAGCAGCAGCAGCAACACAGACTTTGGTGGTCAAGAGAATCTGGTGGGGAAGGCACTCCTCCCAATCCCTGAAAGGCACCTGCACTTTGAAAGTCAGCTCAGCACACTAAACCTGACAACACTCCCTGGACTTCTGAATTTGAACCTGGATCTAAGGTCAGTATGTGAATGCCACCTGAGATGAATATAGGACAAAGAGAACCTACACATCTCCCTTAAGTAAGAGGCCAAAGATCTCTGATCACAAGCCTTAAAAATTAAAATTATTGGACTACTGCACCTTTTTCCATTGTAAAGAATTATTCTTTTGCACACAAAAATGAACACATCAAAACAAGAATTCTAGGCTTGTGGGAATAAGCCATCCATTACATCCAAAGCATGGCAACAGTCTCGGGCTTTTTGTAAACATTTTCTGAAAATAGGGTTCTGAAGATATGAGAGTTCTGTTACTGATTATATAACTTTGGAAGTTATGAGGGAAAAAAAAAGCAGGTTGCAGCCTGTGTATGGAAAATTTTCTCTACAGATGGGTTCTCTCCAATTGGGGATGGAAAAAAAGCAATATAGTGTTCAAGAGCTCAAAACTCATAATGAATCCAAAGGTAAGTTTATGCTGGTCATAAAGTCCCAGGCAAAGAAATACTGCAGCCTGCTAACATTGATTCCATAAATGAGATAAAGTGGTTGAGGTGACAAGAGACACGTTCTTTTGTCTCGATCTTATCCCCACAAATCAAACTTTTCACTTATCATAAAATACTGCATAGAATTGCTATGCTCCATTACATACCTGTAGTTCTAGCCTCATCAACAGATGAATTTTAATTATAGATAAGAGTGAAGACAGTGGATATGACAAGTTTAATTTTATACTAGCTATCTTTTTCAGGTATCAAAGTCCACGAAGCTGAGCTAATTTTTAAATCGCCCTTAGATTTTTGTCAAAATTTGTCTCATTGGGGACTGGCCTAAGGGACATAGAAGGCAAAGGCACTGCCTGGGATGCCACTTATATTTGTGTCCTGAATGCTCTACTTCCGGTCTGGCTCTCAGTAACAGTCTGGGAAAAGCAGCAGAAGATGGCCCAAGTGCTTGGGGATCCTGCTACTCATGTGGGACACCTAGAAGAAGCTCCTGGCTCCCGGTTTCAGCCTGACCCAGCCCTGACCATCGTCACCATTTAGGGAGTGAAGCAGTGGATCAAAGATCTCTGTCTGTCTCTATAACTCTGCCTTTCGAATAAATTTTAAAAAAGTTTAAAAAACATTTGGTTCACCATCAAATATGTCTGTAATATATTTTCCTTAGCACCCCTTTTTTTTGCCCCCACTATTTTTTGTAGGGTGCATCCGGATGGGATGGTCTTCCTTGCAGTGTGCAGTCCATCCTATCTCTGCCTCGCTAATCTAACACCCAGCCTCTAAGGCCTTTGTGTATCCATCACAGAAATGGCACACCATTGCTATTCTCGAAATCAGAGTGGACATGGTTAAGATGTCTGCATCCCAAATCAAAGCCCCTGGGTTCAGTTCCTGGCTTCAGCTCTTTACTCCAGGGTCCTGCCAATGCACACACAGCCTGTGAGACAGCAGGTGATGGCTCAAGTAGTCAGGTTCCTGACCCCCAAACCTCCATGTTGGAGACCTGAATTGTGCTACTGGCTTCTGGCTTTTCCCCACATGTCATGCACACCATGCATTGCAGGCATTTGGGGAATGAATCAGCAGTGGAAGGTCTCTAATGTTTTCTCTCTCTACCTCTCAAACAAATAAATAATTTTTAAAGTCAAATAATAGTTTTCAAAGATTTGCTAATCATATGGTTTGTAATTACTTTAAAATCTCACTAATTATGGAGTCTTTGCTTGTGAGTAACCAAAACTCCAATTCAACAGGCATGAGCAATGAAAGGAATTTATGGGTTCATGTAACCAAAACCTCTAGAGACAGTATGGCTTAATCTAGAAGCTTAACAGTGCTACCAAAAGTATCTTTTACACCAACCTTGTGATTTTAGGTGCTGCAGTCACTCTAAGCCTTTCTGTAAATATTCAACTGACTTACAATACTGCTAAGACTACAACTTCAATCATTTCCAGCACGAAAGTGGTCTGCATCCCCAGTAGGTGAGAGGGAGCAGCACAGTGATTGCTTGAGGCAGTCAGGGCCTTTGGGCGCTGAAGGGAAAGCCTGCTTACCCAGACTGCAAGCTGGGAAACTGGGTAACTGTATGTGGAAGAAGAAGGGATGCCTGGGAGTTAACCAATAAATGCTGACTGTAAAACTAAATCCACTTCCCTTACAATCGACCTCATACGACTGTGAAATACTCTCTATATAGAAGGTGCAATACGAGTAATGACATCAGGAGAACACAAACATAAGGAGAATAAGTGCTTGCTAAACTAATTCAATGCATTTAAGACTCATAAAAAGACAATAAAACTTGTGAATCACGTTTAATCAAATTTGGCATTTAAAAAGCTCACTGTGACTACAGGCCTAAGCCCCATGTTTTGTTTTTATTTCATTTTGTTTTTCTCACTTCTAAATCATTATCCATTTTGAAATGCATTTGGAAAGGACGTTTGGTTCCAAGTATGACTTTATAATTTTGTTGGAGGATTTTTTTGAAACACAAAAATATAATTTTAAAAGGATAGTCATATATGCTAAATTGCCCAGGAGGTTCCTGGTTTAGGCTTTTTGTCCCTAGGTTACTCACTCTCAAGGCAGTCCCACACTGGACAATAAATTATATGATCACCTAATTTTAAATAAGTATACAAACATGTTGACAACATCTACATTATATTATAAAGGAAATTTGAGACAAGAAAACTACCTAATCAAATAAAAATAAAATAGGTATATTGTTTGTGCCAGTTTTTTAAAAAAGCTAAATTTATCACATTGTAAGATACATAGTACTGCTTCTGAAATCTGAAAGAAAACTCATTTTGAAGCCACAGCTGTTGTGCTTTAGGGATTTGGATTAAAACTCATCATTATCTTCCTGTTAATACTCTTCCCTGGACCAATCAGTGGTCATATGGTGTTTACAGACCCTGGAAGCTAAACTGACTTGAATGGCCTTTGTATTGCAATACAATCAGATTAAGTCTAATCTAAATGCTATGTGTCCTTTATAGAACAGACAAATCCTAATCCCCCTTTTACAAAAGCAAAGCCAGTCCAGTCCCCAATGGCTGTCTAGTCACTCTTTCCTGTTTTGTTTTTAAATGACAGAAATCAAAATAAATTTAAATTCAGAGTCAAAATTTAGTCCAAAACCAAATATTTCGTGGTTTTGAATTGTGGCTAAAGCACTTTTTTGGGGGGTGTCTAAAATGTGTTGCCACAAAAATCACAATTCTTGTCCTTCCAAAAATACAGATTAACAAAATACGCTACCACCCCCACTAGTTAATAAATATAAAGACAAGCTTAAAAAGCATCTCATTTCCTCTCTTGAAGCTCAGATTAGTTAGCTGTGCCCCTGTCTAGTTCAGCAACAATGATGTTTCAAAAAGCAGGGGTCCCCACAAGATCACTCCCCCAACCATTGTCCAGGGGACTTTCCTTTCCCCACTTCGCTACACTGTTGCCAACTTCTACAGCACCATGAGCCCCTGAGAGTAACTGACATGTTCAAGACAGCCAGAGGATGAAGCACCAGTGGTGGAAATGCCCCCTCCCTGCTCAACTCATGACTCTCAACATCCATCTGAAAGCTTCACCCGACTTTCTTCTCATTCACCCATCAGTAATACCCTGCCATATCCTTCCTCCCAGGACCCTAGAACTCCTTGTCAGTGTTCTGACGCTGTCTTCTCCCTCCGTTCTGCAAATCTGGGGGAATCCTTCAGCTTACAAAATTTACATTGCCTCTGTGAAGCCATTTGACCAGGAAATAAGAATCTAAAATTAGAATAGGTGAATAAAGAAACAACTGAAGCTCAAATAGCTGTCCAGAACTGAGCCACCATTCTCATACACAATGGCCTCTGGAGCTTTATCCAACAGGAATAGAGTTCGATGTTTCAATGCATAAGGGAGAAATTTTTCTTTTTTGAAACTTTTTATTTATTTGATAAGTAGAGTTATAGACAGTGAGAGAGACAGAGAGAAAGGTCTTCCTTCCATTGGTTCACTTCCCTAATGGCCGCCACAGCCGACGCTGCACCGATCTGAAGCCAGGAGCCAGGTGCTTCCTCCTGGTCTCCCATGCGGGTGCAGGGGCCCAGACACTTGGGCCATCCTCCACTGCACTCCCGGGCCACAGCAGAGAGCTGGACTGGAAGAGGAGCAACCGGGACAGAATCCGGCACCCATATGGGATGCTGGCGCTGCAGGTGGAGGATTAACCAAGTGAGCCACGGCGCCGGCCCCCATGGGAAGGGATTTTTCTAAAGACATCAGAGAGGAAGAGAGTATTTTAACAGAGACTGACAGTGCTGTTTCTTGATATAACTCAATGAAGCCACAAATAAGACAACAAAACAAGCAAGAACTGTGATGTGCCCATGAGTTTTCTTCAGGTGGAGGGCAGCTTGTTAACAGAGAAAGACACCATTTCAACTCTCACTTGATGACTATTTGTATTCCTTTTGAAATACTCAGATGCCACTTACCCTGGCCCCATCCATTTCCATGAATCAAAGCATGCTATTGATGGCTAAGCTAAGGAGTAAAAATATTCCCAAGAGGTAACTCCAAAGTACTTAAAGCAGGGATCAGTATGTAAAACATTTTTCCACAATGCACACTACAGTTCTGGACCTAACATGTACTAGCTGCTATTGTTTTCTTTTTAAAACTTCTCTGTAAATTTTCCAGAATAAAATCCCTTAACTTGCTTAGTTTTCTCCCACTACCTAACATCTACCCACAAAATATACTAAAAATAACATCAACTACTTTTGCATCTATAATAATGTAACAAAGAAGGTAAATTTGGAGCTAAAAATTCACAAGACACACATCAAAGACAAACTCAGTTGGCTTCTGGTTTTTTTGTCTATTCAAAACATCAAATTCATTCAACTCTTTTTAATCTCCCCAGGTTCTTTGTACTGGATTACACAAAAGACAAATTGAGAACTCACACTATACTTAGTGATCTTAAAACCTAAAACAGAGACATACAATTACTCAGGGAGGTAAAATGAGACATAAAGTCTTCAAGCTGCCTTCAATTTACCAATAGCCCAGCATATTCAGATACTGTTAAGTGTTAGGAAAGCAGCCATCAAAAATATGGAAATATGATGCTGATAGTGGAGAAAAGGAAGGCACAGGAACAGCAGGGGCTAAGACTTGTGGCTGCAAAACACCTGAGTGCTCAGGGAACTGCTAGCAGCTGGGCAGTTTAGAAAGAAACTGTGACGGGAAAGGCTGAGGAAAAAGAGGTAAACAGGGACCTGGAAGAATCTAAATTACACAGGTGCTTATCTGCTTCCAAGAAATCAGAATTTTGTCTGGTACACAAAGCTAAGTCATTGAAACCTTTAAAGAACCATCCCTCTCCCACTCATACAATGGTTTCAATGAGTTATATGTTTTTAAAACCTTTTTTTGTTATTTTTAATTTGAGAGAGACTGAGTGAGTGAGTTCCCATCCCAGTAGGTAGGAACTTACCACGCCCCAGTGCTCACAACAGAGCCAGGAGCTGGGCACACAATTCAGGTCTCCCACAAGGGTGGTGAGAACCCAATTACTCAAGCCATCACCACTGCCTCCCCCAGGATCTGCACTGGTGAGAAGCTGGGAGTCAGCAGCCAGAGCTAGGAATTGAACTCAGGCATTCATATGCAGGAGGCAGGCACCCTAACCACTAGGCTAAATGCCCACTCCTCATTAATTCAAATATTTAATAGTTGCTTTCCTAACAGCATGAATATCATTTTAAGAAAATGATGATGGCCGGCGCCGTGGCTCAATAGGCTAATCCTCCACCTTGCGGTGCCGGCACACCGGGTTCTAGTCCCGGTCGGGGCGCCGGATTCTGTCCCGGTTGCCCCTCTTCCAGGCCAGCTCTCTGCTATGGCCAGGGAGTGCAGTGGAGGATGGCCCAGGTGCTTGGGCCCTGCACCCCATGGGAGACCAGGAAAAGCACCTGGATCCTGGCTCCTGCCATTGGATCAGCACGGTGCGCCGGCTGCAGCGGCGGCCATTGGAGGGTGAACCAACGGCAAAAGGAAGACCTTTCTCTCTCTGTCTCTCTCTCTCACTGTCCACTCTGCCTGTCAAAAAAAAAAAAAAAAAAAAAAAAAGAAAATGATGATGCATTTCCAACAGTGAGAAACTAGTATTTTATATTTATGTAAACAGGATAATTCATTAAAAATAATTTCTCAAATGTAAAATACACCAGTGTAATTAAATATAATCTTTATTAAATAAACTAACCCTCAACATATTTACCACCAGAGCTGCCCCAAACTTTCTATCCCCTTATTTTAACTGCCACTTATTAAAAGCTGCCTTCACTGGGGCTAAAGTTGATATAAACGTAGCCTTTCTCTAGCATGTTACTAAAACCTAATATATATGCATATAGGAAAAATCATAGTCTATGGATTGTTGCAAAGTACACAGTTCCTATATTTATTCTGAGTTTTGTTCATGTTGTTTATAGTTGTAAATCATTCACTTTCTTTTTTTTAAGGTTTATTTATTTATTTGAAAGTCAGAGTTACAGAGAGAGAAGAGAGAGGAGAGAGGAGAGAGGAGAGAGAAGAGAGAAGAGAGAAGAGAGAAGAGAGAAGAGAGAAGAGAGAAGAGGGGGGGGTAGGGGGAGAGGGAGAGGGAGAGAGGGAGAGGGAGAGGGAGAGGGACAGAGAGAGAAATCTTCCATCTGCTGGTTCACTACCCAGATGGCCGCAACAGCCAGAGCTGCACCAATCCAAAGCCAGGAGCTTCTTCCAGGTCTCCCAAGTGGGTGCAGGGGCCCAAGGACTTGGGCCATCTTCCACTGCTTTCCTAGGCCATGGCAGAGAGCTAGATTGGAAGAGGAGCAGCCAGGACTTGAACCAGCGCCCATATGAGATGCCAGCATGGCAGACAGGGGCTTTAACCCACCGTGCCACAGCACCGTTTCACTTTCAATCTTACATATTATCATAGCGTATTAATATATCACAATTTATTTACCCAGTCTCCTATAAATTGATACCTGAGGATTTTCCAACTGGGGCTATTACAAACGATGCTGCTATGAACACAGTGTTTGGGAACCACAGGTGGATGGGCCTGTCAAATTGCTGGGTCTGTCTTGTTTATTTTGTGAAATGCAGATATAGTGCTTTCACACTGAAGGCAAAAAATGAGACAGGGGTACGTGGGGAACCACACAAGACATAACTGGTAAAAATATATCCTACAAAGAATAGGAGGATCAAAGTTCAGAAATTGGATATTAAATTGTTCATTAATTATTTCACTATGAACCCAACATATTATGTATTTCATATAGAAATATGATCATTAATTGTAGATTTATTTATTAAACTTATTAAAAGTACATGACCCCATTTCTACCTTGTAGTTTAAGTCAGATTTTTAAAAGACAAATCATCAAGTTTATCTTTCAGATAATTTGGTTCAATGCTAAGCAAACTGTCATAATGTAAATGGCTACATTACTGCTGATAAGAATGTAACAGATACAGCCGCCTCCTGCAGTGCCGGCATCTCATATGGGCACCAGTTCGAGTCCTGGTTGCTCCATTTCTGATCCAGCTCTCTGCCATGGCCTAGGAAAGCAGTGGAAGATGGCCCAAGTACTTGGGCCCTTGCACACTCCTGGGAGACCCAGAAGAAGCTCCTGGCTTCATATCAGCTCAGCTCTGGCTGTTGTGGTCATCTGGAGAGTGAACCAGCAGATGGAAGACCGATCTCTCTCTCTCTCTCTCCCCACCCCCCAGACCTCTCTCTGTAAATCTGCCTTTCAAATAAATAATAAAATCTTAAAAAAAAAAAAAGAAAGAATATACCAAGAGTCTAAAATGAAACACCGGGATAAGAAACAGGTCTTGGTTTTCAAAGAGCTTGAGAGGATGAAAAATATAAATCTTAAAGAAGAACTTTAAAACTTTTCCCTGAAACAGGCCTGTACAATCCTATCACTGGCAGCTATACTTCTGAAAATATTTCACAAAATCTGCCTGGTTTGAAATATATGGGTTTTATGGGTTGCCTGGGCTCTGTGCCTAGAAATATTTTCAGAGATCATCTCACGTTTTTATTCCTAGGATCAATAATGTCAGCAGATGTTAAGGTTTGCTAGCCAAGTACAGTGATTTCCAAAAAGAAGATGGAGAGTGAGAGAGAGAAGGAGGAAGAGGAAGAGGAGGAAGAGGAAGAGTTTATGATGATGGAGGAGGAGGAGGAAGAGGAGCTGATGATGATGGAGGAGGAGGTGGAGGAAGACGTGGAGGAGGAAGAGGAGCTGATGATGATGGAGCAGGAGGAGGAGGAGGAGTTGATGATGATGGAGGAGGTAGAAGAAGAGGAGGAGGAGGGGAAGGAGGAAGGAAAAAGAAAAGGAGGAGAGCCAATGATTCCAGCACTGCCCAAGCCAGTGATCCAAAGCATGGAATGGATAAAAATGGAAGTTACAAAACAGCACAACTGTTGGAACAAAACGTTTGGAGGTTTTAGTTGGGAAAGACACCAGCTGTAAATCATATACACCATTTCACAGTCTTCCATAATCATCCTAAAATATATACAAAAATGTCAAAATGCTTCACTGATAAATAATGCTATGTTCTGATAATATTGCTTCACATAGCTGGAGAGATTCTGCTCACTAGAACAAAATAGTTTCTCATGTCTTCAGTGATTAAAATATATTCTTACAAATTTCTTCAAAAATAATGTTAATTCACAGCAGAGTAAAAATTAAATAATCTTACTTGCACATGCAAAAATAATAATGTAGACACTAACCTTATACATTTTACCAAAAAATAACTTGAAATTGATCACAGAGCTAAATATAAAACACAAAAACTATATATCTTCTGGAACAGAACCTAGGAAAAATCTAGTTTCCTTGGATTCAGAGACGGGTTGTCAGATATAACACTAAAAAATCCATGAAGAAAAAAAAAAACCTGATACATAGAACTGCACTGAAATGAAAAGGTACTTTGAGAAAACAGTTATAAGAAACTGAAAAGATCAGCCACAGACTGGGAGAAAGCATATGAAAAATGCCTGTCTTAAAGAGAGTCTGTTCCCAAATCCATACAAAAAAATTTCTTTAAATTCAGCATTACGAACTCAACTGAAAGCAAAAAATCTAAATAGACACCTCAACAAAGAAGGTATAAAGGTGAGAAATGAGCATATGAAAATATGTAGACTGTCCTGTGTCATCTAGGAAATGACAGAGATACAACTACATATCCATTAAAAGGGCTAAAACTGTATCAGAGTGGGTAAAACACTGACATCAACAGTGACAAGCACATGGAGTAAGACGAGTTCTCATTCATGGCAATGTAAAAGGATACAGCCATTTAGGGAGACAGCCCTTTCTTAAAAAGGTAAACATGATTTAGCCCAGGATTGAGCAATCAGGCTCCTGGATATTTATGTAAATGAGCTGTTAACTTATTTCAACATGAAAATCTGTACAAAAATGATTACAGAAACTTCACTCACAATTGCCACAACTTAGAAGAAATACAAGATGTCCTTCAGTAGGTGAATGGTACAGCCAATGTGATCAATCTAAACAGAATATTATTGAGCAACACAAAGACATGAGCTGTGCAGCTTCAGAAAGACAAAGTGGGGAGCGGTGCTCACGTCATAGTGCAGCAAGCTAAGCCGCTGTCTGTGACGCCGGCATCCCATTTCAGAGGGCCAGTCCCAGTTGCAGCTGCCCCGCTTCCAATTCAGCTTCCTGCTAAAGTATCTGGAAGCTAGCAGAGGATGGCTCAAGTACTGTGGCCCTGCCAGGCATGTGGGACACCAGGATGGAGTTCCTGACTTCTGGCCCAGGCATGAGGAACCCCTGTTTGTTACCAGCACATGGACAATATCTCTCCACTCCCACTCTCTTCCTCCTTCTCTCTGTTGCCCTGCCTTTCAAATAGATAAATAAATCTTTAAAAAAAAAAAAGTGGGGGGGACCTTAGCTGCACATCATTGAGTGAAAGCAGACTATCTGGAAAGGCCACACACACAATATGATTCTGAGGAAATTTACTATGGAAACAGTAAAAAGATCAGTAGTTGCCCAAGACTAAAGAGGAAGAGATAAACAGGTGGGGCACAGGCAGATTTCAGAGCAATGGAACTTTTCCGTACGCTACTGTAATGGTGGAGACAAGAGATACACATCTGGCAAAATCCACAGTGTGAACAACACAGGTGATCTCTCAGGAAAACTATGGACTTTAATAATACTGCATCAATACTGGTCCAACTCCTGGAACACATCCATCACACCAATGCATGCTGTTAACAGCCGGGGAGACTGAGAAGAATACAGACTGGGAACTCTGTATTTTCTGAATTTTTCTGGAAAATTATAACTTCTGTAAAAATAAAATCCATTAATAAAAAATAAATTAACTAATTTTTGTTTTCATGCAGTTAAAGTATCTACAGATACATGATAATACTTATGAAACGGAAACAGAGAAACTGCACTTGAATCCTGAACCATGGATGCCTGTTTTATCTAGACTCCCTTTGCTAGGTAGTACTTTGCCAGGTAATACCTGCAATAGTAATGCAAAAAAAAAAAAAAAAAAAATTAACAAGGACAGGTAACAATTACTGTGCATTTACAAAGCACCAGGGACTATGCCACAGACTTTATACATTACTGAACTTAATCCTTACATAATCTTTTGTGACATATTGTTATCATCATTTTCCATGTAAGGAATCAGGAGCATTCCCCAGTTCCACAGCTGGTGAATGGTAACCAGGCAAACAGACTCCACCAGGGACTTCATATATTTATGTTTGTTTATTTGAGAAGCAGAGACAAAGAGCTCCCCTCTGCTGGTTCACCCCCACCAAATGCCTGCAATGACCAGGACTGGACAGGGACAGAGCCAACAGGTTTCCCAAATGGGTGACAGGAATCCAGTTCCCTGAGCCACCACTAATGCCTTCCAGGGTCTACACTGGCAGGAAGCTGGAGTTAGGAGCTAGAGCCAGGAACTGAACCCAGTTACTCCGATATGGGATGCAGAGGCCTTAACTGTTGGGCTAAATGCCCATTCCCGACTACACACTCTTTTTCTTTTTTTTATAAGATAGGCAGAGTTAGACAGTGAGTGAGAGAGACAGAGAAAGGTCTTCCTTCCATTGGTTCACCCCCAAAATGGCTGCTACAGCCAGCGCGCTGCGCTGATCCAAAGCCAGGAGCCAGGTGCTTCCTCCTGGTCTCCCATGTGGGTGCAGGGCCCAAGCACTTAGGCCATCCTCCACTGCCTTCCCGGGCCACAGCAGAGAATTGGACTGGAAGAGGAGCAACCGGGACTAGAACCTGGTGCCCATATGGGATGTCGGTGGAGGATTAACCAAGTGAGCCACGGCGCTAGCCCCCAAGATTATTCATTTCTGTGACAGAGGGAAATAGTTCAAGCATAATGCACGGACAAACTACGATGGCGTGTGGAGTTTCATCTCAGCTTAGGCAAGACTGCCTTTGTCTAACATCCAGCTGTGGGTCTGAGGCTCCGCAGCAGAGCCTCCTCTCATGGACACAGTCTTGAAGAAGCAAAACAGTCAGATTACACTAGTATTAGGCAGATAGCTCCACTTAGGATCTTGAGTGACTGTGGCTAACCAGGGCCCCCTGCATAACTGAAAACGCAAGAAAAGGAGCCTTCCATTTTATCTACAGAGGAATCTTCCTTCTCTCACCATGCCCTCCCCTACTGTCCACTCCCTCCTTTCCCCACAATGCTGGGCATTTCTCCCAGGATGTTCCTTGATGTTCCCCTACATGTTGCAAAATAATCACCTCTTCCTTTAACAGCGTGGTCTCACTGCAGCTTTTCTAGGATTTAGAAGACAAGCAATCAGATTAAAATGAAGCAGACAACAGCATAAATGACTCCAAGGAGCTTAACCCTTCCTAGGTCAGTATTTGTGTGTAAAAAAATGTTAATAAACATAAACCTTTCAAAAGTGAAATTTGGTAAGAGCAAGTTTTATGCACTTTAAAGAAAAAAAAATCTGTGAAGGCTTTGGGAAAGGAAATTTCACTATTCCAGGCATCCTGTCTTTACTATCCACCCCATCGCAGCATACCAAGTTAGAAAAGCTAACCCAGATACCTTATCCACCACCTTACTTCTAAAAGCTTGCTTCTCTGTACCCACCACCCTGCCAGATGCCAGGGTACACATGCTCTTCAGACTAACAACTCTGTTACCAATCTAAATGGTTAAATGTACATTTTATAAAAATTAATATATTCCAAACTAATAATCAAAACCTCCAAGAGTTAAGATATGCTTGGAGAAAATATTCTGACCTAACCAGATACACAGTACCTAACTGTTTTCCACAGAATGAGCAAATGAATCATGCCAGGAGTTGAAGTGATTTTGCTTTTGCTGACGTTACCTTCAACAGGAAACATTTTATTTGCTTGAAATTTCTCTGGTTTGAGGGAAAAATAACCATGTTATGTAAAAGGTTTTCAGTTATTTTACAGCTTCTTTAAAATTTTCATAACCTATTATTTTTCAATTTTCTGGTATACTAGACATTGATAGTTTGTATGTCCTCATACAGAAACAGATACATAATGCAACTGTATTTAAACAGCTAAGTATCTGACTATATATTTCTACTTTCACTCTTTTTTCTCCTCCAAATCTGTGCCTCCCTCTTTTTTTTTTTTTACTAGTTCAGAACACACAGGAAAATCATATCAGTAAAGTGATATTCTAAGTTTTTCTTTGAAATTATTTCAGATCTATCAAAGTGTGGTACATATGAGAAACACTGGCCTTTATATATATAGGCCATATATATATACATATATATACATAAATATATATGAACACCTAAAAAGACACAGACACACACACACACACACACACACACACAGAGTATGCTGCTTAAAGTTAGTGTAACAGCAGACTCATAGAATGAAAAATGCCCTAAACAGCACTCTGACCTTAGAATCAGCCCTTAAGGAACTTGGATCTGGCTAAAAAGCCCATGACACCATTTCAGGCATGGAAAGCCAAGACTCTGTGGTAAAAAACATGACCTACATGAAAGATCTCTGTGAGTGAGATCATGGTGGAAAGCAGGGGCTATCAAAGGAGTATCTTTCTCTGAAGGGAGGAGAGAACTTCCAATTTGACTATGGCCTTGTCTAAATAGGTCAGAGCTTGTGAACTCAAGAGGCTTCCATAGCCTTGGCAGCTCATGACAAGAGCATTGGGTGATCACTGACATCATAAATAAGAATGTCAATGTTAAATCAACAACAGGAGTCACTGTGCACTTGCTCCCCATGTAGGCTCTCTGTCCTTATTGTGTTGTACTATGAGAATTAACAGTAAAACTAGTACTCAAACAGTACTTTATTCTTTGTATGTCTGTGTGGGTGCAAACTGTTGAAATCTTTACTTAGTATAGAGTTGATCTTCTGTATATAAAGATAATTAAAAATGAATCTTAATGAAGAATGGGATGGGAGAAGGAGTAGGAGGTAGGATGGTAGTTATGGGAGGAAAAACCACTATAATCCAAAAGTTGCACTTATAAAATTCATATTGATTTAATAAGAGCTTTCTGTAAAAAAATAAAAGTTAGTGTAAGTAACAATGCCAGAATAAAAACAAGCAATCATTTGCATGGCCATTGACAGTTTTACAAACATATCAATACCACTTACAACACTTTGATAAATCCACCCTATTTACCGACAGTCAGTATACACATTGCTTGAGTTTAAAGTGAAAAATGATTAATGGTGCTTTTAAATTTTGGTAGTATTGAATATACCTCTTTGTATAGTGTTTACTTTTAAATTTTGTTCATTTTGTATATATTAAAAAGGTAAATTTAGGTTCTGGTGCTATCGGCATAGCAAGTAAAGCCACTGCGTGCAGTGCTGGCATCCCATGTGGGGGCTGGTTTGAGTCCCAGCTGCTCCACTTCCAATCCAGCTCTCTGGTATGGCCTGGGAAAGAAGTAGAGTTTGTCCCAAGTGCTTGGGCCCCTGCACCCACGTGGGAGACCCAGAGGAAGCTCCTGGCTTTGGATCAGCTCAGCACTAGCCATTGCGGCCATTTGGGGGGTGAACAAACAGATGAAGGCTTCTCTCTCTTTCTCTGCTTCTGCCTCTATAACTGCCTTTCAAATAAATAAATCTTTTTTAAAAGGTGAATTTAAATAAGAGAGAATGGAAGAAAATAAAACTGAATTAAAACAGAAACAAATAAACCTATTTAATATAGCAAACAACATTACTGTACAGAAGAAAACAGAAAAAGAATGCAGGTAACATTTGAATAAAGTTTATGACTTTACATCTTCAATATGTTCTAAAGACAAAAAAGAACTGCAAAGAGATCTTGAACTTAATGAGTTTGCTGTTGGTACTGATACTGGTATAGTAATTATAAAATTTATGGGGGAAAGTTAGTATAATCACAGTGAGTAAATACTAACATAGTCATGTCGTTGGAATAAGAGTTTTCTGTGAGGAAAGGGAGATAGAGTTAGAGAATGGGGGAAGGAGGTAAAGGATGTCATGATGCTGAACTCGAATTAGAGGTATTGGCCAGAACTCATTATGGGGGTGTGAGTGCGTATGGATGTATTTTAATTTACTATCTCTTTCCCCTGAACAATTCTTTTTTTTTTATTTAATAAATGTGAATTTACAAAGTGCAACCTTTGTATTATTGTGGCTTTCCCCCGCAACCTCCCTCCCTCCTGCAGCCCTCCCCTCTCCCACTCACTCTCCCATCCCACCCTTCATCGAGTTTCATCTTCAATTATCTTTATATACAGAAGATCAACTTAGTATATACTAAGCAGGGATTTCAACAGGCTGCCCTCACACAACTGCACAAGGTATAGAGTACTGTTGGACTAGTAGTGTTATCTTTAACTCTCATAGTAAAACACATTAAGGACAGAGATCCTACGTGGGGAGCTGGTGCACAATGACTCCAGTTGTTGATTTAACAATTGGCACTCTTATTTATGACGTCAGCAATCACCCGAGGCTCTTGCCATGAGCCGTGGAGGCTATAGAATCCCCTTGAGTTCACCAACTTTGAACTTGTTTAGTCAAGGCCATATCACAGTGGAGGTTCCTTCCTCTCTTCAGAGAAAGGAGCCTCCCTCCTTGATGCCCCGTTCCTTCCGTTGGGGTCTTGTTCACCAGGATCTTTCATTTAGGTTGTTTTTGACACCATGTCTTGGCTTTCCATGCCTGTGAGACTCCCACGGGCCTTTTAGCCAGATCCGAATGCCCCAAGGGTTGATTCTGAGGGCGGAGTGCTGTTTTGGGCATTTGCCATTCTACGAGTCTGCTCTGTCCTGCTTCCCCTGCAGGATCATTCTCTCCCTTTTAATTCTATCCTTCATTATTTGCAGACACTGGTCTTATTTGTGAAATCTCTTCAACACCCTATCTTTTTGATCGCTTATGTACTTATACTTATCACTTTACCAAGTGAGCTGGCATTGGTACCTGCCTCCTTGATAAGATTGAGTTGGAATCCCCTGGCACATTTCTAGCTCTACCATTGGAGGTAAGTCCAAGAGAGCATGTGCCGATCTGTATATCTCCTCCCTCTCTTATTTGCATTCTTATATTTAACAGAGATTACTTTTCTATTAATTTTAAACGCTTAAGAATAATTGTGTATTGATTACAGAGTTCAACCAGTGGTATTAAGTAGAACAAACAGAGCAACAACAACAACAAAATACTAAAAGGAATAAAATAGTAAGTTGTTCCTCAACAGTCTAGGTAAGGGCTGATCCTGTCATTGTCTCTCATAGCGTCCTTTTCACTTCAATGGGTTTCCTTTTAGGTGCTCGGTTAGTTGCCACAAATCAGGGAGAACATATGATATTTGTCCCTTTGGGACTGGCTTATTTCACTCAGCATGATGTGTTCCAGATTCCTCCATTTTGTTGCAAATGACCGGATTTCACTGTTTTTTACTACTGTATAGTGTTCCATAGAGTACATATCCCATAATTTCTTTATCCAGTCATCCGTTGATGGACATTTAGGTTGATTCCATGTCTTAGCTATTGTGAATTGAGCTGCAACAAATATTGAGGTGCAAATGGCTCTTCTTTTTTCCCCTTTAATTCCATTTGGGTAAATTCCAAGGAGTGGGATGCTGGGTCCTGTGGTTCCCCTGAACAATTCTATACAAAATGATGATTTCATTCTGGAAACAATGATATCCCAATATTGATAAACATACCTGGTTCCCAGATGTTGGTTTCTAACCACCACTCCCCAATAAAAGTAACCAGGACTTTTGGAGAAGTCAGTGATTCCTGGTCTAGGACAGAGAAAAGACAAAATAAGACTGAACCTTCTTCTATACTGAGGGGGGAAAAAAGTGCTCAGTAACTAATTAGAAGTGTCAGCTTGAAGGGACTCTTACTAGTCAAATCTAAAGTAACTTTTAAAAGGGGGAAGAAGGAGGAAAGCTTTTGCATAAGTTAAGGCACAGAGGAACAAGAAAATAGAAAGTGATGAGTTTTACCACTACCAAAGTAGTAACTGATTCTGGAAAGAAGCATTTGTAGATGCTAACATTAGATTAAAGGCTATTAGGGAACAAGACATTCACAAAGTTCCACAGTATCTCCCCACAGATAACTGATCGACTGCAAAGAGAAAAAGACTTTTTTTTTTTTTTTTTTTTTTTTGGACAGGCAGAATGGACAGTGAGAGAGAGAGGCAGAGAGGAAGGTCTTCCTTTGCCATTGGTTCACCCTCCAATGGCTGCCGTGGCCGGCATGCTGCGGCCGGCGCATCGCGCTGATCTGAAGCCAGGAGCCAGGTGCTTCCTCCTGGTCTCCCATGGGGTGCAGGGCCCAAGGACTTGGGCCATCCTCCACTGTACTCCCAGGCCACAGCAGAGAGCTGGCCTGGAAGAGGGGCAACCGGGACAGAATCTGGTGCCCCAAGCGGGACTAGAATCTGGTGTGCCAGCGCTGCAGGTGAAGGATTAGTCTATTGAGCCGCGGCACCGGCCAAAAAAGACATCGTTACAATAGGAACATCTGGCAGATAATCTTTTATCAAGCAGTCAAGCTTAGTATAATCAACACAGGCAAACTAACATCATAGGCCATTTGATGTTATCTATGCCAAAGGACACATCATTATCCATGGAGCATTCCTGTCTATTATATGAGGGTACTTCAAAAAGTCCATGGGGGAAAAAAAGAATTAAAAGATAAGCTTGGGGCCAGTGCTGTGGCATAGTGGGTAAAGCCACCGCCTGCAGTGCTGGCATTCCATATGGGTACCAGTTCAAGTCCCGGCTGCTCCACTTCTGATCCAGCTCTCTGCTATGGCCTGGGAACGCAGTAGAAGATGGCCCAAGTCCTTGGGCCCCTGCACCCACGTGGGAGACCTGGAGGTGGCTCCTGGCTTCAGATCAGCCCAGCTCCGGCCGTTGTGGCCAATTGTGGAGTGAACCAGTGGATGGAAGACCTCTCTCTCTCTCTGCCTTTCCTCTCTTGCTATAACTGACTTTCAAGTAAATAAATAAATGAATACTTTTTTAAAAAATGATAAGCTTATTTTGTTACAAAAACTTTTGAAACTCATGCAGTTTTTTCATTATATAGATTTTCCATGGATTTTCTGAAGATCCTTCATATGCACGGATTTCAGTGTCTTTTTGTAGCAAAACAAATCTACCTTTTAGTCACATTTTCAACAAGCTTTCTGTGTAGCCTCAAATGTAACTGAAATATAATCATAATATCACAAGAAAGCATCAGACATCCAAACTGAGAAACATTCTGTAAAGCACAGAGCTTACCTAAGAACATCAATATCATAAAAACAAACGAGGCTGGGGGACTACACTGAATTAGAGAAAACAAAACAAACAGGGCAATCAATAAACCACTATCCAGGACTTGACTGGGACAATCTGGGGAATTCAAATGTCGGCTGAATAGTACATAAAAGTGTTGCTAAATTTCTTGCACGTGATCAGATATACACTGAACTATTTAAGAGTGAAATGCCATGGTGTGTCTGCCAGTGACTTTAAAGTTTTCTAGCAAAACATAACAAGACAAAAATAATTTGTTAAGTAGAAAAATGAGATAAAGCAAAAATGGCAAGGTATTACCATGTAACAAGTTTATTCAACTTTTCCATCTATTTGTAAATTTTCAAAATAAACGCTGGATAGGGGAAGGGTGAAACCCTAGATTCAATGGGACACTTTTATATGTGTTTGGTCCCAGAATTCTCATGAGAGATGCATCAACTAAACACATACCATGGTTCTCCCACACATACACATAGCCATGGTTCCCCCAAGGTGCTAGAGTGTGAAGGCCAGGAGAACTGTGGCAGCCAGGAGAAGTGTAGCAAATGTCTCAGGAGTGTGACACATGCCAGCACCTCCTTGCTGTGTCCCGTGGGTTCCTCTCAGCTCTCTGTTCCCACCTCTCCTACCTGAGGTGTTACTGCTCATCCCCTCTTTTCTTTTTCTGTTCCCCATAACTGCCAAGGTTGCTGCTCCTTGGATTTCACGTTCTCTGCACCCTGTGCAGAAGAAGCTCCGCCTTCAGACCTTTGGTATCACAATGTGGGTCTTGGCAGAAGTGCCCATGGTAAAGGTGTCTTTTTCTCTTTGCAATCGGTCAATAATCTGTGGGGAGATACTGTAGGACTTTGTGAATATCTTGTCCTCAGCAGGCCTTCCCTGATTGGAGTTCCACAGTAGTCCCTTATGCCTGGCACATGGTTTCAGAACACCCTGATTAAAGCTGTTCATTATATTTGCTGTTATTGAAAGAACATAAAACAAAACACCCACTTTCTTAAATTGTGAAGTGTACAATACATTACTGTTGACTGCCGGTGAATGGATACAGAAAACATGGATATAATACAAAGAAATACTATTCAGCCCTAAAAAAAAAAATTCCACTATATGAGTCAACATGGGTGACAGCTGAGGACACTGTGCTAAGTGAAGCAGGCCAGGCACCCAAGACAATCAGCACATGAGTCCACTCCCTGGTGATAAAGTACTCAAATTCACAGCTGTTCTGCACTGCAATCACCACATGGCACAGTCCGAAATTATCATGTCTATGCATTTATCTGTTGTTTGTTATCTGCCCTCCCAAGAAGGGACTTCGTCTCTCTCATCCACTGCTATAGCCCAGATCCCTCAAGTGCCTCACGCACCCTATACACATTTACGGACCAACAGGGTTAAAACTCCGCCAAACTGCCCATTGAAGTCTGGAATGCTTTCCCTGAAACATCTGCATTTTTAAAGCAATGATCTAAAAATGCAGAATAAGAGAATTTGAGTCCATAGCCTCTCTCTCATATTTCTTTTAGAAGACTGTTTGACAATACCTGAATCAATGCCCTTGTGTTTGCTGATTAAACAAAAGTAAGTATATAGGCAAACAATCACAAATCACAGCAAACCAGACCTTCCTGTACTTCTTTTTTAAAAAGATTTATTTTATGTATTTGAAAGGCAGAGTTAGAGAAAAGGGGTGGGGGAAGGCGGGAGGATGGGGGGAAGGGAGGAAGGGAAAGAGAAAGAAGGGAGGGAGGAGTGAGGGAGAGAGGGAGAATATGAGAGAGAAACTTCCATCAGCTGGTTCATTTCCCAAATGGTCACAATGACAGGGGCTGGACCAAGCCGAAGCCGGGAGCCAGGAGCATCATCCAGGTCTTCTACATGGGTGGCAGGGGTCCAAGGACTTAGGCCACCCTCCCCTGCTTTCCAAGGTGCATTAACAGGGTGCTGGATTGGAAGTGGTGCAGCCAGGACTTGAACACCGTCAACCATATGGGATGCTGGCATTACAGGAGGTAGCCTAACCTGTTATACCACAACACCCGCCTGGTTCCTGTCTTCCTAAGGATAAATGAATGTGAGGATATAACTCCTGTTTCGCTTGCCTCCAGCACTCCGGACATCCATTAGAGGAACAAACTAAACAACTGGAGGTGGAAACCTATTCTGCCTTTCCAGTTCATTAAATCATATATCATTTTTACATGTGGGCTACCAGGCTATAAATCATGTGAGACAGAATGGGAGCTAATTAAAGGGTCAGCTGAGCACATAATTCTGAATTTCTAGGCACCCCAAAACTGAGATTGACAGCAAAATGTGATATAACCCAGCATCATTTGCTAACTAATAAAGCAAGGATTTTCAAGCTGCTAACCTGCTAAGCCAAATTTTCATATTTAAAACAATCTATACTGAATGTAATACTTACAGGGTAATAAACTTTCAACCATTTATCCCAGGGTACTTCGTTAAAATGTACTAGGATTTGAATTTTTTTTTTTTTGGTAAGGATTACAAGGTCAAAAGAGATACCAAAAAATAGTGTTCTCATTTCAGACTGAAATTCACTCCCGGGATAGGAAGTATTGCTGTTAATTGGAATTTATATAGCTTCTTTCTTCCAATGTGCATTCAGGGAAAGCAGGTGAGTAGAAAGAAATCCCACTTGTCAAGAGGGAAAACTAAAATGCAGTCAGGCCAACACGGCCAAGGTCGCTACAGAAGTCGGTGACTGTTGTGGGAAAAGTCTGAAGAGACAGCTGACTCACTCCTCCGCTTTGACCTCCAAGGACATGGCTTCATCTGAAAGGTGTTCTGAGGATATCGGAGTCTACACATTGTACATCTGCCTTCCTCACAATCAAAAGCTTTCACATAAAAAGAAAAAAAAAGTCACTTTCTTATTTACACACAATAAAATATCAAGACTATTTTCCTTTAAAGCTCTTTACAGTTGTAAAATAAAGCCTGTCATCTAACACACCAAGAACAGCACAGTCAGATAAATACTTGGTTAGGTTATTTAAAAGAGAAAAGGTACTAACTTTCTATCATTGTTACAATTTAACAACCAAAAAAATATGGTACGTTTTCAGAGTTAACTGCACTACAACTGGGATTTTATCAACTTTAATACTACTGCTAATTGGTAATTTCACTAATCACAGCTAAAAGAAACTAAAATTTTAAGAAATACATGTATAATTAATTCTTTAAAAATATAAACTCCAGTATTTTTTGATCAAGTACCTGTACAAAAAATAATCTGATCCTCTGGGATACAGAGGTGAACAAAATGACAATGATTGAGTTGCGCATGCTCTTCCTGTTTCTAAATCCTCACTTCAAGCAATGATACACACTTTTCTCTGTGATCAAGTAACTATAGGAGGCTCACAGAAAAACAGCCTGAGAGCCACGTATTCAAAAGATTACTTGGATCTTCCCTAATCGTATGCCCCAGCACAAACCACTGATTACAGCACCAGTACGTCAGGATGTACAAAACAAGGAAGAAACTGCACAGCACATGGTGTACAATCAATCAGTGGACGGGACGGGTCACTTTGCCTCTCACCCTGTAATTGTCATGCACATGGAGTGCCCCATTTCTAATCACATGGGAAGCACAGTTATCATCCTTTGCTGCAGTTCACCCCAATAGCAGTGCTGAATAACAGAGGGTTCCTTCCCCTCTGCCACTCCAAAGGAAATGGGTATTACATTGCCATTTCCAAAAAAGATTCTTTGGAAAAGGGGAAGCACATGTGTACATAGGGTGTGAGGCTATATACTGCTTGATGGATAAGTATCCATATGGCCAGATCTATAAGCAAAAAGCAGCTACCGGGAATACCGGAGGCTTCACAATCTCTCTAGTATATTATATTTGAGCACTATTCATTTTTCCCTGAAAAAGACTCAATAATTTGAAACTTGCATGTCTGGAACCACAGAAAGTGATATTATTTGATAGAAAACTGTCTTTAAAATCTAACTTTTGCCTTCAAAATATGAACTAATCATAAATGGACTAAGAACTAAATATCAGTCATTATTGTAAACAAAGGCGTTTGCCGTTCCTTGCAAGAGTATGGTCCTCTGAGCTTCAGCCTTATATATTCTTTTCTAATTCAAACAACACAGGATACTGCTGGAGGAGAAAAAGTATCTAGAATTGGCATGCCTACCTGGATGTTTTCTGGAAAATTCCTCTGAAGAAGGTTTGTACCCGGCTTCAGGAGAGAACTGCTCAGATGTAGACAGCTGACAGCCTCTTATCCTTATACATTCATTTGGCATCCATTAAAAACCAGATGCAGAAGCTACAGCCACCAGGCAACCCTGGCTATGCACACTGCAATTAAACTTCCCAACACACCTAACCTGTGGACATTCCCAGAGAAGACTGGGTACAGTTGGAGTCTTTCTCATCACAAACCAATTAGGAGGTCTCTCACCCTGGAGAGGCTTTACACAATAAACTGCAAAATGTTCCAGTTAATGGGTCACAAAGAAAATGACCTTTCTTGATCAGAAAATGAACCTATCCTTATTCATGGGTACTTTTAATGTTCTATTTTATAATTTTGTGATATTTGAAATAATGAGGTAAAACACAGAAGTGGACATTTTGTGCTAAATATCTGTGTTCAGTTCAACTCAGCATTTGCATCTTCAGCATTCACAAGTTCTCGAAAATACAGCTAAGGGAGTTATCTGGTATCCCAGCAGGAAAGAAATTCAACACTTAGTTGAGACAATTGGAAGAGTGTTTCTTTTTAAAGAGCTACTTACAAGCATGCAGTCAGGGTGGGGAGGAACCTCAAGAGCACTGTAGGAACCAGGTGTTACAAGAGGAGTGGAGTTTCTACCCCCAGACCCAGGGAGAGAAGAGTAGATGGCAGCTAACCAAATGGCAGGAAAGGTGGCGGAGGCGGCCACTGGGAGAGGAGCAGAGCCCCTCACAGGAAACAGGTGGCCTGCAGTGCCCCGCCAGGGAGCAATTCAAGGAGCAAACATGCTGCTCTCAATCTCCCTCCCTGGTACATCTTCTCCCATTAGCCAAACCCAGCTTAAGACGGAGGGCACTAGCGCCATGGCTCACTTGGCTAATCCTCCACCTGCAGCACCGGCACCCCAGGTTTTAGTTCTGGTTGGGGCGTTGGATTCTATCCCGGTTGCTCCTCTTCCAGTCCAGCTCTCTGCTGTGGCCTGGAAAGGCAGTGGAGGATGGCTTGGGTCCTTGGGCCCTGCACCCGCATGGGAGACCAGGAGGAAGCACTTGGCTCCTGGCTTCGGATCGGCTCAGCACCATTTTGCGGGGGGGGGGGGGGGGGGGGGGGGGGCACCCAACAGAAAGGAAGACCTTTCTGTCTCTCTAACTCTGCCTGTCAAAAAAAAAAAAAAAAAAGACAAAGGGCAGGGGAGTCCATACAGGTCAGTCCTCCAGAGCCCAGAACACAGTGGACAAGGGTGAGAGTGGACCTGGAAGAGCAACTGGAAGATAAGCAAAGAGGCAGAAACAGAGCACACACTGCTGTTTCAGGATCAGGCTAAGGAACAGCAATGCTTATGCAGCACACAGGGCCAACGCATTCACCCAGGGTGTGAGGTTCCCTAGCACAGCCTGCCTTGTCCCCTGCAGTCCCTAAAAGGCACGTACATAAGTACATAAGCACTGGCAGCACACTGCAACAACAGCTGAGTGAGAGCCTCTCATTCCTGCTACACCAAGCTACATCCACGTTCAGGAAGCTTTGGACAAGGGCATCTGAAGACCATGTGGAGGAGTGCTCCTTGCCCATGTGCAAAACCGAACCAAAGAAGTTCTCTGAGCAGAGCAATGTCATGATTACGTCTTTGTTTAGAATGATTTCTTTGTTGGCACTGTGGGGTGGAGATTAGAGGAGGAAGCGAATGAAAGCTAGAAGACCATTTAGAAGGACACTGTGACAATGGAGAGAGGAATTCAGCAGTCATTTTGTCAGTGATACTTTTCAAAATCCCTGATGCCTAACACTTTGTGATACAGAAGCAATGGTACAAAACCTGTTCCTTCAATTCTGAAGCTTCTATAGTCTACCCTTGATTTCTCTTGCTTCCTTACCTCCCGTAACCAATCTTTCATCAGGTGCTATTGAGTCCAACTTTTAATATCTCTAGAACCTGTCCTTTTCTCTTTGGAAATGCTTTGCAGAAGGCCAAATCTGTCACACAGACTAGCACTTCTCAAATTATGTCCAAGCTGTTCTTGGAGAGAAAGATTTCCTGGTCAGAGACTTTTGGGAAGCTCTGAGATAAGCAAATTCAAATAGTTTGCTTTCCTGTCCTTTTAAGGATACAGATAGGACTTGTGAATTCCTAGACAGGGGGACCACATGCAGCACTCCCCTCTTTCATAGAAAACATACCAACATCTCCAGGGACAGTGGTCCACCTCAGAACACAGACTGCAAACGTTGACTGATGGATACCGATAAAGCCTCTCCCAACACTCCTGTGAAACTCCATTCAATCTGCTGACTGTCCTGTACTTATTTCCCACAGCAAAAGTATTACATAGTGTAAGGCAGAGGAAAAGGTGATCAGTTCTTACAGTTTGAATTTCAAAAGTCAGAAACCTTAATCCATGGGCAACATATTTGGAAGAGTAAGATGAGTGAGAGCAAAACTTCCTAAACTCAGACTACGTATAAGAGGGATACAGGGAAGCAGAAATTACTTGCAGAGTTTTGACATGAGGGTGTCTGAAACAAGGGCTCTAGGTCCAACCTATCACCTGCCCTGCACTGAGCCCTGGAGGAGGGAACATAACGAAATGGTTTAGTGGCCTCTAAGAACAGAAGGAACCTGTGCCTTCCTGGCAAGAGATCCCTGGGAAGAAAGCAAGACTTTTCAAATAAAATTGCTGAAATATGATTTCATGTCTATGATGGGGTTTCTCAAGCTTGGCACTGACACTCTAGTCTGAATAAATGTTTGTGCCAGAGCTGTCATATACATGGCAGCACACTGAGCAGCAGCCTTGGGCTCTACCCATCAGGTACCTGGAATGCAGTCCCCGCCCTCAGCTGTGACAATCAAAAATGCTTCTTAGACATTACCAAATGTTCCCTGAAGGTAAAAGCCCTATTGAGTACCCCTAGTCCAGTTCGGCAGAATTCTAGACAGCCTCAGAGTTTCCTTCCACCATATGTAGGTTGGGAGTAGCTGAATGAATGAATCATCCTGGAACATCCAGAGTGATCTACAGGAACAATGTCCTAGAACCAGATGGGACTTTAAACAAGCTCGGTGGCAGCGGATGCCAGAGAGGACTATCATGCCCAAGGACAAAACAGTCTATGCCCTACAAACGCCTTAACCTGGCAGCTGTATTAACTGAGATCCCAGATACTGGTGCACACTGGAAGCCAGGCTACCTAGGCTAAAATCTAAATCATTCAGCATTCCAGGCCTCAGTTTCTACCTCTCTGTAAGATGGAGATAGTAACAGTACATACTGTACATAGTGTTACTATGGTGATTAAATGAATTAAATTTTGTAAAATACCCTCTCTTTACATAATTAAGTTTTGAATAAATGGTGTCTTTTCCTTTGTATATAAACACTCCCTGGGATTAGATTCAAGTCATGGAAGGAGAGTATGACCCTGAATTATAATTAAATTTATATAATCAGATCAAATGAAATTCACAGTAAAAGTGAGATAAACAGAAAAATAATTTTTACATAACCAGTCCTTGGGGTCAGAAACTTCTCCTCACTACACTGGTCTCTGCATCCGATCTAACATTTTCAATCTCTACCCCTCAGTGTATCTTCATCCCAGAATTTTGGTCATCTCTCCAAATCTTAAATTGGATCAGATGCTGGGTTCCCTCATCTCCACAGCCATGGTTCTGGCGGAGGGGCCTCAAGAATCCCAGGTCCAAGGAGAAGGTAAGCGAGTCCCTGCTGTACTTCTGCTTCTCCACTACTCTCTATTTTGTATGTTGAGCTTCTATATAGGATTTTATTTGGAAAAAAAAAAGTTATGTTCCTAAAAAGAATTTGAACATCACTGGCCAACAGAGATTCCACCAGATGGCAGTCAAGGCCATCTGCAGCCTTTGTCAAGCCCATCCAGAGACCCTAGGATCCAGGTGAAGTCCCCTAGGGCAGATGCGCTGTTCACTTCTCAGTTTGCACATGCAATAGCAGCTGCCTGGGGTATCCTTCTCTATCTCCTGCGGCTGGGGAGTCACTGAATGGATCTGTTGCTGGGACATGTGCTCAGATTTGCATTTTTAAAAGAAAACTGGTAGACAGAAAGCCTCTCTAGACTTCGGTGTTGAGGGGCTGGCTTCATGGCTCTGAGATTCTTTGCAAATGTGGAGGATGCACGGCCCGGCAGATGCATCAGCCTCCCCAGCCACCCCCCAAACACACACACACACACACGGAAACAGCCAAGTCCTGCCACAGCACAGGGGCACTCTCAGGAAACACACCACTGGATCCCCCAACCTTGGGAACACAGCCTCTCTCTTTCCTGTCCTTTCTTCCCTATCTTCCTGCCTAGCTTTCCAAAGGGCCCTGATGCTCCTCCCTCACACGATAGAATTCCTTCAAGGGCCTCTAGCACACAACGCCAGGCACTCTTCCACACAGGACTTCCGCTTTGCTCTCTGCAAGGAGGGCACACACACATCAGAGTAAGATGGCGGTGAACCACCCTGTGTGCCTAAGTGAATCACAGCTTCTTTCTTCACACTTCCCTTCAATAAATTCAGATCAGTTATCATGGTCATAAAAATCTAGTATTTTCAAAAAGCCCAACCGAGGCACACATCTCTGCTGCTGCGAGTTAATTATCCATATTGTGTATTAGCCAGTTCCATATACGCTACGTGAGGATGTAGGAGAAAGCAATACCTTGCCCAGTAACTGCCTCTTCCTTTTCCAAACCTTCAACACTGGTCATTCAGTGAGAGAAAATGCTGCTATTTTCTCGGGGTTGCCATTCATTGTCTGTCTTTGTGCATTTGTCTGTGCCCTTTCAGGTCAATGCCACAACCCATCAGATCACCTCTTCCTTTGTCCCATTTGGCAGCCGGTCTTAAGACTGCTGCTGGCTTTCCATCTGTCCAACTCAATCTGCCTTCAACACAGAGGCAGGGCTGGAGAGTGGACCAAGTGAAGAACTGAGGAGACAGGCTGGCTTCACCCTGGATGCGGTGTACTGTGAAAGGGGAAGGAGCCCTAAAACTCCTAAAATTCCCTAGCAGGAACTTGATTCCTGGCTTGGTGTGAGCCCTCATCCCTGTCAGGTAACATTCCCCACAGGGTAAAAAGATCTGGCAGGGTACAAGAATTCCAGGTACAAGAATTCCTCTTCTCCTCCGGCAAGAGGGGAGTGAGGTAGCCGGCACTGAGAGCAATTCTGGGCGATGACACCTTACCCAAATCTGCCTCGCAGATGAAACGGAACACACCCGCAGAGCCCCCTTGAAAATGAACACCAGTTCAAGCTGCCTCTTCGGTTTGCTAGTTGTGTAACCGCGGGTGAGGAATTTAATCCTTCTTGACCTATTTCATCACCTGTAGAAAGAAGAGCTGGGACTAGACAGTTCCCAGATTTCTTTTCTGCTCGTCCGTCACGGCTTTCATGATGAGGGTGGGTTCCAGAGTCAGTGGGGCCTGGGTTCAAGGCCAAGTTCTGTCAGGCACCATTATCTCATGAATTCAAAAGAAAGCCCTTCAATGTACTAAGTATAAGCTTCATTATTTGTAAAACGGGGACAATGTGACAGCGCTTAACTTGTTATCAAATGATGCAAACATTTAAGACACCCCACACACAGTCAGACATTGTTATTTCTATATCAAGGTTTGAAATTAAAGACAAGAAAGAATGAAATCAAGATGAAAACATCATAACTGCTTCACCAAAATAATGATCTGAATATGAAGGTTAAACCATTCGGCTCATCAGCAGTGAATCAGTAGGACTCTCCAGGCAGGTAAAAATGTATCCAGAAAAGAAAATACTAACCACTTATCTCAAACTCTACATTCGCAGAACTTAAATAAAAACTTAACAAAAAAGAGACCTCCAAATGCAAAAACGTTTGAGTAAAATCGTAACTCACAGGGATAACATCCATACACTTGAAGAACCATATTCAAGACTTATGTATTGGGCTGGCACTGTGGCTCAGTAGGTTAATCCTCTGCCGGCAGCGCCGGCATTGCATATGGGCACCAGTTCTAGTCCCAGCTGCTCCTTTTCCCACCCAGCTCTTTGCTGTGGCCTGGGAAAGCTGTGGAAGATGGCCCAAGTCTGGGGGCCCCTGCACCTGAGTGGGAGACCCGGAAGAAGCTCCTGGCTCCTGGCTTCAGATCAGTGTAGCTCCAGCCGTTGCAGCCATTTGGGGAGTGAGCCAACTGAAAGAAGACCTTTCTCTCTGTCTCTCCCTCTCACTGTCTGTAACTCTACCTCTCAAATAAATAAAATCTTTATAAAAAAAAAAGACTATGTATTTTATTGTCTTTCTTTCTGACCTTGTCTTGGAGACATTTACTATAATCTTATTCCTAGGCTACTGCTTCCTCTTAAGTCAGCAGCATAATGCCCAGTACCCAAACACCACACAGGAATGATGATCTCAAATCCAGCTGATTATTTCATCCCAGAAGAGCTTCAGTCCCCCAAAAGGTGGAAGTGTTTTAAGATGTTGAGAATAATAAACTCAGATGTTCATTATAAAATATTTTTCTCTGTATAGACAATGGGCTCTAACAACAAGTTACTGACATATATTCAGATCTTCTCAACCCTGTAAATAGGCAATATTGACCCAGCTCAATTAATTTGCAAGTTCTGTGATTTGATTGGTTACAATATAATAAACTGAAGAAGGATGGGGGAATATAAGACAGGCAAGGGAGAAAAAAATTTTAAACAGTGATATTAACATATAATAGAATGCCAGCCTCAAGAGATGGAAAGTCTCAACAGTAGAGGGGCTGTGGCTAGGGAAGGCAATTTGACTGAGGGAACTCAGCCAGAACAAAAATGTCATTATGCCTATAAGTCTGAGAGCAAGTGCCACTAAAATTAATGGGGACAGGGATCAAAGACAGAGTCATCATCCAAAAGCATGTCACATTTGCCTCTCACATAACAGAACCATATGGATCACATGCATCCTATTTTTATTGCTTTTTTTATTTGAGAGACACACACAGAGAGAGCTCCCACCCACTTGTTCACTTCCCAAATGCCCACAATGGCCAGGGCTGCAGTCAGAAGCCAGGAAAACAAACCAGGTCTTCCGTGTGAGTGGTAGGATCCCAATTACTTGAGCCAACATCACTGTCTCCCAGGGTCTGCATTGGCAAGCAACTGGAATCAGGAGCTGGAGCAAGGACTTGAACCCAGGCACTCCAATGTAAGATGCAGATACCTTAATCAGTAGGTTAAATGCCCTCTCCCTGTTTTATATATATATATATATATATATTTTTTTTTTTGACAGGCAGAGTAGACAGTGAGAGAGAGACAGAGAGAAAGGTCTTCCTTTGCCGTTGGTTCACCCTCCAATGGCCGCCGCGGCCGGCGTGCTGCGGCCAGCGCATCGCACTGATCCGAAGCCAGGAGCCAGGTGCTTCTCCTGGTCTCCGATGTGGGTGCAGAGCCCAAGCACTTGGGCCATCCTCCACTGCACTCCCGGGCTACAGCAGAGCTGGCCTGGAAGAGGGGCAACCGGGACAGAATCCGGCGCCCCGACCGGGACTAGAACCCGGTGTGCTGGCGCCGTAGGTGGAGGATTAGCCTATTGAGCCGCGGCGCCGGCCTCCCTGTTATATTTTCAAAACCACATTTATAAATATTTGCAGTTCTTATTCCATTTTCTGGACTTGGATGTACAAGGTAACATGTCCACAAATGACCCTCTCAGATGGTCACATTGGGTAACTGGGAAAAGTTTCACTATTACTGGTATCCTACAGACCTCCCAAGGAATATTACAAAGAAATAATCTTTTATCCCATATTTACAACTGGAAATCAACTGCCCTAGAACTCATGACATGTTTAAGTGGGTCCAGGATATCCTAAAATAAAACAAGTCACTATTGTTTGGCCCATCCAATTATCTTGACATTATCAAGACTGTCATTACAGGGCTGACAGGACTTTTTCAAAGCCAACTTGTTCTTCTGCGTGACGATGAAAGGTAAAGGGAAGACCTAATACTCTCTTAGAGCACATTCTCTCCACTGGCATACTTCCTACGGTAGTGGCTGATCACAGGACTTTGGACGACCATGGAAAATCATCTCCTTAGAGCTGCAGACTTGCTAACCACCCAAATAGTAAGACCAACTTATGTCTCAAATTTGGTAATATTCAGTTACTTTTATGTTCACATTTCAAATCCATGCTCTTGAAAAACATCTACGATAGTTACTTTCAGAATTTGGAACCAACAGCCAAGAGAATGTGGCCTAAGAGCCTTAGCATCTGAAGTCATTTCAGAGGTAGAGGTATATTTAAATTGTCTTAATCACTAAAATGTCTAATCAGTTATGATGTCCATTTGCCCTGTTGAGTGTATACTTTTGAAAGTTAATTTACTGACACAAAGAGGTGATATGTGAAGGGTGTTTTTGCCCAGGAAGTTAGTTATAAAGCCTTTGAATGAGACAGGCATCTCATATCCTTCTTACCTCTTCATGTGGTTCTAACTAACCTCTCTAATCCTCTTTCTACTTACCTCATGTTCAAAGCCCCAGACGATGTCCTGGCGCACTTCAAGAAGCATTTCCCTCTGTAGACAAGCCCATCAGTAAACGCAAAGAACTGACCTTGCACCCAAACCAGGACAGAGAGAAGCCTCTGGTGGAGGCCAGGGCTCCAACAGGTTACTGAATTTCTAGAACTTTAATGTGTCAACAAAATACCCGGAGGTATACAGAGGAGATTCTGGGGCCAGCACTGTGGCACAGTGGGTTAAAGCCCTGGTCTGCAGTGCCAGCATCCCACACGGACGCTGGTTCGAGTCCCGGCTGCTCCACTTCTGATCCAGCTCTCTGCTATGGCCTGGGAAAGCAGAAGATGGCTTAAGTGCTTGGGCCCCTGCACCCATGTGGGAGACCTGGAGGAAGCTCCTGGCTCCTGACTTCAGATCGGCACAGCTGACTGTTGCGGCCAATTGGGGAGTGAACCAGCAGATGAAGACCTACCTACCTACCTATCTCTCTTTCCCTCTCTCTCTCTCTCTGCCTCTCCTTTTCTCTGTGTGTATTTATGACTTTCAAATAAATAAATAAATCTTTAAAAAAAGAAGAGGAGATTCTGATACATAGGTCTGTGGTGGGTCCAAGATTCTGCATTTCTAATCACCTTCGCAGTGATGTAGATGCTGCAGGCACATGGACCCACTTTGAGCAGCTCAGTGTCCACACTGCTCAGGGAGACACCTGTCCTGCTCTGCCACCGCTGGGCTCTGCCTCTTTAGGCACAGTGTGTCTCTGAGTAGTGCTTCCGCTTTCCCTACCACAACAACCAGGCAAGAAGTGAAGGCTCTTACCAAATTCAGGGAGTGCGGGGATAAGTGAAGGAATAAATGCAGATGAAAGCATTCCAAAAAAGTTTAAAAAGCTTCTCAAGTACCTGTCTTTAAAATCACTGAAGGGCACAAAGATAGATCTTCCTCTAAAACCAGAAGATAGGATGTTGCTGTCAGTTTTATGTCCCACTGGGCATGTCATTCCTAAACTCTTCATTGAATTGAATCATAGCAAGGAAGACAGGCCAATTTTCTATGTCCACATATTTCATGGCTTATAGAATTCTGCCTTAAAACTTACCTACAGCTATCTGCTCATTTTAGATACGACAAAAGTGAGGGCCAGCGAAGATAAATTCCTTGCCCATTATCACAATAATAATTAAGGGCAGAGACAGGACTGCAAACCAAGGACATTAACTTGAAGGCAATTGTCCTAAACCTTCCTTTTTTCCAAGTTTCTTGCAAGACACTTGCAGCCACTTTGCGTTTTGTGGCTGTAGATGGTCTGAGTAGCATTAGATCAAAGCAATGTTGACCAGAGGAGACGGAGAGAAGCCCTAGGAGCACAGAGCAGCATTTCTGACGGAATGATGAGGCACGTGTCATCAGGTGCAATCATTTCACCTCTGTCCTCTCTGAGGAGACTCAAGAAAGAATCACTGCAACACTCATGGGGCCCCAAGCTAAACTCCAGAGATGCCGTCATCTGTTTTAATCTAAGATAATCTTGTAAAAGTACGCTGCAACCAATAGGCCGTGCTATAACTAGAGTACGTGTTTGCCATATGATCACAAACAGCTTGGAGACAGGGTCCATGATGTCACCCAGCTCCAGAAAGAAGCCTGCAAGCAGCAGAGCATGCCAAGAAACGAGGTCTGGACCACGGAGGCAGTGATGTACACAGAAGGAGCCGGCCTGGATGCAGACTGATTAGCTGTGAAAAAGTGGTGCTGGGTACCAAGCAAGGAATGAATTATGGAGTTGTGTGGAGAGAAATGGGCTCAGGGCAGATTTATTATGCTCCATTTCCACTCTGCTGGCAGCCCGTGCAGTCTCAGAGGTACAGATTTACTCAGGACTGAAATTTTACATCCAGGAATGCTATCTCAAATAATCTAATTTGGTGAGATGAGAAAATCGTATCTCATAAAACTATCATCTTTTTCCAAAAGCCCACATAAAAGTTTACAGGCTGTTGAGGTGTCTGACCCCAGCATGAGCTTCCAGGATAGGTGATACAATGGATTTAAAGACGAAAATATTTTAATGAGAAATGCCTCTGCTCTGTGTGTGTAGTGTGTTCTTTACAACCTGAACTTCATAAATTTTTATAAGGTGTCTATTTGTTATTAGGCTCAGGAGCTGCTGTGTCACTACTCTTCAGTCAAAGCTATTTCAAATAAAGGAATCTTGATCCAGGTGTGATACATTATATGATATTAAGATATACAACCCTGCACCCACTTCCAGCATCTCCTCAGTAACATTCATGTCTTCTCGCAAATGTTAAAATAAGCACATTCCCCATAGCTGTGAAATGCATTGCTCTTTTGGCCATCGTACATGTAGAAGCAGACTGCTCAGCAAGAAGGGAATTTGACTGTCCTCCACTAACCCTACATGGAGGAGAAATGATGTTCAAGAGCACAACAAATCCCATGCCAAGGAAATGTCTTCAGGACTTGCATGTGGGTGTCTTTTTGGGGATGAAAAAAGAAGAGGCAAGAGAGAGGGGACGCTACAGCCAAACAATAGCAGCTATCATATTCCAAGTGCTCCTTATGTTTCTGGCACAGAATAAACACTTCGTATGTGTACATTGTCTCATCAAGTCCTTGCAGTCCTATGAAATATACAATATTATGTCCATTTTGCAGGAGAGGAATCTTCAGCTTCGAGATGGTTATGATTTACCCACAGCCATACAGCAAGAACTTTGTGGGTGTGTCAGATCACAGAGCGCATAGCCTTATCCCAAGGTCACCTCCCGTGCTGATTTCTAAGACTTCTTCTCTTGTCAGCATCATACTGGCTTCTTGGTTACCTGCAAGAATACTATGTTGGAGTAAGGGACTTCAGGAAAACCTTGAAGGGGAAGAGGTTATGAATTATAGAGTGTAAGAGCAAATGAGCTCCTGAAAATACTCTTGATAAAATTAGTGAGCCAGTGACTAGGCTGAGGTCACACAGCTGCTAAGAGCAGGAGCAAGATTTCCTCCTCACCCTCCACTACTGCTGCAGGCCACACATCGGGGCAGGAGTGAAAGGGCTGTGTAACAGGTGGCTTTCCCTTCTCAAAATACTGGGACATTTTTGGCCTCATGTTCTTCACTATCTTTCTCTCTTCTCCTGTACCAGAATGGATGAAACTGACAATTACAATGTGATCAGGATAGGGCAGGCAGGGTCAAGAAGAGAAACAATATTGTGATATTTTTCTTTGCAATTCCTTACCTTGAGGATAAAAGTCATCCCAGGAATTTCTTTTGAGAGAGGGGTGTGATGGGAGGAGTAATCAAATATTTAGTTAACAAACAACAGTATCTACTATCACAGCCAGATGCTGTGCAGTCATTAAATTGGTAAAGGAGTTAAAATGCATGCTCTCAAAGAGCTTACAGTCTAGTAAGAAAAATCAGTAAAACAGATCATTCCAATCTAAGATTGCAAGCATCCTAAGAGAAACGAAAAAGTGACATGGGAACAGAAAAAGATTATTCAGGAGTTCAACTCAGATACGGGGTGCGCAGCACCTCTGGTGAGAAGTCACCAAAGATGACCTCAGAGTTTGCCTGTTGTGTAAAGGGCAGGAAACAAGTGGAGAACTCTGCATAACAGACACATCAGGACTTGGGTCTTTCAGCTGCGAAATGAGTTACCGTTATAGCACATGATAGGTAGTAAATGAGAACATGCTAAAAATGATCACATAATTGTTCTTTCATTGTTAAGGTGACCAGGAACACCTCTTTCCCTACTATTTTTCTTATATATTCCCCTCCCCTGCCTATAGCGACTCCTTAAATTATTTTATTAATAATGCCAAGAATGAGACAGATTAGTAGTAATCACCCTGTCGAGGATCATCTCAGTGCAGGAATTCTTTCTTTACTGTATCTACCAGCTGATCCTCTCATCCACTGTACACTTGCAACTACAGCAAGTGTCAGACTTTACAAATGACATAACGTTATTGGACAGCGTGAGTAATGAGGAAAGTCTTTCTCACATGGAATTGAAATCTGCCCCCTTATAATCCCATGCACTCAATCTGGTCACGTCTACTGGAACTTCAGAACATGAATCTGCTTCCTTGTCCAAGTGGCTTCCTTTTTCACTGCTTGGAGGCAACCACCATGTCTGTTTGAATCTTTCTTATCTGGTACCAGATGGCGAGGCATACGGTTTGTCCTTTAGATAGAGGGGGTTAAGAAGTGGCAACCATGAATAGTGAGGACAAGTCACAAAAAACATGCTTTGTGTCTTTCATCATTCTGGAGTGTTTATCATGACTTCAACCAATGATGAAATCATGATCCTAGTGCTCACCTTCTCACGGTCATAACAAGGCTTGAGACAGATGAAGCTGCAGTTTCATCTGAGAGGTCCTTGGAAAGGTCTGACCTTCCCAATTAAGCTCAGGTTCTACAGACTATTAAAAATCCACCCTGTGGAGGGCTCCTCAATCCATCACCATAATTAGCCCTATGGGGCAGTTCAGTTGTTGTCTTTTAAATTTTTCATGAATATTGGAAAACAAGTTTGCTATATGACCAAAAAGTTGAGATCTGTCAGGTCTGACCATGGCTACCTCCCAAATGCATAATTCCCTCTCACATTTAATTTAGTTGGTTACATCACTTTCCAAGTAGCTATACCTTATTACCAATCACCCACCTTCACCTACTCCTGCATACCACTGAGCCTTCCTTACCTTATTGTTGAAGAGAGAAGCTGACATCTATGAGGGCTGAATTATACTGCACACAGGGTCAATCATGACATGACTCTACACTGAGGAGATGTTAAACTGCCAAGCTTTATGCCATTTTCCCCTCATCACTGTTAGTTTTTATGCACAGTCAAGTGTTACTTAACAAGAAAGAACACTATTGCTGGATTTTAAAATAATAAAAGATCAAAGTTAGAGTTGTGCATGGCATAATGATTAACATGGTATTAATTTAGATATCAACATAACAATTTAAATAGATCCAGTTAAATGCATGTATTGAGGGGCCCACATTACAGTGCTGCAGGTTAAGCTGCTGCCTGCAACACTCGCATTCCATATGAGCTCTGGTTCAAGTCCTAGCTGCTCCACTTCCAATCCAGCTCTCTGCTAATGTGCCTGAGAAAGCAACAAAGGATGGCCGAAGTGTCTGCACCCCTGCCACTGATGTGGGAGACCCGGATGGGCTTGCAGGCTACTGAATTCAGCCTTGCCCAGCCCCGGCTGTTGCGGCCAACTGGGGAGTGAACCAGCAGATGGAAGATCTCTCTACCTGTCTCTCCTTCTCTCTCTCTCTCTCTCTCTCTCTCTTTCTGTGTGTGTGTGTGTGTGTGTGTAACTCTTCCTTTCAAGTAAGTAAATAAATCTTTTTAAAAAGTAGATGTATTGCAGTACATTCCCTGAGGAGCTCTTACACATATATGGTAAACAAGTTTTCTTGCTATAACTCTTGATAATTCAGAAACATTATTTCAAGAATCAAATATCTTTAAAGATCATATTAGCCATGCCATCCAAGTGTACATTGTACTGTTCCTTCTCCAATGCGAGCTAAGAGAAAGACAACAGACCTGAGAACTTATGAAATTCCTCACAAATATAAACTTCGCTTAGAAAAGTTGTACACAGCAAAGCAAGAAAGAGCTTAAAGGGGTCTGTGCTGGGACAGCAGCAGTTTCAACTGGTGCCATTACACTTGTACATGGGGTATAGTCATCTCGGTTTCTACTTGGCCACGGTGGAGAAGGGAAGACAGAAAGATGCCACAGAGAAAGGAGCCTATTGTTGCCTAACATACAGCCACAGGGGCAGCACAAATGGCTGCTCCAATGTGCAGAGAAAGGAGAAGCCTGGAGACATGAGAGGAGAGAGACACTGCTGACATGCAGCTGCCACGGAGGTCTTGGTACCTGAATGGTCACTGTGGTCTTGGTTACCAGAACCACAACCGTGCACATGCAGTGCTATCTGGGGAGCTGAAGAAACTACTGACTCCAGGACCTGACCAACCCCTCCTTTTACACTTCTGTAGGGTTGGGCTCACTGGACTCCATATAGCACAAACAAGTTCACATCATTGCAGAAAACTCTGATGGACTCCAACCTGTGAGCAAAAGCCAGTGCACTGTCAATAAGAGGGCGCAGCCTGGTTCTTTAGAACCAACACATGATGTGTTCCATGAAGGTGACTCTGGGGCAACTGAAGGAAGTTAGTGTAGCACGGGAACAGTAGCTTGGCACAGTTTTCTGGACTTTTGTTAAGAACCACAATTAACTATGATAGCCCCAGTTGAGAACTAATGGAACAGCTAATAGCCAGGTATGGCCTATCAGTCATCTGAGATACTTGTTTACTGGGTCCCTCCTCAAACCTAGTGAGTCCTTGCCTTTAAGCAGTTATTCCAGGGACCTGAACCTTCAGCATCCCAGATTCTTCCACATTCTGAAGCCCAGGAATCACCGTACAAGAGGTGTTATTAGCACCAGTCTGGTGAACACAACCACCAGAGAGAAAGGTCTATGAAATAGAAAAACAAGATTAAGATCTTACCTGCCACATTCTGAGTGCTAAAGATTTTATTTCTATGGAAGTGAGATTGAGCATTAAGAACCCTACATGCAGTAATAAGGTACATATGGACATAAATTCTTTGGCCAGCCTCTTACATTTCACCAATTATGTCTTTATCTTGTCAATTATTTTGCTTCCTAAACTCCAACATATTTTGCTTCCTAAAGTCCAAGTTAGCTGTTAAAGTAAATAAATTGCATGTGAACCCAAAGGGATCCTTCAGATGACTATGCAACTACAATTCAGGTGCCTGAGAAGAGACTGTCCTTAAGTGAACCCACCCTAATTATACAAACCCTGGTTACCTAAGCTGGCTCCGAATCCCGGATGCCTCGCTAACATTCCCTGCGTTCTCATGTGGACCAAGCTTAGGAAGCACACTCATGCAGAAGCTGTGTGTTAAGCTACATGATCTTTCCAAAAGTCCTAGAACCTACCTAACATATTTTGTTAGTAAAAATCTACCTATACTTCACATTACAAAATTTCAAGAGTCCTTTTAGTGCTTAAATTCCAAGCCTCTATTCAACCTTTCATTTCATTATTCTTTTAAAGTAAACAAAGGAAGGTAGATGAGATTACAGGAAATATATAATTCAAAAATACCAAGTAAGTTTCAAACAGAAGCCCAAAAACCAGTTTCAAAAATTCTCTTGGCAAAGAAATCAGTGTATCTCTGAGGTATTTCATGTTAATAATTAATCCAAATAATGCACTAGGATGGCTACCTCTACGTAAGTGCCAACAACTTTAGTATGTGATGTGTATTATTTCATTTTGTCAACAATAATCTCATACAAGAGTCTCTCATTTTCTTTTCAACTTGGGAAGCTAAGTCACAGAAGGGCTGGGTTATTTGGTCAAAGTCACATAGCTAACAAGTTAAAGAGCTAGAATTTGCACCACAATGTCTGAGTCTGGAACTGGAACTCAACCTCTAGGCTGCACTATTTCTTGTCTTCAAAAGGACAAAAAATGCAGAGAATGAGATGAGTTCCATCATCAGCATCTCCAGGTATGTGAGAATAGGCGCAAGGATATTACACACAAACATAGTATTAAAATGCCTGTGTTTGTATATAATTTATGTGCAAACAGTGACACTTTATGCTCTGTATTCTTATTTTAAGCATTAGATTTTTCATCACATATAAGGTAAGACCTCTCCTGAGCCTGTGAGGCAATTTTCCCACCTCCCAGGTAACAAATCTGAAGACCTCACTGGTGCACACAATTTGTTTGTGAGGTTTTAATTTCAGTGTTAACACCAGCAGACATTTTCCTACACTTACATGTAATTTTTAATATCCCTCGACTCAAATTTTAATATTCTAAATTCTCTGGGTCTAATTTTTATAACATTTCAATGAGGATTTTGCACACGCTACTTTTAACTCCCAAGATACAATGATGACTTAACAACTGTCTTGTACTAAATGGTGGCCACTGCCATATCCCTATCTATTATTTCATAGAAATAGCAACCTACTAAGTCTGAGAGAAATTAGAATCTGAACCCAGGTTTGAAACTTGTATAATCTGACCAAAATCCAGACTTCCAGAATATAAAAACCTTAACACTTTAACACCAAAAATCAGAGCTCCCTGCAGAATTTTACACAATCTTGACACTCATTTACAGAAGCAAAGATTTAGCAGAATTAGCTTATTATCTCTCACAATGGGCCTTTTTTAGTGTAGCTCAAAGGGACTGTTTAACATTTCATCATATCTTCTTCATTGTGTTATTTAAAGTACATATCACAGTAGGGAAAATGAACACTCGACTCTCGGTGAAGATTTAGCTGAAAGACACTTTTCTTGATCGAAAAGTAAATAATGCAGAAAAGAAACTTTTTATGCTGAGAGAAGAAGGTGGGCAACGGTCCTCAGCACCAGTTGTTCCACACACAAAGGATCTCAGTACCACCATCTGTGATATTCCTGAGTGGGTGCCTTGGCGAGGCCCCCTAAAATAACAGAGCACCCCCTTTTATCTTCAAATGCACACCAGAAAAAGAATGGGATATATGCCCCATGTTAATATCGGTTATGCCCACTTATCTAATCTTTGTTTCGCCGATATAATAACATAACAGCATAATGACTATTCCAGAATCTCAGCCGGAAAGAGAAGAAAAAGTTGAATAGCTTTAGCTCACACAGGACAGGATACCTCTGTGTGTGCTTTTTTATTTCTAAATTCCATTTCCCATTATAAACTCAGAAATGTAAATGCCTGGCACATTCATATTTATTACCAAAATAAAGTGCTCGCTTAGGCTCATGAATTTCAATCCTTTTTATTTGTTGATGATAGAACTGTCTTTATTAAAGGGCTAAGTCATTTTTCATAAAGTAGGCACGAAAGCCTGGTCATCTTTTTGTATCAGTTTATATGTATTTTAATCCATCTCTGCTATTTATGAGATCATGGAGTTGATGTGGCACCAATGGATCAGAAACAAAAGGGCGAGTGATTTTATTGGTCAATATACTGCCTCCTATGTTTTTTCACTAACTTCTGAAAAATATGCTCATGAATTTTTCTTCAGAATGATTGTCCTGTACCAAATCTCTTAAAGTTCAATGGGGGGGGGGGGGTGAAGAGCATGTTAACTTGATTAAGGCAAGATGATGACCTTTAGCTGACTGAGGAGACTTATTTTAAGAGTGTGATTATCTTGATAAACACCTACTACCATTTCTTGAACAACCACAGTGTGCACAGTAGACCACGCTCCTCCACAGATACCATCTCATGGATCATTCTCACAACTCAATCAACCCATTTCACGGATCAAGAAGTTGAGGTCCCAAAAAGTTCCATCACCATGTTCTTACAGCTGGTGAGTGTAAAAGCCTGATTGTGCTCAGAACAATACCACATTCTTCACCACCCCACCATCCTGCTCTTATAGGCCATATGTTACAGTTCTCCACCAAGGCTGGAAATTAGACTCACTTAGGAATGTTTTTTGTAAATATTAGTAAATGAAACCATTCCCTAGAGCTGGGCTGGCAGCATTGTAATTTTTTTAAAGCTCCTGAAGTGACTGAAGAGAGAATCCATGGGTGAGGATAACCAGATTAGAGGATACCTAGGAATACCTGTTTTGAGATATGAACATTTCTTTTTTTTTTTTTTTTTTTTTTTTTTTTTTTGACAGGCAGAGTGGATAGTGAGAAAGAGAGAGAGAGAGAAAGGTCTTCCTTTTGCTGTTGGTTCACCCTCCAATGGCCGCAGCGCTGATCCAATGGCAGGAGCCAGTTGCTTCTCCTGGTTTCCCATGGGGTGCAGGGCCCAAGCACTTGGGCCATCCTCCACTGCCTTCCCGGGCCACAGCAGAGAGCTGGCCTGGAAGAGGGGCAACCGGGAAAGAATCCGGTGCCCCGACCAGGACTAGAACCCGGTGTGCTGGCGCCTCTAGGTAGAGGATTAGCCTATTGAGCCGCAGCGCCGGCCGAGATATGAACATTTCTACAAGTAGTCCTAGAGCAACAATGCAAGTTCAAGCTGTTTATCCAGAGCACCAACCTGAAACAGGAACAGCAGACAGGGACGCGCTCCAACCCCAGCAGCATCACAGGATCCGTTTCCTACCCCCACCTGCTCCTTCTGCCCCGTGTGAACGCACACATGGTGTCTTAGTGCTAAAGTAGACCCAGGAAGTTGTATAACTCACACCCTCTGTCTACAACTGATGGGGGAGCCCAGAAAAGAAACAGCTTGGCTTGGCCCAACATCTCCTGCTAGCGGGGAAGGTAGAATGAGGGCATGAATCCCCCATGCCCTATTTCAGCACTCCTTTCTCTGAAAATTTTTTGGAAGCAGTGGGAAAACAGGTGGGGCAGGGAGTCAGCCAAGGCACCTGAAGAGTTTCAAGAGCCAGAGAAAGCAAAGACAAGAAAAAAAAAATTAAAAAAAAAAACAGAGAGAGGAGAAAGCTACAATCTGCAAATAATGGAAAAATGAAAATGGATATAGAACAATGCAACCCAACTGGCCAGAGAAAAATACAATAGGGAGAAGGAGCAACTGCATAACCTAACCGTAAAATAAGAGGAAAATCCAAGGGAATGACCAAACCTTCTATTTGGCTTTGGGAATCACATCGAGGTCTAAAGTACTTTCAAAATAGAAAATAATATTGAGGCAAATACTAACTATAGCAAAATCACCAGGGAAGAAGGTCAGGGCTGCCAGAAACCCCCAAACCTGACAGGTATCATTCACTGCCTTGCCACTCAAACTGGGGCTCACGGATAAACAACTGCAACATCCCCCCAGAGCTTGCTGGAAATGCTGCCTCACCTGATTAATAAGATCTCCTAACGAGTTACCTGCATATGAAAAATTCAAAAGCACCGGTTCTATCGTAGGAACCAAACTGAGGTGTTAAAACAATAGTTATGATACAAACTGGGACTAGAGAACGAAGCATTACATGATTTGCCAGTGCTCTGTGACATGCCAGGCTTTGAGCTGGGTATTTCAGGATGTGGCAGTCACAGGTTAGGCAGGACTGGGACAATGCCCTTAGGGGAGAATGCAGACAGCACACATATATGAGGAAGACTTGGACTTGTGCTTCAAGAGGATATATCAAATCTAACAGGGTTCCTGTGCAAGAGGATATATCAAATGTAACAGGGTTTCCCTGCAGCAAAAGCTGGAGTTCCAAGGGAGGATCAGGAAGCACTCTGCAAGTGCGCTGACTCCCACAGGTGGAAACTGTTGTAGAAAAGTGGGAAGGCTTGTTCCCAGCAGGAGACAGCATGAGCAAAGAGGCAGTACGTAGGACTGGCTGTGTATCTGAGGAGCACTGCCTTCAGCCTACAGCAGAGACTATTTCTCAAGACTCTGGGACAGTGACTCAGGACTGCTAAGAGAGGGGGGAAGAGGCCTGTGGCATAGTTGGGGCTCCATTGCAACCTCCGAAGATATTTGAAGGATTCGACACTGGAAGGTAAAATTTGAAATCTATCAGTGAGCCAACACATAGAGCATTTGAAAATGACCACCCAGAGCTGCACCTGCCATTTAGCAGGCATTCAAGTACTAAATGAGTAAATTAACAAATGAGTGAATCAATCTGTGAGTTGAAAATTCACAATGTGGAGCTCCTCTGGGACTGGACTGCAGGAGAGGCTTATCTGTCATTTGGTAGGGCACTGGGCGAAAGTTTATTAGCCACTGCCTCAGCTTGGCTCGGCACCAGGAAGCTGATTCTTCAAAACCAAGCAGGAAATGGACTGGAAACCAGAGAGAGAGGGGAGAAGGGAATCTGGTCAGAAAGCCATCCTGGTAGACTGCAGACAATGCAAGACTCTGAACACACAGTATCCACAGCAGGAGAACTGACAAAGGGGGCATGATACAGCATCGTGATGGTAGAGTTTGGGGGTGTAGCTGTGACTGCTTCGTGGACTGCAGAGATACTGGAAAGGTCCTGGATGACTACACGTGTGAACACTGACACAGCTTCATCTCTGCTCGCTTAATAAAGATGTTGACTGGAAGCTAGACTTGGAAGCTAGATGTTAAATACCAGGCATCTGAGAGCCACACAAAGACATCCCTTAGGTGGATCAAAGGGTCAGTATGAAAACTAGGAGAGAGAGCAGAGCTAGGATGTCATTCTAGGAAGACATAATGTAGCACTAATAAAAGGACACCATGGAACAGAAAGTAACAAACCAAAGAACAAGAAGGAGATAATCTATAAAGCAGAGAAGATCAAGAAAAATCCCCTAGAATTTCAAAAAATAATTAAAATAAGAAAGGAAAAGTAAAGGGTCCATGTTGAGACACCTGGGGATCCATGAAGGCAATGAGCCAGGTGGCAAAGAGAGGTAATGGACTGGTCGGGGGAGGGTATGACAAGAAACCAGAAGCAAGTAAAAAGCAGTGGGAAAGTGGGACACACACACTCACTGTTCTTCAGATCTTTGAAGACACAGGATCTTATCACGGCAGTACAAAGCCAATTTCACTTTTTATTTCTGTGAACAAAGTTTTTTTTTCCCCCCACAAATAAAGCAGCCACTCCTGTGAGGACTGAATTAATTGCTAGCATTTTAAAATATAAATTGTTGCGGTGGAAAATCAAGCAGTGACATTTGCAGTTACTGCAGGCAGAAAAAAGCCTAAGGGAGGGGACGTGGCTATCCAAGGACTTGACAGCCTTGTCTTTTCAGGGTACCCAGCTTCACACAGCGCCACTCTGCGTAGACCTTCACCTTTCAGAGCTGTTTGCTTTGAAGGATTCTTTTTTTCCCAGAGCCAGGTCACTTGCCAGAGAGAAAGAATGCCAAGAGTACCTGGTAGACTTTGATAGAGCCTCATATAACAGCTACACTTTGTAAAGTTATCGGCCAACTGCTGACAGGCCTCACTAATTGGCCACATTTGGGTGACAAGTACCCATGAATGTACTTTCCGCACCGGTGCAGACAGATACACTAAATTCACTGTTTTCCCTTTGCTCTGTGAATCCGTGCATTGTCAAAATGCTGTAAAATACTGACATTATTTTTAATACAGAGGATACTTAGTGATTACTCAACTGATGTAAAGATGCATTTACTTACACAATGTGAAATAATGTAGTGCAAATCAAGTACATAAAGAATTATACTGTAAAACATCACCAACATGAGTCCAGAGGGGACAGTCATTTTTCCTTTGTTAGATGTCATCTTGCCCAAAACATTTCACTACAAATGTATCCAAGAGAGGTCAAGGAGATCTGCAAGAACAGCTGTTTGCTTTGTGGTTTTGATCCCAAGCTTCCTCAAATCACTTGGGGAAATGGATAAGGAGCGTTAATTCTTAATCCACAGACATTTGATTTATGGAAACATAGAATCCAAACAACCAACCAACCCTTTAGCCAAATAAAGGTTTTTTTCACCATAAAAACCTTAAGAACCCACAACACTTGCAATGCTGTATTATACATTTAAAGGCATTTATCACAGGGAAGGTGCAGCACACACGTAACACACAGATGGCATCCAAGTAAGATGAAAGGACCTGGAAAACGAGGAAGTCAGACCCCCAAACGCTTAAGGGAGCTCTTTCAAGCCAAAATCTGTAACTTTATCTAAGACTGTAGCGTACTGGCTTCATGGAAAGCCTTCTTTTTAATTTGAGAAATGCATTTCCCACAGATTCGGGAACTGTGGGTTAGCTGCTTGAGGCTGGAGCCATTAACGCAGGCTTTGTTCCTCGCATTTGAGCATCTCCAGCCACATCCTGACAAAGTTTGCATTCGCCTTGGTGTGAGACTTCTGGGCAAAGCAAAAACCAACGGCAACTGCAACCCTCACCTCCGCGTGAAAATGAAAAGAGGTTCCCGACCTAGCAACTTTCTGAAAGCATTCCAAAACTGCGTTTGTTTTGCACTCACGGAGGTGGGGGGAGCCTTGGCAATTTATTTTCCTTGAAGGACCCGCAACACTCCCCATCCAAGTGCACCACAAACATTGCGCCCTCCGGGGCCGGCCGCAGCTCTCCGGGAGGCATCTTCCTGCCGGCTCGTCCTGCTCCCCACCGGCCCCCGCACGGAGCTGTGGCGTAGCAGATGGTCCTCCCTCTCCCCTCCTCCTCGTCTCTTCCGCAGTCCCACAGTGTCCTCCCACCCTGCGCTGACACCTTCACCAGCGCTCGGTAGCCGAGGCCGCCCCCTCGGAGCTCCGGGTAAATGCAAACTTTGGGGACCTTCTCTTTGCCTCACAGCCCCCATCTCACCTCCGCTCAGAGACAGAACTCGCCCGGGAACCCCAGCTCCCACTGCCGTCCTCCTCAGTCCCCTAACTACACCTATCACTGTAATGAACCCCAAACTTCCCAGCCCGGGTGGCAGAGGCTCTGCGGTCAACCACAGCAGGGCACTCTCCTGCCCTCTTTCTCCTCCATCCTCCCCTTCGGTCCTCGAGAACCGGAGCCTACCCGAGACTCCTCTGGCTTCGGAGACCCACTCTTTTAACTCCAAGGATTCGCAGGAGCCTCGCCTCTGCAGCCCGGGGCACGGCGCCCGGACGCCGTCCTCTACAAGTGGGACCGCCGGACAAAGTGCAAACTCTATCGGGAAAGGGGGCGCGCAGGCACTCCCGCCGGCGGCGCGCCCAGGTGCTCGCCCGCTCCGCGGACACTGGGCTGGGTGGGCGCCCGGAGCTTACCTCTGCGCGCGGGCCGCGGGCGCTCGGGGCAGCGACTCCTCCAGCTGGCAAGCTGTTGCTCGCGCTCCGGCGGTGGCAGCGGTCCCGCCAGGGCTGCGCTGGGGCTTCCCGCAGACGCTCGCCCGCGCTCTGCGGCAGCCCGGGCGGTGGCAGCAGCGCTGGCGCTGGCGACCGCTCGGCCCGGCGCGGCTCTGGAACCGTCCAACTCTTGCCCGCCCCGGGGCCGAGGCCCCCGGCCGCGGCCCCCGCGCTGAGCGCCTGCGCGCCGGCCTCGCCCAGGTGAGGGGCGTGTGCCCGCAGCCTGCTGGGCGCGCCCCGCCTGCACCGGTAGCGGGCGGGCCCCCCGGCCTGGCCGCGGCGCCAACGCCACGCCCGCGCGCGGCAGCGGGCGACGGTTCCCCGTGCGCAGCGTGGCGAGCGCACCCGGCGAGGCGAATGAGGCGGGTCTGCTCGGGGGCTCGTCGGTACTGCAGAGCCTCCCGCAGCCTCGCCGCCTTAAATCCCGCCTTTCCAGGCGTGCGCGCACCGCCGGCGAGAGCAGGCTCTGTCCCACCGAGCGGGCGCCGCGCGGTCCTCAGCCGCGGGGCTCGCAACCCCTCCAGAAATTCGGGGCGATGGCAGGGGTCCCGATAGCGGGTGCCGAGCCGCGCGGTGAAGGCGGGTGTCCCCGGTGCGGGTCAAGCCGGAGGGACACTCTCTCCTCAGAGCTCGTGAGCCCAACTCCTGGCGTTCCCGCGAGCCGCCCTGGGCTCGCAGACCACGCCGAGCAGCCCGGGCGCTGGTGGCCGAGCCGGCAAGGCCCGCGGCGCACACGGCAGCACAGCCTGGCTGGGGACTTCAGAGGCTCGAGGGAGAGGGGCTCGTGTTTCTTCGGATTTCCTTGGGTGGTGTTTTAAGTTTTCAAAACTACAGCATGTCCTCTGGTACACCGATGAGGGCATCAGCTGAAAACAGTGACAACCTGGCCCAGACGCTCGGTTCTGAGAGGGGGGGCGGGCATCCAAGAGCCGTTTTCTGAGATTACTTCTCTGGGGGGGAAGTTCAAGAGCACTATATGACAAGACAGCTGTGTGCCACAGCAGGGACATTTTTTGATCAGCTGATTTAAAAATATTATTCTTCGGTTTTCATCTCAGATGACTGACACCAGCTCCATACATAATTAAAACAGCAGCTGTCAATGTCTTGGCATCACAGTCCAGAGTAAACATCTCAGCGTCCAGCCGAAGCCAGTGCTGCTCTCCACGGTGGGTTTGAGATTTGACACGCACACGGACCCTCCATCCCAGAGTGTTCTAAAGGAGCAGCTTGTGTTTAGCTGTGCTCATTATCCACCTTGGAATATAGGATTATTGCAGGCGCCAGCACACCTGAGGTACCAGCGTGAGAAAGGGCATTAAACTAACGGATAATTTTTATGTTTTGAAAATCCAAACATGCTCCCATCCAGGCAGGTGATCTCACTCATCACTAAAGACAGACACTTTCTTTGTATTACATTTATTCTTGTAACTGTGTCCTATTTGAAAATGCCCGAGGAGGCAAGCACCAAAACTCAATCATTATAAATCCAGTGGAATATCAGAAATGATCATCGCTTACAGAACTACAGCCACTTCCCTTCAGTGAAGATTCTATCAAAAACAAGTCTCTCAAGAAAGTCCCTGAGGGGCAATAAGGTGGGGTTCTAGTAGATTGGGGCAAGCAGGAAATTCCAGAAGCAAAAGTCTCTGGAGAGGCAAACACCTAGCTTCCAGTGCCCTGCACTCCAGAGGTGGAACAGTGCGGTTGTGATTGCTACTGGGCTCCCATAAGTATTTATCTCCAGGAATCTAAGGTGCACAGGAAAGGGGAGGACTCTTTAAATCTTTGTAGTCAACACCTTGGATTGCACTTGGAGGCAAATGAATAACCTCTGCAGAGTGGAACACCTGTGGGAAATGTTCCCCGTGGCTTGCACAATTTAGCAGCATGTGCATTTTTTATGTCCTGCAAACTGCAACTATATCCTTCTGTCCTCCCTGTCTATTTTTAATCACCTATAGCTAAGACTTATGGTGGAGAATAATTTGAGGGTTGCATTTCCTAACAGCTGAAAGAAGCATAAACTATAAGCAGACAATTCCCTTTTTTTTTTTTCCATCTGTGACCCAACTGAGAGCTGTGCCCTTCATGTCCTTAGCCAAAACACTATTAAGGTCCTTGGAGACCCAAACAACTGCAGTGCCTCCATTCTAAATGCACTGAAATATAGAAACATTAAACTACAAAAACAGGATTTAAATGCCTTGAGAAAGTTAAAACAGCTGCTCTCTAGATTCTTCTGATTGCAAATGAGTGCCTACTGGATAATTTGGCATTGCCTGGGCCTCTGCAATACTATCTGATACAGGGATCTTCATGTCTTCACACCCTCCAACCACTGTTTCCCTACAATGAATATTGCTAATTTCTGGAATGATGGAGTTGACTGACTCAGAGAACTATAGCCCTGAGCCAGGAGCACTGAGACAGTGGTCAGGATAGCAACACAGAAGGCGGCTCTCGGGGGAGAAGATCCAAACACTGAGAAGAAGCATAGCAAGACAGGGACGGATTGAAGCACTTTCTACTTCGGTGTGTTTAGGAGGTATGTGGCGCATTTGTTCCTCAGTGTTGATGACCATATTAAAAGCAGACAAACTCCTTTTAACTACACCCATAAATTCATACTTCCCAATGCATGAAGAACTTGGTAATAAGAATATCAACAAGTTTGAAGATTTCATAAATCACTTAGTTTTGCTATATGAGAAACAGACATTTGCTTGTGCATGAGATGTTATTTTCTAAAACAAGGTCTTGCAGACATTGTTTATTGCTTTGTAACCATCAGTCTTGTGGCTGGGGGCCATACTTTGGAAAATCCTCTTGCAGTGAAAGAAAACTGGACTAAGAATAAAAGGCCTGAATCCTAATTTCACTTTCATGCATAGGACTTTTCCTGTACAATGGAGCCTTATCTCGAATAGATGACTGCAATACACAAAAGAAGTCATATGTATGAACCAGTTTGGAATGGTACAGAAGCACCAGTTACCATTGCTTGACGGGTTTCTTGCTCGTCATCCTTTTCCTCCATTGCTTTTTAGTTCTCTGCAAACTTTCCCTCCAAGGGTCTTATAAACTCTGCTTAGTTTTCCTGTCAGCTCCACTATGAGCATCTCTGATAACTTTCAGGTGGCCCCAGGGTCAAGTAATGGAAACTGCATGAAAGTACAAGTTCCTGTGCTGATGGGCAGAGTTTGACTTCTGTTTGCTTCTACTTACTGGCTGCACGATTCTCTTCATTCCCCTAAACTTCAGTTTCTTCATCTTTAATATCAGATGATAAGTATCACTTCCCCACGGGTTATGCCCAGGACCAGAACAAATGGAAAGCTATTTTGCAAATGATAAGACATCTCACGAATGTTAATTTATAATTTACTTTAACAGCAGGAAGTCATTAAAAGGTTTATCTCAATATTTCGCAATAATATCTAAATTGTACTAGAAAGACAAAATATATCTGGGACTTTTAGAGCAACATAACTGGGAGGAAGATAATATTAAATGTTTCAGTAAGCAAATAAATTTAGATTTGTTTATGAGGGTACATGAATATCTTGCAAATGTTAGAAAATCACTTATTTCAACTTCCAGATGTTATGAGTAATTAATAAAATTAGTATCTAACAACATGTGCTCTGAAAAGCCCTAACTCTGATTAATTTTAAAAACGTTGTATGTTGGGGCCAACACTGTGGTATAGCAGGTAAAGCCGCCACCAGCAGGGTCAGCATCCCATATGGACACGGGTATGAATCCCAGCTGCTCCACTTCCAATCCAGCTCCCTGCTAATGCGCCTGGAAAAGTATGGAAGGTGGCCTAAGTGCTGGGGCCCCTGCACTCATATGGAAAACCTGGAAGAAGCTCCTGGCTCCTGGCTTCAGATCAGCTCAGATCCAACCATTGCAGCCATTTGGGGAGTGAATCAGTGGACGGAAGATACCTCTCTATCCTTCTCTTTGTAATGCTGCCTTTCAAATAAATAACTATATCTTTAAAAAATTGTATGTTGGGCCAGCGCCGCAGCTCACTAGGCTAATCCTCTGCCTGTGGTGCCAGCACCCTGGGTTCTAGTCCCGGTTGGGGCACCAGATTCTGTCCTGGTTGCCTCTCTTCCAGTCCAGCTCTCTGCTGTGGCCCGGGAGGGCAGTGGAGGATGGCCCAGGTCCTTGGCCCTGCACCCCATGGGAGACCAGGAGAAGCACCTGGCTCCTGGCTTCGGATCAGCGCAGCGCTCCAGCTGCAACACACCTGCCACAACGCACCGCACCGGCCGTAGCGGCCACTTGGGGGGTGAACCAACGGAAAAGGAAGACCTTTCTCTCTGTCTCTCTCTCTCTCTCACTGTCTAACTCTGCCTGTCAAAAAAAAAAAATTGAATGTTGAGGCTGGCACTGTGGTGTAGCAGATAAAGCTGCTGCTGCGGTGCCAGCATCCCATTTGGGCACAAGTTCGAGTCCTGGCTACTTCACTTCTAGTCCAGCTCTCTGCTGTGCCCTGGGAAAGCAGTAGAAGATGGCCCAAGCCCTTGGGCCCCTGCACCCGCGTGGATGACCCAGAGGAAGCTCTTGGCTCCTGGCTTTGGATCGGCACAGCTCTGGCCATTGCGGCCATCTGGGGATTGAACCAGTGGATGGAAGACCTCTGTCTCTCTCTTTGCTTCTACCTCTGCCCCTCTGTAACTCTGCCTTTCAAATAAACAAATACATCTTTTTTTTTTAAAAAAAAAAAAGCTTTTAAAAATTGTATGTTATATGAATTGTTTTAAAAATATCTGGCTATGCAAGGTGGATAACAATCAATATAACAAAAAACAGAGGTTTTATTCATTAAGTAATTTTCATGTTATTTAATCTATTTTATTTAAATATAGGAATGATAGATCTTTAAGTAATGGGCTGATTTTATGCAGAAGTTCCAAATTTGACCTAGATGTTTGTTTCTAAAATATAATATGAAGAAGAAGTGTAGGCATTTGCTTTACATGATAATCTTAAGATTATTTCTGAGTTGTCTCATTTTTAAATCTAGCTATATTTACCTGTTCAACCCCGCAGTATTATCTGCATTTAGAAGGCAAAGGATGTAATCCATGTTAAACATCAAGCTTCTTTGAGGACTACATTATTCTTTGTTTCTCCCTGTCTTGGTAGATCGTTTTGATGTGGATCATTAGTAATCTTTGAAAAAGAATTGTCCTCTTGGCCTGTAATTATTTTTTAACTGGAGATGAGATCAAGTTTGCTTTCATCATCCTTGCGTATTTGAGTACTCTTAGCAAAGAAGGGTCGTGTGTTTAACTCCATTGCTCACTAATGTGTGTCTTCTCGTTTTGCATTGAACACACCATGATTAATCTTACCATTTTTAAATTAATTGTTTTTCCCAAGTGTGGTTGAGCTTTGTTCGTTTTCACCCTTTCCTCTTGAAAATGTATTTGCTCGAGATGTAGTACAATTGCTGCCTGGCTATGGCATTCTGCTCCCTCTCTGAGGTAGCGCTGTTTTCTGTCCAGAGATGACCAGTATTGAAAGAGGACTTCTTTTAGACCCTAACCACAGCCTTGAAGTAATATCACTGCCTCTTGCTCTGCATCTGTCTCTTGCAGTCCTATCTGGCTCTGCCTTGGCCCTGAACACCAAGGAAGCATCTATTTCACAATTCCTCAAATCCTTCCTGATTATTTTGCAAGATGATTTCCCTGCTTGACTCTGTGGACAAATAGAAAATAAATAATCTTTTTCTTTAGCTGCATTTGCCATTTGATTGTCTCCCACTTTTTATATTGTCAGAAGAATCCTATGAGAGAGAAATTCTTAATACCATTTTACAGGTGGGAAAACTAGGGACATTTTTGATATGCCCAGGATCACAAATTGCTAGAGCCACAATTCCAACTCAAACTTGTCTGATCTTTAAAAGGTATTAGTAGCTACTCCTTGAGGTTTATCAAGAGTATAGATTAGGGGCCAGTGCTGTGGTGTAGTGGGTAAAGCCACCGCCGATGGTGCAGGCATCCCATATGGACACTGGTTCAAGTCCCGGCTGCTCCACTTCTGACTCAGCTATGCTGTGGCCTAGGAAAGTAGTGGAAGATGGCCCAAACACTTGGGCCCCTGCACCTGCGTGGGAGACCCGGAGGAAACTCCTGGCTCCTGGCTTCAGAACAGCACAGCTCTGGCCATTACAGCCATTTGGGGCGTGAACAAGCAAATGGAAGACCCCCCCCACCCCCTTCTCTGCCTCTACTTCTCTGTGTAACTCTGTCTTTCAAATAACTAAATAACTCTTAAAAAAAAAAAGGGTATAAATCAGACTGCAAGTTTCACTGAAAATAGACCTCATATCCAACTCATTCTCCAGGACTGTAGGATTGACCATTGTTATCATACATGGGTTAAGGGCAGAACTCGATTTCCTGTTGCAGGAGCACAGGAAGTGCTTTTCAAGAAGCCAGGTCCAGGAAGTCGTTTAGTAGCATCTTCAATAAATATCTGTGTTTAATGTGTAAGTCTTTACATTCGGGGATGCAATGATGTACGTGGAATTTATACCCTAGAATCCATAGAAATAAGTGTGACTTTTATAAAAGCGGCAGGGGTTGCTGCTTCTCCTTTGCTTTGAGTGCTAATCCATCTGTTGTCTTCCATTCAGTGTATTGCACTTTCACTCTACTTCTCAGGTTCCTGCTTCCACGCCTCCACCCTACCTGCCCCTCATTTATAAATGTACCCACCCTCCTCCAATCTCTTAGTCAGTTATAGAACTATACACAAATGTTTCATTTGAAAATAATTTTTTGCTTCCATTTTCCACTTCCCTATGACTGGCCAAATTTCATCTCTTTATAAAGAACTGGTACTACTCAATCAGTTTCAGTGCCATCATAATCCTAACAAAAACAGATTTTGTCAAAGCTTTCCTAGTTAATAATATCCTTTTGGTGTCCTTTATGGTCAGAGCCCTTTATCTAAGGACTCTCCAAGAGTTTTTAAGTTGTTGGGATCAGCCCTAGAGACAAGCAACAATCGTTTAAACACCAAGCATTACCAGAAGAACTCCATGTAAGTATTCTACAGGACTAGTTGAAATCGATGTAGCTAAGATGGGCTTCTGCAAAAGATTCCTTGAAGAAGACAGACTCAGCTAATGTATAATGGAGAAGGGGCTAGAGAGTGGGATTATGAAACGACCTGAAGTCTAGGATGAAACACTTGAGTTCCAGTCCCTACTGCTTGGAGAGCAATTGTGGGCAAGTTGAATTCAATGCCCCCTGCCTCTTTTTTCCTATCCAACTTTGGTGCTATGATGAAGCTTTTTGGATTGACATCCATGACATTCTTCATATATTACCTTTTTTTAAGGATTTCTCACTTTAAATAAAAATACACAAACTTCCAAAATATGTCAACTAATCAGGTAGTTTATTACATTTTGAAAATTTATTTGCTAAGGAAAATATTCTAAAGAAAGTTCTCTTTCATCCCCCACAGGATAATTTATAACATCTGGAGGTTTTATTGGTTACAGGGCAGTGATGCTGCTAAATAATCTGCAATGCACAGGCCATCCCCAGAGAAAATAATTCCCTATACATAGATAACATTCAGAAATGGACGTAAAGAAAATTTTTGTGTAGATGAAGGGCAGGTATATGCAATATTCATACCACTAAAAAGAAAGAAAAATATTTAAAACAACACAAGGGGCAGTTATTTGGTACAGCAGTTAAAGATGCCACTTGGGATGCCAAAATTCCATGTCCAAGTAACTGGGTTCAAGTGCTGGCTCCTTTCTCTCCTCCAGCTTCCTGCCAACGCACTTTCTGGGAGGCAGTAGGTGATGGCTCAAGTATTTGGGTCCCTGCCACTCATATTGTCTTCCTGGTTCCTAACTTCAGCACAGCCCACCTCTGGGCATTTGAGGAATGAATCAGTAGATTCACGATTGATCAATACCTCTCTCTCTCTCTCTCTCTCTCTCTCTCTCTATATATATATATATATATATATATATATAATCTCTCTGCCTTTCAAGTAAATTAAATAAATAAAACAGCATGAGATAGCATCAAATTAACAGACTGTTGAAAGTTATTAAGAAAGCAATTTTGTGAAAGTTTGAAGAAGTGCATATGTTATTCATTGGTGAAACTTTTTCTAGAAGCAGTGCTTACCATATTTATTAAACTCTTTTAAAATTTTATTTAAAGTACACAAATTTCATGCATTTTATATATACAGATTTAGGAACATAGTGGTTATTAAACTCTTAAAATTATTATTCCTGTTGACTCAGTTGGCAGTTTCAGTTTAGGATGATATCTTCTGAAAATAATACTAAATGTGTAGGAAAAAAAATGGGCCACCAAGAAACACTTAATACAGCTTCACACATGATGGGAAAGCTGAAGATCTAAGGGGAACAGTTAAACACTTCCCATTAAAGGAATGCGAAGGTGCTCTTAAGTATGTTTGTGAGATCATTGTAGTAGCAAGGTAAATTAATGATTATAATGAAAGACAGGAAAGGAGAACATAAATGTAATATAGCATGAGCATGAGAAAGCAAATAGCAATGTATTAAAATATTGAAGGAAATACAAAATCCAGACATATAAGTTGACAAATTGTTGATGGGCACATTAAATGTCAAGTGCAATATATAGCACACATAATATATAATTGTATATATCATAATTTTCTTTTGTGGTGTATACCACTTGATATTTCTTTCACATATATAAATTTCCCTAATTTAAAAAAATCTAAAAAGAAAAAGAGTTTGCTCTTTATTTTCTTCGTCATACTAGGGATATTGTTATATGAGTCTATTAAATAATCAGGCATACTCGCATGCACTATTGATGAGACTGTAAGTTGATATAACCCCTCAGGAAGTAACCTTACAAGGGTGCAAGTGCTTCAACACAGCAATCTCACATTGTCGTAGAGATACACTACACATCTAAGCAGGCAGGATGTACAATGTCTGTTACATCGTAGTTTGAATAAGAAAACACAACACTGGAAGCAAATTAATTTCCTGTCAACAGAGGAATTACTAAATTAGTTATCCTATTATGAATTAACTGGATTTTTGTAAGTAAAATTATCATGCATTACCCAAACTTTTTAAGTAGAATGTGTTTATACTCATATTAACTTTTGTTTTAAAAATAAAACATGCTTTTCAAAAAGCAATTGGCAAAAGATGAAATAATATATAATGTTAGTTTCAGCAGGGCTGTGATAGATACTTAAGTGAATTCAAGTATCTGCTGAAATTTCACAGATTTTGAAACTTAGAGTTTATCTATCCTCATCTGTTCATTTTGTTTAATAAAAATAATATCAAGCACAGTTGGACAAGGAATGAAGAGCCATAGCCTATCTCTACATTAGCAATAGAAGGCCCACTGAAGCTTTCCAAAGAATCACAAAACTAGGTTTTATTTGTTTTAGTAAAAACCAATCTGGCCTAATTTCCCCTTTGCTGGTAAGTTATGCTTCTCAAGACAACCCCTGACAACTCTGGACAGATTCAATTAGTGTCTCTTTTTCATGGTAATTCCAAATTCATCGTATTAATTTCCCTCATCTCTCAAAAGCTTATTTCTTGTAAGCAAATTTCTCAAGTTGCATGCCGGTTTCACTACAGATATTCTTCCATTGGAGCAGTTGAGGGAAGTGGGGAGAATACCATCAGGTTGCGTTATTAGAGGTAAAAATTTGACAAGACATCAACACAGCTTTCTTGCCCTGCATATGCTCCAAAAATAACAACTAAATACCTATCCGCTAAGCCCTCCCTCCTCCATGGCAGTTCACGCTCAGCATCCTCTTGTCATCACGCCTGACATCCTGATATCCCTACCTCAGGTTCTTTGCAACTATCCATTTCTTATCTCATGTTAACTTGCTATGGGTCAGCCATATCAGAAATACCAACTCACCCTCTTATTCACCAGGAAAAGCTTAACTCTTGCATTCCTGGTGAGTAGAACTCATCTGATTTAAGCATCATCAACTTTATTTCTCACTACAAGCAACATCTGAGAATTTCTCTAACTTTTTCTGTCCAAGGTAAGGTCTCCTCCCTGTATTCTTCAGTAAAAGGATTTATACGATCTAAAGAGAAACTGGAGTATCCTCCCTGTATTCTTAATGCCAACTTCTCTTCCTTATTTCAGCACAGAACTCCTCTGTATTCTTGATCTCATTTTCTCTTGGCTGGCTCCATCATTTGAAATAATAACTGCATCTCTGCAATGCCTTTCATCAATCCTACTTTATTCATTCTGCCCTCTTACAATTAATACACGGGGGTATCCTATTTTCAAAATGAGAAAAATAAAAGCCAAAAAAGTGCTAGAAAAATTTCTTACGACTTTCTTCTCCTATAGCTGTTGCCTTCTTTTGTTCTTTGCTTTGTCATCAACATGTTTAGCTAATATTTCCTATGCCTATTTTTACATAACACCCTGCTCTATAGCTACAGTGGAGCTGGTATATAAAAATGCACATGATATAATCTCTGATTTGAATCCTTAAACCATTTCGGGGCATAAATACACCAGAAACTTCCTGGAAAAAACTTGCTCTATCGGATGTTTGTACTTTCTCATCTATTCAACCTGATGCATCAAGCTCTCAAGTTTCCACATTCCACATCATCAAGGACCTAAAGATTCCTAAATCTCAAGGCTTCTTCTCATTTCTCATCCTCTTTGATCTTTCTCATTTTAGAGAATGTTAATAATTTGAAAATATTTCCATATGTATGATCAAAATGAATTATCATAATAATCCTGTAGAGGAGATATTCTTCCAAACCCCCAAACTCCTACCTTCATTTAGCACGTGAGGCTTAAGGAAAGAAAGTGATTTACCCACTCAGTGCTTGACAGAGCTTGGATGTGACCCCATATAGACTCCAAAGCCTCCACACTTCTTGCTTCCCTAGGTGCCATCCACAATCAACTAATGAGTGACTGGATGCATGTCTACTAATGACACATACATGCCAAATGCAGAATGTTTGAAAACACGTTTTCTTTCTCTGATATACTCTGACAGCACCCATGCAGCATCAGACATGCAATTACTGCCCAGTAACTGTTGCTGTTTGGGTTTCAACACAAAATGCAACTTCTCTTGGGCACCTGAGAGGGACAGATGGAACCTGGAGGTGCTGAAATGCTGTCTTCAGGGTTCGTGTAACGGGAGTACCTAACATGAGAACCGCCTCCATAGTTAAGATCCTTTTGTGCCTGAACAATTCAACAGTCCTAGTTTGAAGAGCAATGAACCTTTATTTTTATCACATTTTATCCTAGGGGGTAATGTTTGAGAGCGTTCTAATTCATAAATTGTCACCTTTATGTAAGTATTTTGAATAATCAAAGAAATTGGAGAATCTTAAATGCCCAAACTAAATTCACTGCTCAACTAACACAACATTTAGTTACTGAGTTAGCTCCTACTCTGTTACATTCTATTCATTCTGAAACTCTTATGACTCTAATATAATCTGAAAATGTCTAAATCAGTGCTTTGTCAATTTCTTCCTCTTTTGCAAAAATCATGAACATGGATTATTTGGAATTATGGCCTTATCAAATTCATTTGCAGGTACCATTTAAAAACTGTCTATATCTGTTGTCGGGAAAACTGTTGTCTGATAAAGGTAGCTCTCCACACGCTTTCCTGAAGTAAGAGGCATAAACACATCTGGGTTTCTATCTTCTAAACAATCTTTTAATATAATCCCAATTAGTCCAGTCATTTGCTTTCATTTGTTGCCATCCTATTTGAACATTTCACTGCCATTTGAGATGTTTTTTAAAACTTGCTGCTATTGTCTTTCTCTACTCTAACATGCAATTTTTCCTCAATCTGGCTTGTTTACATAGCTTTCTTCCTTCACAATTTCTTCATAAATGGATATTTTTAAATCTCTTCCATATGTCTACAAAACTTGACTAAGATCTCTGTTAGACATTTATTTGTGTGAACTGCTGTCTTTTTCCCTCTTTTTTATTTCCTTGGATAAATTCACCTTAATTTTGTCTTATTTTTGAAGAATTTGTGATTATTTTGAGTAAAATCTTTGTTTGCAATCAGTCCCTAGAACAAATTTTGATTTCCTGGATGCCATCATGTACATAGCATTGTGCTTAGCTGAGGGGTGCAAAAATCTGGCAGAAGGAAGACCATGAAAACTGACAGCAGAATGTACTAAAAGGGTTCCTACATTCAGGGACATTAACATATAACAGGGTAGACAGGATACCTGCAAAATCAGAATTAAAGAAGAATATGGAAATACAGCAACCAAGGTTAAATTGATTCTGTATGAATTCTGAGGGAGTTAGAAGTAATGAGTTGGAATCCCCAAGGAAGTTTCTTAGGAGTAATGAGGTTTGCTCGGGGACACATTTGGTGTGGCAGTGGTCCAGCTGGGATGGCAGAAGTATTCCAGCTGGAGGAGATAGATGGATGCAGACATGAGCAACTTGTTCAAACAATATACGAATTGCTTTTAGATGGTTGAGGGGATCCCAGTGAAGGGAGAGTGAGAGAACAGGGGCAAGTAGATGACAATAGAAGGAAAGAAGGGTGTTAATTGTTTCACTAATTGTTGATTTGTGGGGATTCCTCTTTGTAAGATTCTGATCTTTATGAGTTATGTGGGCTGCAAATACTTCCCCTGAGTTTCTGTCTTATCTTCTTTTTTTTTTCTTTAAAATCACTTGATGAGTGCAAGTTCTTAATTTTAGAGTAGTCAAATTTATCAATCTTCTCAAAATCAGCACTTTTATATCTTGTTTAAGAAAATCTTTTGTCCTTGAGGTTAGAAAAGTATTCACCTATATTCTGAAAGTTTTTAAGCTTAGATTTAAAAAATAAAACTTAACTTTTGACATGAAAGCTCTTCAACCATCTGCAGTCTTTGGTGATCCTCATTGTTTCTAGCTTGGCTTCTTCAGTGGTCTCTCCTTTCCCTCAGCGATCTAAATTTTGCACAAATCTGCTTCAATTTCTCTGTTTTGTTTCACTGACCAATTTAAGAAGAATGGGCTGGCCATTTGGCCTATTAGGAATCCATGTACTATATCAGAATGTCTGGGGTTTGAGTGCCAGCTCCAGTTTTTGACCCCTGTTTCCTATGAATGGAGACCCTGGGAGGCTGCAGGTGATGGCTCAAATAATTGGGCTCCCACCAGCCACATGGGAGAAGTGGTTGATTTTCCAGTTCCAGACTTCAACCTGGTTCAACTCCAGCTGTTGCAGACATTCGGAGAGTCAATGACTGGGTGGGAACTTCTTTTCATTCTCACCCTCTCTCTCTCTCTTCCTCATAACAAGAAAAAGGATAGTCCCTGACCACTGACCTTTATAAGTACTGTCTTAATTGCAATAACCTTATAATCTTTGATTATATTTTGCATAGCATTAAATCTCCAGATCACTTTGGCTATGACAGGCAGTTACATAGATAGATGAATGAGTCCTGAGTGGACCAACAATGATAGTTTTCATGAACCCAGGATTATGATTAATCAAATTCCATGCACTTGAGGACCAGAGGTTTCAGTGAGTGCAGAGAAACAGGGATGCTACTGTCAGCATTTTTGGTAATTTTTTGTAAACCAAGTAACATTTTATTTTACTTTTGCATGCAAATACATTAGATTTTGATCATTAATATTTAATATTATTGCTTCAGGGAATGTTTTCCCTGAACCAACAATGCTAATTACATAAAAATAAACACACATAAAAAGTCATTCTCCATTTTCCTGGGAAAAAAACCATCAAGTGTAACTTCTGGAATAGTCAGCTTTTTAAATTGTAATTAAAGTCTTGGTCATCTCATTTATTAGCTCTAAGTTACATATTTAAGTTAAGCATTAGACAACTGTTATAATTTATAAATGCAAGGCGTCGTTACCAAGTAAAATGACTCCTCTCGAGTGGATGTGTCCCTTCTCCCACCAACTAATGAAAAAAGAGCAATGCATGTTAGTTTAATTTCTTTAGATGACTCACTGTTGCAAAGGCTAATTCTCCTATTACCCGTGTTTATGTTGAGTACATGTATGAGTGGGTTAAATAGAATGCACTGACAATCTGGTCAGGGCGCCAGATTCTGTCGCGGCTGCTCCTCTTCCTGTCCAGCTCTCTGCTGTGGCCAGGGGGTGCAGTGGAGAATGGCCCAAGTGCTTGTGCCCTGCACCCACATGGGAGACCAGGAGAAGCACCTGTCTCCTGGCTTCGGATCAGCGTGGTGTGCCGGCTGCAGCGCGCCGGCCGCGGCGGCCACTGGAGGGTGAACCAACGGCAAAGGAAGACCTTTCTCTCTGTCTCTCTCACTGTCCACTCTGCCTGTCAAAAAAATAAAAAATAAAAAAAAATAAAGATAAACAGAAAGATGAGCCGGCTTGGGCTTTAGGTGAAGATTGTCTGTCTGAATCAATTGATCTGACCTGTCCTCTGTAGCAAGAATTCTCCGAACTGCTTCCTCAAAGGCAACATTGGTAGCATCTTTTGCACTTGTTTCAAAGTAAGGATAGTCACCGTTGTCCCTGCACCAGGCTTTGGCTTCTTCTATCTTCTTATGTCTATCTTGTTGCCCAAAATCACACACACACACACACACACACACACGCACAAAAGCTTTCGGTATCTTTCACATCTGCAGTTCTTTCGGTTACTGAAATTCTGGAAGCTTTGTGAATCATCAACACTGAAGTAAGCAGGCAACAGCCAGACCCCTGTAAAATGGCGTTCTCAGGCTTCAGAATTGCTCCAGACCGGCTGTGTCCCAAATCTGCATGATAACAAAGATGTGCATCCACCTCCAAATCTTTATTTAAAAGAATTCCACACTAACTGTATGGAAGTTAGACATCAAATTTACTAGTTATACATCCGTTCATAAGAGAACTCTTCCCAACTCCACCATCTCCAAGGAGAATTACTTTAAAAAGTGATTATCTCCCTGCCATTAATATTCTCAAGAACTTTGACTTCAGAATCCTTAATTGTCCAATACAAGCATCATTATCTTCTGGCGTTACTGGGAAGAATCATTCAGCCAACAGGAAAAGTGGTGCGTCACAGTGGAAGTGCCTCTCATGAACACAGAAAACGCTCCGGGAGCTCTGGAAGGCCCACTGAGGTGCAATGAGCACAGTAAAAAGGTGGGGGACCTAGCGGGCAGGAGGCAACTGCGGTGGCAATCCCGCGCTGGGCTCCAGAGGCTCCTGGCCAGAGGGAAGAGAACAACACAACACGGTGACCAGCCAGAGCGGTGCTGGGTCGGTGGGGTGGGGCCAAGGGAGGTGGGGCGGAGCTCCAAGCAGCAGACCCCCGGAGGGAATCCTGGGGAGGTGGATCTGGAAGCCCAAGTAGCATTTTAAATAGGGGAACTCAGGAAACAGGAAATCTGCACCAGACAAATTAACATTATGCCGCTCAACTATTACTTTCGATAAACCCCAATTCTTAGAAAAACCTGTTACCTATCTTGTAACCCATATTGTTTGAAGGCATGCACTGTGTATGCCCAGTACCTAAAAAAAATGCCTGGCAAATAACAGTCACTCGATAAATATTTGAGGCACGAAAGAATAAACAAAGGAACAACTGAATGCTGGAGAATATCAGGAACAATATATACATTTTTATATTCTAATTTTTTAGTGCAAAGAGTTTTATAAACAGATTCTTTTGTTGGGGGGAAGTTTACAGTCACAATCCTCTGCAGTTTATCAATTATAGTCCTTCTGCACTGTCATGCAATGGTGCTGATGTTCAGTGGCGTTTGTCTGCAGGTCAGTGAAAGGTGCTAGGGCCTGGGAGGAGTTGTGAAAGGAGGTGCATGAGTTCAGCAGCCATGGCTCCTGTTGATCTAGTTTTCATTCAAGCTGTGAATACAAAATGAACTAAAGAGAAAATGTCAGAATACTCCAAGTAATAAGTGTAAATGAGCTTGATGCAGAGTGTGTGCGCTGGTGCTGAAAGAATGCAGCCAAAGCCCACTAAAGTTCCTCTTTAGAAGGTAAGAGGGACTGGAGCTCTCACGAGAACTTCCTCACACGGTTGAAGGAGTCACCATAGCTTCTCACTGCTTTTCAAACTGTAGTTAAAGCCCAGTGGTGAGTCACAATTAACCTGAATTTAAATACACAATTTCATATTATCTATATGGATAGATAGCATGCATCTTTAATTTTTTCTATAATTTGTAGACTTAGCTATTACCTACACTCATATAAATAGAAACAAATTAGCTTCACAGAGTAGAGAATGAGTGCATGCATGGCATATACTAAAAATAAGAAATAAGTTCCAGTTCATCAAAATTTTATTTCAATTTCTTACATGCTTTATATCTGTGGGTTGTGCTGGGCTATAATATAAACTCCATTTCTTATTGTGGGGTGAGCCAACATGTGGAAAAGCCACAGTAAACTGAGCAAGGAGAGGGTCTGTCTGGCCAGCTGAAAAAGCCAGTGAAAGACCAATCCCATTCTGTTCTGTGCACACACCAAACTCCTCAAGGCCAGGCTGTGGTCACTCTTCCATAGGCTTATACTTTGTTGCCTAGTCTTTCCAGATGTGCAGTCAGGCAGCAATTTTGGTTAAAAGCAACTTTTTTCATTCCATATAGCTACAGGGAGGGCTGAGAGTTCTGGTTGTGGCTTCCCAAGTATTTATAGCTTGCCATCATTATAGAAGTTATTGTCCCATCCTTCAAAGCTTTTTTCTGTCTATTCAACTTACAACAACCCTCCAGCAGTGGTATGGAAATTCCGTTAACCTTGCCCATTCTGTCTAGCAAAGCAGGGTTTTGATGAGTTCTGTAAGCATGAGTGAATCTCATACTGTAATTTCCAGAATGTCCATGTTTTATTTTAACTATATGATGCAGAAGTAGTTTGTATTCATTAAATGTAGTGCATACACAATTATGCTACCCTCTAAAAGTAAATCTATAATTATTCTGTGACAAGTGTCTTGCATCATTTCTTTTCTAGATAAGCTTTGTAAGTCTCAAAACTGAGAAAATAACATTTGAACCAATAAAGTTGAAATTGTCAGCACTTTTCCTCCAATGCTCATTTGTCAAATGTTCTTGAAACAATGAAAAATAAATCTTTGCAGCAACAGGATAAATGGATTCTATGTATGAAGCCCAATTGTCTTAGTCTTTTGTTTTTTTCAGTATATATTTTTAAAAAATCCAGAGCAAAACAGGTCAATTCAAGAACCTAGATGAAGTCAGTCTTACAAATCAATCCTGAATACATCAAATGAACACATAGTTTGCGTACATGTACCAAATGAGGAATGATCTAGAAGAGAAGTTTGCAAACAAAGCCAACAAGAAGCATTACTTCAATAGGTTAGAGACTTGTTGCCCAGTGTTTACTATTGTAGGGTGTCTAATTTCAGTGAGAATTCTATGTACAACTTGGACGTCATGTGTGCCCGTGTGAGCAGGAAATTTCACCTGTAGGGGACCAGCAGAACATGAAGCTGCAATTAGTGCAATTATCTCTTCCTACAGGGGAGGATCCCAGAAGCAAATAGTGCATAAAATAAGGGCTGTTAACTAAAGGTAATCTACTTGAGTAATTAGAATGTGCTTTTCAATTTTATGATTTTCTTTTAAGATTTATTTATTTATTTATTTGAAAGTCAGAGCTCCAGAGACAGAGGAAGAGATAGATGCTGGGTTACTCCCCAGAAAGACACAATAGCCAGGGCTGAGCCAGGACAAATCCAGGAGCCAGGAGCTTTGTTTGGGTCTTTCCTGTGGGTGCAGGGGCCCAAGCACCTGGGCCATCCTTTGGTGCTTTCCCAGGCCATTAGCAGGAAGCTGGACCAGAAGTTGAGCAGCTGGGACATGAATTGACACCCATATAGGATGCCAGTGTCACAGGCAGCAGCCTTAACTGCCACACAACAATGCTGGGCCCTGTAATTTATTTTTCATAGACAGAGAGGTCGAAAATAAGAAGGCTTTGAAAAATAACAATGAATTTGTGCTGAAAGATAGATATTTGAGTTGATTCAAAAAGGAGACATCTTCCTTGGCATACAGTCTGTCCACAAAAAACCAGGCCATTCGTTTCCTTTCCTTTGGTGGGTGAATCTCATGAACATTCATAACAGAAGGTATTTCATAATTTTTTGTTATTGTTTTCCATGCTTGTGAGACATTTCATCATGCTGTGATTTTCAAAGAGTGGCCCAAGGATGACCTCCAGATTGTCCTTGGAATGTTGTCAAGGTACCAATATTGACGATAATATCTACAATTTTATTTCTGGAATGGTTTAACTTGGTGGTCCTCTCCTCTCAAAAATGTGGTAGGTACATCTTTAGAGCTTTTTATTCTGTTAAGATGCATTGTGGGAGCCAGCGCTGTAGCATAGCAGGTAAAGCCACCGCCTACAGTGCTGGCATCCCATATGGGTGCCAGTTCAAATCGGGGCTACTCCACTACCAGCTCTGTTATGGCCTGGGAAAGCAGTGGGAGATGGCCCAAGTTCTTGGGTCCCTGCACCCATGTAGGAGACCTGAAGAAGCTCCTGGCTCCTGGCTTTGTATCTGGCATCTCTGGCCATTGTGGCCATCAAGGGAGTGAACCAGTGGGTGGAAGACCTCCCTCTTTTTCTGCTTCTGCCTCTCTCTAACTCTGCCTTTCAAATAAATAAACAAAAATCATTTAAAAAAGATGCACTGTGGGCCATTTTGAATTTGAGAAGTATATAGTGCCGAATAAAAATGTGAATTCAATTCTTCTCTAGAATTCTTCTCTAGGTTTGATAAACTCATTATTGGGACTAAATTAAAAAATGCCTTAAAAATGGACAATCTTCCATATTATTACTTTTATAGTTTTCTTATTTCATTATGTAGAAATTGTGTTAAGGATTAAAATTATATTGCTTGATAAAATAAATCTGATGCCTGACATTTATTCTACCTTAGGCCTTTTTCTTTGAGGCTGTTGAATTCCAAGACAAGACTATGGAAGAAATACATAATATCCTAATTTTATGTTTACAGTACTGGGTTTTTAATAAATTGAATACTTACTATGAGAAAATTCTTCCAATATCTCCTTTGATCTTGGAGAACACACTGACCTCTGCATTCATAGTGTGTTGGGGAAATGAGCAGTACCTACCACTTTAGTTCTCTGAATAAATTCATGACTACCAGAGAAGAATGCTCCTTGTTAATTAAGAGACACTTAAGAATAGTTTCTTGACTTTCTGTAGTGTTGTAAATCTTCCCTTTTGGGAGTGCAGGATTTTTATATATTTTTTTAAAGAATTATTTTATTTATTTGAAAGACAGAGTTACAGAGAGAGGTAGAGGCAGAGAGAGAGGTCTTCCATCCGCTGGTTCACTCCCCAGATAGCCGCAACGGCTGGAGCTGAGCTGATCCAAAGCCAGGAGCCAGAAGCTTCTTCCAGGTCTCCCAGGTGGATGCAGGGTCCCAAAGACTTGGGCCATCTTGTACTGCTTTCCAGGCCATAGCAGAGAGCTGGATCAGAAGAGGAGCAGCCGGGACTAGAACAGGCGCCCATATGGGATGCCAGCACTGCAGGCCAGGGCTCTAACCCACTGCGCCACAGTGCCGGCCCCCAGGATTTTTATATTTAAAGAAAACACACACCTATCTTTATACCAGATGGTATGTAGACACTTTGTGTTATTATTCATTGTTCTGCGCATTGCTACAGATTCTATAGGTATCTTTTACACTTCTCTCCTCTTTGATAGGCTAAAAATAGAATCTAGCATTTAATGTAAGAGTAAATGAAGAGTTGAAAAAAGCTAAAATGAGTACCAAGTGCATAAGAAGATTAATTTTGTCCTTTTTTGTTTTTATTTATTTGAGGGGTAAAGTTACTTACAGAGAGAGGGTGAGACAGAAAGGTTTTCCATCCACTGGTTCACTCCCCAAATGGTTGCAGTGGTTGGAGCTGGGCCATTCTGAAGCCAGGAGCTAGGAGCTTCTTCCAGGTCTCCCATGCAGGTGCAGGGGCCCAAGCACTTGGGTCATCTTCTACTGCTTTCCCAGTCCATAAGCAGAGACCTGGATCAGAAGAGGAGCAGCCAGGACATAACCCAGTGCCCATATGGGATTCCAGAGCTGCAGGCAGAGGCTTAGGCTACTGTGCTACAGCGCCAACCCCTAATTTTGTCCTTATACCACTTGATCATCTCAAGAAAACAATAAACTCTCCCTGTAGCCAAAGCTACATCTGCATAGATAACTCCGGAAGGAAGGTTGACTCTTCCTTTCATAAACTGAATGTTTTATAGTATTGTATTCATGCTTAGTTCTCTGGATAAATTCACAACTAACAGAGAAGACTGCTCCTTGTTAATTAAGATACATTTAAGAATAGTTTCTTGACTTTCTGTAGTGTTGTAAATCTTAACATGTCAGTTGAAGCAGCTGATCTCTTCTTCTTTTAGCTCTGTTGAAGACCTAATAGCTGCATTAACCTTGCAATGAACAAGCATTTGACTCACATTTTCTGACTCCACACCATCCAATTTTCGATATAACAGTATTATCTAAAATCAAGTCCTAGTTAAAAATGCCATTACAAAATCATACACTGTCAATGTGTGACTTAAAAATAAAGCTGTAACAGAGGATGTGGCATTAATCTACCTACACAGTGGTTCTACTCAAGAGATATTGAGCCTTTTCCTGGTAGCATTTCCCAGGTCTGGCACATCCTCCTCTCTCTGAGGATAGATGAGGATGTAGACTATGCCTCATCCTCAGCTTCTCTGATTCATGGAATAATGTTTATTGATGATCTACCATGTACAGATTTTCTCTACTGTGTACAGAGTTTCTCCTAAGAACTTTAATTTCTTGAGGAATTTATTTTTAGTATGATTTTCTTTCCATAACTTTAAGATTTTGAATAACTTTGTAAAACATCTCATTACCCCAAAATTGCAGATCTAATCTTAAGAATGAATCTTAGTCCCTTCTTCGTAGAATCTTTTCTGATAAGGAGAAAATAGACTCAAGTTTATCTCTAGGTGATAGGCATAGGCCAGGAACAAAAATGGTATTTTTAATGATTCCTGAGGAAAAGAGAAGCAAGGTACAAAATTCTTAAACTGTGCTTCCATCTAATTGGCCAACGAAGAGACACAGGTTTACTTTAAAATGGTTTTATATAACTAACATTTTCTAAAGTTTATGCTAAGAGAGGGAAAGGAAAACGACACTGCATAAGATCACAGAATAAAGGACTTGTGTCACTGGGTACTGTTCCTGGAAAATTAATAGGTTCCAAAATCAAGCAAAATGATTAATACTGGCTTTTATTTGATCTATAAGCCACAGTGACAGGCACAGCATGGCTCTGACTTTGCCTGGCATTGTGATTTAATGAAAAGAGAAAGTTTAAAAGAAGACGATGAAGGAGAGTGGGGGAACTAACTCAAACCCTTCTGCTCTGGGTCAGAAACTTCTTGATTGATGTACCCAGCTTCTGATTTCTAAATCTTGATCAACTCTGTGTGTGTGTGGATATTTTCTTCTTAAGACAGAAAGATAAAAGGTGTTAGTTTTTTAAACATAAGTACCAATTTTCTAGAAGGAAAGTGATGGACAGCTACATATTTTCTAAAGGAAATGCCATTTGCAAAGACATAAATAATAAGGCTTGGGACAGTAGGGGAAAGTAAATGTGCTAATCGTGGGTGTACTTTCACAATAAAATCACCACGAAATTTTGGATAAATAAAATCATTTTTGGAAGACTTGATTAGAAGATGGCTAAGGCAGAGTGTTGGTTTGAGTAAATGTATACACCAAGGTCAGTTACATCTCAAGGCCTGAGGAGAATGGACTAGGAATCAACATTAGTCTTCAGAGGTCTCTTGTCTCTGTCTCTCATTAGCCCAACGTAGTGGATTCAGACCTAGACATTATAGAGCACTTGGGTTGAAAGATCATTTCATGATTGAGAAAAATGCAATATCCAAACCCCTATGTTAAAGGTTGAGGTCACTGTAGAAACTGGAGCTCTCAAAGAACCAACCTGGCATCGTCACCATTCACTGTCTTAAGATTCTTGCTGTGGCTGTTGCTTACCACCGCTCAGAAATCTCTCCAAAATGGTTTCTGCCCACTGAATCATCTTCTCATTTCCACCTTACTCTCTGGTTCCTCTAAAGGATCCCAGTTGCATGCTGCTCCATTGGAGCCTGTCTGAACCTGATCTAGGTGACTTGTCCATCATGCCTCATTTTGCTTCCAGAGGTTTCTTCAGAGATCATAACTTCTTCTCTACCCTGCATCACCACTCTCCATGGAATTTCTCACAACAAGCAGGGATGTGCTCTACATTTTCAGAAAGAAATTCATCCTGTCATTGGGTACTGACATCTGCCTCAGTGGTTGTTGTTACCATGGTTTTGTATTTTCTTTCATTTACTCACTTTTTTTCTCCACATTTACTGACAATCTCCAGGCACTGACTCAGAGTTAAAGGCATGGTCTTCATTCTCCTGCAGAACATAACCTGGTGGGAATAGCAACTCAAATATTACGGCATGCCATGACATATGTTTTGATAGATAGGGGTTATAGGACCACTTACGCCAGCCTTCCAAATTAGTTAGATGGCTGGATCGCAGAATCACGGGATTGAATGGTACAATTGTACCCTTTTATGAGAAAATGGTAGCCCCAAATCTCTTGGTATTATTCACTCAAAGAGTGCTTACTGAGTGTCTGCAGGGGGCTGAAAACTTCTGTTTGCTATATGTTTAGCACTGAACAAATGTTCCCAAACATTCCTGTTCTCATGCAGCTTATATTCTATGGAGCCAAGAACTCTAACAGGCAACACATGAATAAGTGAAATACACAGTAGAGAAGATAGTGGTATGTGCTAAAGGGAAAAATCAGGTAAGAGGGGTGTGAAACGTAAATTGGAGATTGATCTATTAGAGCAGCCAGTGAAGAGCTCCCCAAGCAAGTGAGTGAGCAGTGCTGCTCTCTGTGAAGACACAAGCATTTCAGATCAAGGCAGACAAGTGCAAAATATCCCATGAAAAGAAGTGCCCAAAGTGTCCAACATCAATGAGGAGACCACTGTAGCTTCGGAGGATGAGACGGTGAGAAATCACCATCCTAAGGTGGATGTCTCACTTCCCAACCCAGGTTCAGGACTCCTTGAAAAGAGGGAAGTTTAGATGCTGTGATCAAGGACAGCAGTGTGGGAAAGCAATGCTCTGTCTCCCAGACCTGGCCTCATCTGGCCACCTTCAAGCTTTACTATTCTGCACATTGTACTTGATGTACACACCTCTTCCAGGAAGGATGAATGGAGGCAGCAATCTTAACAGACAACACGATGGAACTCCATCATCTCAGGTCTATTTAGGGAAAGGTGCAAAAGTGATTCTGCACCCTAGTAATTTAATTCTACCCCTCTATTTTCTTCTCCAAAATCATTTCTCAGCTGACATCACCTTGCACAGTAAGGTTTCCCCAGAACAAATTCCTATAAGAGCTAACCAATCACTGTAAAGAACTGAGTCTCTAGGGACTCCTTTAGAAAATATCTCATAGAAATTAAAACATCAATGAAATTCTCTGGTTTCAGAAAACTCAAAACCACACACACACACACACACACACACAAGCTAGGAACCAAGCCAAAATCCTAGACAAGACTGAAAACAGCACCTTCATGGCTGCCTCTGAGGCCATGGTTCCTAAGCTTTCATCAATTATGGACCCTGCGGAGCACCTGATGAAAGATATGGAACCCAGCTCAGGGAAATGCATACTTTTTTTTTTTTTTTTACTTCAAGGAGGTTATAAATCCCATGAAATGGGATGGCTCTGTGGAGCTGGGATTTAGAAAGCCTGCTTTAAAAGAAAAACTTTCTTTTTCAAAACAGCTGAAAATTTCTCATACTTACATTTGTTAATGTCCTCTAAACTTCAGGGTTACAACTTTACTATCTCTACTTACTATAAATGTAGTATAATTTACAGCTTAGCAATAAGAATCTAGTGCCACTCCTGATACCAGTTCAGTCACAAAGCTGGAGCTGAGGCAGGGAGCTACTGACGAATTCCGTTCAGATGATCTGTCTTGGGAGAAGTCCCCATCAAGCCGTTTCAGGAGGAACCCTCAGGGCACAGCTTCCAAACCCCTTGCCAGCATCTCTGAGACCCTGTTAAGAGCCTTGGACCCAGGAGCAGAAGCACTGAATTATAAAAACAGATTTAGCTCTTTTATTCTCTTGGTGTCAGTGGGGATGCTCCTCTCTCCTACCATTTATTCAATACATTCACCTGGAATGGCTTCTCAAACTTCTTTATAAGCACTGGAGCTCTGTTCCAGGATGTAAGGGAGGAAATTAATGAGAGACAGCAAGAAAGATTATGCCTGCTGATATAGTTATCATCTGTGTACCTGCTAACCCACCAACAGCCCTGTGAATCTGAGCTTAAAACACTGAAGTTTTTCTGCTTGGAAAGGGTCCAGAAGGCAAAAGAATTTAAACACATATATACACATTGCTTTCTGGTTTTGTATATAAAAAAAAAAAAAACAAGAGGTGCTGATACTCTAAATAAGTTGCAAAATGCTTCTCCCACTCTTTTCCTGTACCCACGTCCCATCTTCACTGGCTGCTTCGGTTTGTGAACTCCTTGTTCTCACCCAAGGAGTTAGCCAGGAAGGAAATGATAATTAGTTTAGGATGATGGAAATCAACACTGCTTTGAGGAAGCCACAGTCAGAGCTCTAACTAGGTATGCGACATATTTGCAATCTGTGGTATTGAGGGTGGAGGAGACACTGGGTTTTTCTAATAGACAAATTTCCCATGCTTTGGGGAAGTAAACTGAGTTCCATCAGGGAAGAGGGTTAGTCCAAGGAACCAAGAACTGGGCTCTCAGGCAAAGAGAAGTCTTCCTGTCTTCTGATTGTGAGTCAGGACTAGGCCTGCCTGAGTGTTCTGTCACTGGCGGAAGACAGAGGAGAATCCTTCAAGGGGGGTACCCTGCTCCACTGCTTTGATTATCGCTGTCTCTGTAGAAATTCTTGTCGTTAATGAGGATGACCTCAACCAGGGAAATGCTTAACACGATACAGAAAAACACAGTGGTTACAGAGGCCAGTAAAGGAATTTGCTAAAGGCTTTCCTGGACATGCCTCAAGTATCTGTGGTTGCTGCAGCCCTCTGCAAGATGTGGTCCCGGGTGCTACCCTGGCAATGCCTATGCCCACAGACAACACAGGTTACACAGTCAGCCCCTCTTCACAGGATGAACCTGAATGAGTGGTTCCCAAGGAGGGGCAGTTTATGGGGACATCTTTGATTATGGTGGCATCTGGTGGGTGGCATTTAAACATCCTACAATACACAGCAGAGCTCCCACAACAAAGAATTGTCTGTCCAACCTTACTTTTCACTAATGCCGAGGCTGAGAAATCCTGTGATAAAGGGAAGAAGAGAGTGGTGATTTGGGAGATGGGAAAAGAAGAATGCTTAGGAACAAAATAGAGCAGAGGCCTCTAGAGGAGGCAGAAGTCTGGCCTTTTCAATCAGACCTCAAAGTTTCCAGTGATCTCATGATGGGGTGGGATTATTTCTGACTGAGTATCTCATTTCAAAATCAAACCACAGTTGTTTTTTTAAAAAATAGGAGATGTACAGTTCAGCACATGCTCACTCAGACTTACCCCTAATGGTAGAGCTAGAAACGTGCCAGGGGATTCCAATTCAATCCCATCAAGGTGGCATATACCAATGCCATCTCACTAGTCAAAGTGATCAATTTCAGTTCATAATTGATCATAATGATAAGATTAAGTGTCAAAGGGATCACATAAACAAGACTAGTGTCTGCTAATACTAACTGATAGAATTAAGAAGGAGAGAACGATCCAACATGGGAAGCGGGACACACAGCAGACTCATAGAATGGCAGATGTCCTAAACAGCACTCTAGCCTCAGAATCAGACCTTAAGGCATTCGGATCCAGCTAAAATCCCATGAGAGTATTTCAGGCATGGAAAGCCAAGACACTCTGGCAAAACAAATGACCTAAATGAAAGATCTCTGTTGGCCGGCACCACGGATCACTAGGCTAATCCTCCGCCTTGCGGCGCCGGCACACCGGGTTCTAGTCCCGGTCGGGGTGCCAGATTCTGTCCCGGTTGCCCCCTTCCAGGCCAGCTCTCTGCTGTGGCCAGGGAGTGCAGTGGAGGATGGCCCAAGTCCTTGGGCCCTGCACCCCATGGGAGACCAGGAGAAGTACCTGGCTCCTGCCATTGGATCAGCGCGGTACGCCGGCCGCAGTGCGCTGGCCACGGTGGCCATTGGAGGGTGAACCAACGGCAAAGGAAGACTTTTCTCTCTGTCTCTCTCTCTCTCACTGTCCACTCTGCCTGTCAAAAAAAAATTTTTTTTAAAAATTATAAAAAAAAAAGAAAAAGAAAGATCTCTGTGAGTGAGGTCCCAGCAGAAAGAATGGGCCATCAAAGAAGGAAGTACCTTTCTCTGAAGGGAGGAGAGAACTTTCACTTTGATTATGGCCTTGTCTAAATAAGGTCAGAGTTGTGAACTCTAGAGGCTTCCATAGCCTTGGCAACTCATGACAAGAACCTAGGGTGATTACTGAAGCCATAAATAAGAGTGTCAATTGTTAAATCAACAATGGCAGTCACTGTGCACTTACTCCTCATGTAGGATCTCTGTCCTTAGTGTGTTGTACTATGTGAATTAACAGTGAAACTACTACTCAAATAGTACTTCATACTTTGTGTATCTGTGTGGGTGCAAACTGTTGAAATCTTTACTTAATATATACTAAATTGATCTTCTGAATATAAAGAGAATTGAAAATGAAACTTGATGTGAATGGGATGGGAGAGGGAGTGGGAGATGGGATGGTTGTGGGTGTGAGAGAGGTTATGGGGGGAAAAGCCTCTATAATCCAAAAGTTGTACTTTGGAAATTTATATTTACTAAATAGAAGTTGAAAAAAATAAATAAATATTTTTTAATATTTGCAGGAGCAAAGAAACTGGGCCATCTTCTGTTGCTTTCCCAGGCCATTAACAGGGAGCTGGATTGGAAGTGGAGCAGAGCCAGGACATCAACCGGCACCCATATGGGATGCAGGCACTGCAGGTGGAGGCTTACTCTACTTGCCACAACACTGGCCCTCAGACCATAGTTTTGACTTGCTGATAAATACTGGCATCTTAAGTCAACAACTTCATCCTCTAGGCAAGGCTTTCATTTTCTGGGTGTGCCTGATGAAGGTATAAGGAAGGCAACACAGATGCAAACACACAGCCCATCTGGAAGTGGGCAGTGTATAAATAAAACCTGGTTTCTCCAGGCCACATCAATGCTGATTTAAAAAGGTTACACATTCTTCTTTGTGCAAAATGTATTATCAACAACTGTGGGCTCAAGATAAATGAGCTGTCTCCTGTCCCTAAAGAGTACAGCATTGGATTTGAAAAACTTTCTCAGGAGGATTTTTCAAGAGTTAACTTTTCAAAGGATAGGCCCCTGTCCCATGTCCAGGGCCTCGTTTTCTCACTAAACATCACGTTTGTGGAATTTACTGACGACGGAGGGCTGGGGGATGTGGGCACATGCAAGTTACACACATGTTCTTGCCTTTGCTTGCCTGTGTGGTACAAGCAAAACATGCTCTGCCGATGGGGCATATGCCACCTACCCTCTGGACTTCAACTTCCTCAAGAAAGGAGGCAGCCTTTTCCATGGGTTTCTTGTCTGCAGAAGATGCCAGATAGCTTGATTTTTTTGATGATCATCTTCAATGGTCTTAAGTAAACTTTCCCAGCACTTCTTCGTGGGGGACAAGCACAGAGGAGCACCCAGGACGTTGGTTTCTCCCATCCCATTCTTGCCTGGACTCGATGCCTTACATTCATTCCTTCTCAGATGCTGTGAGGACTTTCATGGGCTAATTTTACATGAGGATCCAATGATAGAAAAACAGATTCTGGTCCAGGCTTTACTTAGAGGCTTGTTCCACAGAATTGGAGGCTGTTGCTAAAATAGTTCCCGAAGCAGCTTAAAAAAATAATGGAGATTCTAAAAGCAGATCATTTCCTGATGAAAACCCTAGGCCTGTTCAATTTTTAATCCTTTCTGAAATCAGCATGGTTTTTCTTTTTCCTCTAAAGGTGTTTAGAATGAAATCCTTGAATTTGCCACCTTGGACACATATATGTGTTTTGTCTTGTTTCCTAATTCTTTTAATGAAGGCTTTCCTAGTTTTAATCCTATAACTGTCTTTAGGGGAATTAGGGTGCTTATTCCTATTTGTCTGACAAATATACTCCATCAAATATTCATCATTTAAATGTAATTAAAATGTAGAATTATGAAAACATCATTACAGTGATTTAAATTGCTCCAGTTTTAATTATGGGATTAAGGACAACTGGGATTCAAAACATTATAATGCACACTCAAGAGACCATATTTCTGTAGGTTTTTAATAATTAAAAGGCCTTATGACTTTAAAGATAAGAGATGTATGTATCTGTTTGCCAGTGGGAAAGCATAAGAACACATGAGTAAAAAATACATATAATTAGAGTTGCCGAGAGATGAAAACATGTACTTACCCAGTGAAATGTTCAACAATTCCTAATTCTGACAGATTAAAAGCAATGCAAAAACCTCTCCTGTGAGTGGAATATGAACTTCAGCACAGTTGTTGGGAATCATCTCTCCACTTTAAAAACACTCTTACACATGCATTCGTATTTCACCAGGATGGAGCCTCTTAATCTCTTTGTAGCTTCAGTACTTGAGAGGCCACCTTAATTTGAATTTTGGGAATTGGTCTGAGACTAGAATCTAAACACTTGGTCAACTTTAAAATCAACACTTCCGTTATCCAGCAGGCTTTCAAAATGACTCCATATAAACTGCATTGCTACATAAAAACTGTTTAAACTTTAGCTGCCATATTTTCCATATAAACCAACAGTAGCTACAAACTATATTAAGTGAACCAAAAAGAGGTTTCCCTCTGGAGGCTTAGGATGTGAATTTTTTCACGAGTTGTACCCTTGATACTTCCAAAATCAACGTCTCATCATATTTTAATTAAAATGATATCAGTGCTTGATGTAATACCCACAAATACTCTATCTGCAGAATATTTGCAGCTCCCACATCCTGGTCAAGGTAGGTGTTGATTCTCACTTGGACCAACCTTAAATTACTAAGGGGGCAATTTGGACTGTCAGGGACTGAGCTTCAGTCAGAGATTTGTTCACCTGGCCCCTCAGAGAACTTTTTGAACAAAAACATCAGATCACTTGATGTGACATATTCTGAATTTGAGCAGAAGAACAACCAAACCATCTATATGATACCCTGATCTAGATAGATCAACACTGTCTGATAAATAATGAAAGTCAGCCACCTAACTTTTGATTTTTTAGTAGCCACATTGTAAAAAGTAAAGAACAGGCAAACAAATGTGAAATCCATGCTAATATGTTTAATTTAGTCTAATATAGTTACATAATTAATATTATTTAACATGTAACCAATATAAAAATTATTGACTTACTTTTTCATACCAAATCTTGGAAACTGGATATGCATCTTACATGTGCAGGACACTGCATTCCTAACAGTCATATTTCCAGTGCTCAGTCGTCACATGCAGGTAGGGCTACTGAATTGACAGTGCAGCTCTGGGTTAGCAAAGTGGACTGAATGGTTGTGGGGGACCCAAAGGATAAAAAGCCTGGTGAAAGGTAACTTCCTCCCACTTCCTAGCCCCAGAGATCAGGCAAAGCCATGGGACTTAGATTTTTCCAGCTAGTGTTAGTTGCAGTATTTCCAGAAGAAGGTACAAATAAGTTGGGTTTCAGTCTGTGCTGAAACACTATGCTGTAAGAAGACTGGACTGATCACTCTCTCTCTCTCACTCTCCTGCTCTCTCTGTAACTCTGCCTTTCACATAGATAAATTTATCTTTAAGTAATAAAAAAGACAGGAAAAAGAGGAGGAAGAAGGGTGAGAGTGTGGGCAGGAGGGAGGGTAGGATAGGAAGAATCACTATGTTCCTAAGTCTGTGAATGAAATGCATGAAGTTTCTGTATCTTAAATAAAATTTTTAAAAAATAAAAGAAAAAAAGAATACAAATGTATACAACAATAAGAATGAATCTTAAAACCTTAATAATATTGAGCAAGAGAATCCAGATACAAGAAGTATATGTCTTACTAACCGAGCACCAAAAAGGAAACTTGTTAAAGTGAAATGAACACTATGAGAAACGGTGACTTGATCAGCCCTTGCCCTGACTGTTGATGAACAACTTAATACATTATCCCTCTTAGTATTTTTTTGTTTGTTCTACTTAATACTATTGGTTGAATTCTGTAATTAATACACAGTTATTCTTAAGTGTTGAAACTTAACTGAAATGTGATCCCTGTTAAACATAAGAGTGGGAATAAGAGAGGGAAGAGATGTACAATTTGGGACATGCTCAAGCTGCCTTGCTCCAAACAGTAGAGTTAGAAACATACCAGGGGGCTGGCGCCGCGGCTCACTAGGCTAATCCTCCGCCTAGCGGCGCCGGCACACCGGGTTCTAGTCCCGGTTGGGGCGCCGGATTCTGTCCCGGTTGCCCCTCTTCCAGGCCAGCCCTCTGCTGTGGCCAGGGAGTGCAGTGGAGGATGGCCCAGGTGCTTGGGCCCTGCACCCCATGGGAGACCAGGAAAAGCACCTGGCTCCTGGCTCCTGCCATCGGATCAGCGCGGTGCGCCGGCCGCAACGCGCTGGCCGCGGCGGCCATTGGAGGGTGAACCAACGGCAAAGGAAGACCTTTCTCTCTGTCTCTCTCTCTCTCACTGTCCACTCTGCCTGTCAAAAAAAAAAAAAAAAAAAGAAACATACCAGGGGATTCCAATTCAATCCCATCAAGGTAGCATATACCAATGCCATCTCACTAGTCAAAATGATCAATTTCTGTTCACAATTGATCATAATGATAGGACTAAGAGTCAAAGGGATCACATAAACAAGACTAGTGTCTGCTAATACTAACTGATAGAATTAAAAAGAGGAGAATGATCCACATGGGAAGCAGATACACAGCAGACTCATAGAATGGCAGATGCCCTAAACAGCACTCTGGCCTCAGAATCAGACCTTAAGGCATGCGGATCCAGCTAAAAAGCCCATGAGAGTATTTCAGGCATGGAAAGCCAAGACACTCTGGAAAAAAAAAAAAAAAAGACCTAAATGAAAGATCCCCATGAGTGAGATCCCAGTGGAAAGAATGGGGCCATAAAAGAAGGAGGTACCTTTCTCCGAAGGGAGCAGAGAACTTCCACTTTGACTACGACCTTGTCTAAATATGATCAGAGTCAGTGAACTCAAAAGGCTTCCATAGCCTTGGCAACTCATGACAAGAGCCTAGGGTGATTACTGATGCCATAAATAAGAGTGTCAATTTGTTAAGTCAACAACAGGAGTCACTGTGCACTTACTCCTCATGTATGATCTTTGTCCTTAATGTGCTGTACATTGAGATTTAATGCTATAACTAGTACTCAAACAGTATTTTTCACTTTGTGTTTCTGTGTGGGTGCAAACTGATGAAATCTTTACTTAATATATGCTAAACTGATCTTCTGTATATAAAGAGAATTGAAAATGAATCTTGATGTGAATGGAAGGGGAGAGGGAGCGGGAGTTGGGAGGGTTGCGGGTGGGAGGGAAGTTATGGGGGGGGAAGCCATTGTAATTCATAAGCTTTAGTTTGAAAATTTATATTCATTAAATAAAAATTTAAAAAAAGAAGTATATGTCTGAATCATTAAGTTATGTGCAATGCAAGAAAACAGGCAAAACCATGGTAAGGGGTGAAAAGTCAGAACACCTGGTGTCTTTGGTGCAGCAGTGACAGGAAGGGAGTCCAAGGCGGTGTCTGGGTACCAGCGATGTTTTATTTCTTGAAGTAGGTGTGTTTCATTTTTGAAAATTCATTAAGCTATGTAATCATAAAGTAAATATTTTTCTAAAATTTTTATTTTATTTATTTATTTATTTGACAGGAATGGGCCTAGATACAGGAACAGCCTGAGAGCTCACAGTGTGGGTTCGGACATAGAAGGAACATGGGAAACTCACCCCATTCATTCTATCTTTTCCTCTGAATAATGCTTACTTTTCTTGTCCTGATGTTCCCCTAATAGTCCTGCAACTCTGAATTTACAGTCCTTACAACTAAATCTAAAAGACAGAGATCCTCAAAAGGAAGCTTGTCTGCTATGCTTTGAAAGAACAAGTCTAAGGATGACAAATTGAAGCAGCTTGGTATATTTGGAACATAATAAGCATATCTGATTCCTAGACTGTGAGCAGCTCAAGATCATTACCAGTTCAATGAACTTCACCTCAATGTAAACGTATTTGGAATATCTGTCCTGTGTGTATCATTACAGATGCTGATTTTTTTTAACTTTTATTTAATAAATATAAATTTCCAAAGTACAACTTTCGGATTATAGAGGCTTTTCCCCCCATAACCTCCCTCCCACCTGCAACCCTCCCATCTCCTGCTCCCTCTCCCATACCATTCACATCAAGTTTCATTTTCAATTGTCTTTATATACAGAAGATCAATTTAGTACATACTAAGTAAAGATTTCAACAGTTTGCACCCACACAGAAACATAAGTATAAAGTATTGTTTGAGTGCTAGTTGTATTGTTAATTCACATTGAACAACACATTAAGAACAGAGATCCTACATGGGGAGTAAGTGCACAGTGACTCCTCTTGTTGACTTAACAATTGACACTCTTGTTTATGGCATCAGTAATCATCCGAGGCTCCTGTCATGAGTTGCCAAGGCTATGGAAGCCTTTTGAGTTTGCCAGCTCCAATCTTATTTAGACAAGGTCATAATCAAAGTGAAAGTTCTCTCCTCCCTTCAGAGAAAGGTACTTCCTTCTTTGATGGCCCATTCTTTCTGCTGGGATCTCACTCGCAGAGATATTTCATTTAGTTGTTTTTTTTTTTTTTTTTCCAGAGTGTCTTGGCTTTCCATGCCTGAAATACTCTCATGGGCTTTTTAGCTGGATCCGCATGCCTTAAGGGCTGATTCTGAGGCCAGAGTGCTGTTTAGGACATCTGCCATTCTATGAGTCTGCTGTGTATCTGCTTCCCATGTGGATCATTCTCCTCTTTTTAATTCTATCAGTTAGTATTAGCAGACACTAGTCTTGTTTATGTGATCCCTTTGACACTTAATCTTATCATTATGATCAATTATGAACTGAAACTGATCACTTTGACTAGTGAGATGGCATTGGTATATGCTACCTTGATGGGATTGAATTGGAATCCCCTGGTATGTTTCTAACTCTACCGTTTGGGGCAAGTCCAATTGAGCATGTACCAAACTGTACAAGAGATGCTTATTTTTAAGTCTTATCCTTGAGAAGTTTTTACTCTTGAGAAAATAACTGACAATTCTTAACTATTTCTTAAGTTTTTCTAATAGCCAAAAGAAAGAAAAATTAAAGATCCTTCCTCTAACTTGAGATTTTGTGGCTCACAACCTCCCCAAAACTATTTTAAGTGAGTCAAATTAGGACATAGTCACCAGGACTCAGACAGCCCAACAGAAGCAGTGTCTCTACATTCATTTCTAGACAATTCTGCCTCTACTCCAGTCTGACCAGATTTCTCTTCAATTCTACTTGCGTACAATTGGTCTTGGGCACTCCAATAAAAATTAAAACTTAGTGAATATCTAAAATACTGATTGCTGTAGTGTCTAATCCTTCATGCCCATAATACCATAATACCAGTTTTAGAATGTGCTATCCTCAGCTCCTGTATGTGTGTGGCTGATACTTGTAGGTATATGTGAAGAATGTTTGAATGGGTGGTGAGATGTCTATCATGACCAGGATTGAAATGCTGTTTTAATTATTTTCATGATATTGTAAACCCTTTGAATTAAAGTTCTGGACCCTATAAATTTATTATTTATTTATTTAAATTCAAAGAATTCAAAGAATATGGATTAGACTTTATAAAACTATGTTCCATCTTAGAATACTCCTAAAATATTGCTTTTGTTGGTATAATCATCCACATTCAGAGATGAAGTTGCCTATTATCAAATGTAAATCTATGGGGCCAACACTGCGGCATAGCAGGTAAAGCTGCTGCCTGCAGTGCTGGCATCCCATATGGGCGCTGGTTCAAGTCCCAGCTGCTCCACTTCCCATCCAGCTCTCTGTTATGGTCTGGGAAAGCAGTAGAAGATGGCCCAAGTCATTGGGTCCCTGCACCCATGTGGGAGACCCACAAGAGTCTCCTGGCTCCAGGCTTCGGATCGGCACAGCTCTGGCCCTTGCAGCCAACTGGAGAGTGACCAGCAGATGGAAGACCCCTCTTTCTCTGCCTCTCCTTCTCTCTGTGTGTAACTCTGACTTTCAAGTAAAATAAAATGAATCTTCAGGAAAAAAAATCATGACCCATGTAGTCCAACCTCAAAATAGAAGAGCAGTCACATCACAAAACAATTCAAGATCTTTGCTTGTATTCCTTGAATGCCATAAAGGGGTCACACTGAGCACAATGACATTTCTTAAAATCTCCTTTCCGTTCTTAACAGTTTAATCATTTGAACAACTTCACCTGCATCTCTTCCTCTCAGGACTCTCTAATCCTTTTCCCCACTGCCTTTGTATAACTTTCAAAACTTTTGCACTGCTTTTATCAACATTTTGCAAAGCAATATGCTTCTTGCAGGAGGCTGGTGAGAAATAAATGGAAGAGGCAATGTCTGACCCCCTCTTTAGAAGGGTCATGGAAACGATGGCCAGGAATAGGGATAAAATGTTGTGGGAACCTCAATCCAGAGTAGAGTGTGTGGGCAGTGTGTGAAAGCTTCCACTACAGTATCACATTAAGGTTGTCTTTTCATACCAGACAACAGAAATATCTGTCCTTGTGTTGCTACATACAACCATCACTCTTCACTTTATGTTCTTTGGGACATCCGTATTCCTAGTCACTATTTTAAAAGGCCCCACATGAAGTAAGTTTGCTTAGTCTAGTACTTCAAGCAAGGTAATGGTTACCCCTCACATGGAAATTGTTCTGCCAAATGTCTAGGAGGAGTCCTTTATGCTCAAGTTTCCTCCTGTGAAGGTTTCCTTTTAGCTTTCTGCACAGCAGTTCCAATGTCTTCTTGCCATTTACCCTTTGAACATTTTCAACAATAAAACTGCAATGTAGTTATATGAGTCTGATGTTGGTGATGGTAAGTACCTGGCACAAATGGTACAGTTCTAGAATTTAACTGCTCAATACTGCATCCCAAAATCTCTCAGGCCTTTAGGAAATTTGGTTTTCAGCACAACTCAAGGTTGGCGTCAATTTCTCAGCTATGTTGATTCTAATCCAATTTCCAAGTCATAGACTTGTTTGATTCTATTTTCTCCTTCTCAATCTATTTCACATGTGGTTTGACTGAGATTGCAAAAATGTGTTTTGTTTCCATTGAATTCTCTGCTTACTTGTCCGCAGTACATCCCACAACGGATAACCTAAATTTCCTTTAGGTTGATATTCATTTATCTTGGTAGTGATTCTATGTTTGTCCTGTTGTATGGTAACTTTCAGCACATGGGTCTCAACGTAAAGTAGTCTTAAATCATGCAGCAGCAATTGAAGGAAAGAAAAAGTAAAGAGTCTAAACCAGATTTCCTCATTTAATGCAACTGGAATATTGTTTAGCAACCCTAACTTTACAACCCAATCCATCTAGCTTTAATGGAACCTGTTGGAACTCTCGGTGAACAAGTAGTAGCTACTAAACTACCTGAATGTCATTGGATGCCTCCTTCAGACACAAAGCTAGAAAACACATATTGCATCAGTGGATGTTGCTCTTCTTTCCTCATATTGAGGCCACATTCTGCTTTACAGGAGGTATGGCAAGCAGCGACACTCCAGGCCTATGGATTTCACTGGATCACAGAGTCAGACTAAGCAGTCAAAGCTGAAAGAACCCAGCGAATTATGTCCAAGAACAAGATTAAGTAGGGTTCAGTGTTCAAAATCAACCATCAAGCCAACCATAAATTTGAGGCTAAAAACAGTGAGAGGTCAGGTTTCAGGAAGTCACTGGAGGTCAAGAGAAGGCAAGGGACCAGTTAGAAGCAACTGAATTTTATTGATATGGAGATGTAATAAACTCCCACTGTTGTCTTAACATCATTGGATCACTTCAGCACTGGCTTTTCCACAACTTGTCACGTTACATTTCCTATTAAAAGCTACAAAGAACAGTCAGTCTGTACTAGTCAAGAGTACAATAACTCTTTTTGCCCTGCAAACTTTTAAGAATTGACTAATCTTTACCATATCTGTCACTTAAGTAATAGATTGAGAGAAAGCACAGCCCCCAACTGGAGCAAAGCTTCATTTGGAATGGAAGCTTTTTAAAGCTATAACTAGACAGCCGCTTAAGACAGAGTGCTGAGGACAACATATGGGACAAAAATCCAAATGACTGGAAGTATGAAAATAGGGCAGGAAGCTAAAATAGATGTGCACTCAATTCCTTTAGTATAAATAGCATTGTCTGTAATCTCAGGTATATGATTCAGCAACTGCTAATGGAAATCACTTCCAGTATTGCAAATGGGCAAGGAATAGGGTCATGTATATACATATATAATTTATATGGTGACATCATTAACTTGGATGTATAAAACTGAGAAGGTTCCCTGAAAGACACCAAATACTCCAAAGCTTCAGTTGGGTGACATTTTTTTTCACTATTTGGTTATATGATTGGTGTACAAGTCTTCAAAAAGAAGCAGGACTATGTGGTAACCCACCTAATCAGTAAGTTTTGATCACTGAAGGAAGCCAGTCTCAGCAAGAGTAACTCCAAAAAATCATGGAGTTATGTTGATTGGCCTCAACAAATTCATAACCACCACACTCTTTTACTATTGCTCTGCCACCCACTTATTCTTCCCAGAATGAATCTCCATTCCATTTTTTTTTATTTAATGAGCATAAATTTCCAAAGTACAGCTTATGGATTACAATAGCTTCCTCCCCCCCATAACTTCCCTCCCACCCACAATGCTCCCCTCTCCCACTCCCTCTCCCCTTCTCTTCACATCATGATTAATTTTCAATTATCTTTATATACAGAAGATCCATTTAGCGTATATTAAGTAAAGATTTCCACATTTCGCTCCCACACAGAAACACAAAGTGTAAAATACTATTTGAGTACTAGTTATAGCATTAATTAAACACCTAAGAGTAATTGTGTATTAATTACAGAGTTCAACCAATAGTTTTAAGTAGAATATAAAATGCAACTTTTGTATTGTTGTGGCTTCCCCCCACAACCTCCCTCCCTCCCGTGGCCCTCCCCTCTCCCACTCCCTCTCCCATCCCGCCCTTCATCATGTTTCATTTTCAATTACCTTCATATACTGAAGATCAACTTAGTATACACTAAGCAGGGATTTCAACAGGCTGCACTCACACAACCGAACCAGGTATAGGGTATTGTTCGACTAGTAGTGTTGTTTTTGAGTTTCATAGTGAAACACATTAAGGACAGAGATCCTATGTGGGGAGCTGGTGCACAATGACTCCTGTTGTTGATTTAACAATTGTCACTCTTATTTATGATGTCAGCAATCACCTGAGACTCTTGCTATGAGCTGTCTAGGCTATGGAAGCCCCTTGAGTTCACCAACTCTGAATTTGTTTAGTCAAGGCCATATCACAGTGGAGGTTCCTTCCTCCCTTCAGAGAAAGGTGCCTCTCTCCTTGACGGCCTGATCCTTCTGCTGGGGTCTTGTTCACCAGGATCTTTCATTTAGATTGTTTTTTGCCACCGTGTCATGGCTTTCCATGCCTGTGAGACTCTCATGGACCTTTTAGTCAGATCTGAATGTCCCAAGGGTTGATTCTGAGGCAGGAGTGCTGTTTTGGGCATTTGCCATTCTATGAGTCTGCTGTGTGTTTCCTGCTTCCCCCGCAGGATCATTCTCTCCCTTTTGATTCTATCCTTCATTATTTGCTTACACTGGTCTTATTTGTGTAATCTCTTCGACACTTACCCTATCTTTTTGATCGGTTGTGTATTTATACTTATCACTTTACCAAGTGTGCTGGCATTGGTACCTGCCTCCTTGGTAAGGTTGAGTTGAAATCCCCTGGCACATTTCTAGTTCCACCATTGGAGGTAGGTCTGAGTGAGTATGTGCCGTCCTATATATCTCCTCCCTCTCTTATTCCCACTCCTATGTTTCACAGAGATCAATTTTCTGTTAATTTTTAAACGCTTAAGAATGGTTGTGCATTGATTGCAGAGTTCAACCAGTGGTCTTGTGTAGAGCAAACTGAGCAACAACAACAACAAAAAAAATACTAAAGGAACGAAATAGTAAGTTGTTCCTCAACAGTCTAGACAAGGGCTGCTCGTGTCACTGTCTCTCACAGTGTCCATTTCACTTCAATGGGTATCATTTTAGGTGCTCGTTCAGTTGCCATCGATCAGGGAGAACATGTGATATCTGTCCCTTTTGGACTGGCTTATTTCACTCAGCATGATGTTTTCCAGCTTCCTCCATTTTGTTGTAAATGCCCGGATTTCATTGTTTTTTACTGCTGTATAGTGTTCCATAGAGTACATATCCCAGAGTTTCTTTATCCAGTCATCCGTTGATGGACATTTAGGTTGATTCCATGTCTTAGCTATTGTGAATTGAGCTGCAACAAATATTGAGGTGCAAATGGCTTTTTTTCTCCCCTTTAATTCCATTTGGGTATATTCCAAGGAGTGGGATGGCTGGGTCCTGTGGTAGTGCTATATTCAGGTTTCTGAGGAATCTCCAGACTGTCTTCCATAGTGGCTTTACCTGTTTGCATTCCCACCAAGAGTGGATTAGTGTCCCTTTTTCTCCACATTCTCGCCAGCATCTGTTGTTGGTAGATTTCTCAATGTGAGCCAATCTAACCGGAGTGAGGTGGAATCTCATTGTGGTTTTGATCTGCATTTCCCTGATGGCTAGGGATCCTGAGCATTTTTTCATGTGTCTGTTGGCCATTTGGATTTCCTCTTTTGAAAAATGTCTGTTAAGGTCCTTGGCCCATTTTTTTATTGGGTTGTTTGTTTTGATTCTCCATTCCATTTGCAAATAATCTTTTTAGCTTCCACTTCAGCTGTCAGTCTCCCCATTCTCAACATAGCACCTAACCATCTTGCTCGAATTGGTCCAATTTCTATCCCATTCATCTCTGACTTTAATTTTGTCTTTACCCCGTTCTTTTTTTTTTTTTTTTTTTTTTTTTTCAGGCAGAGTGGACAGTGAGAGAGAGAGAGAGAGACAGAGAGAAAGGTCTTCCTTTTGCTGTTGGTTCACCCTCCAATGGCCGCCGTGGCCAGCGCACTGCGGCCGGTGCACCGTGCTGATCCGAAGGCAGGAGCCAGGTGCTTCTCCTGGTCTCCCATGGGGTGCAGGGCCCAAGCACTTGGGCCATCCTCCACTGCACTCCCGGGCCACAGCAGAGAGCTGGCCTGGAAGAGGGGCAACCAGGACAGAATCTGGTGCCCCGACAGGGACTAGAACCTGGTGTGCAGGTGCCGCTAGGTGGAGGATTAGCCTATTGAGCCGTGGTGCTGGCCTTTACCCCGTTCTTTCCTTGATACTTTCTCTACTACCAAGAGCATTCCTTCTGCCTACTCCTATTTCCCCTCACCTATTTGAGTCAAATTCCACCTACTAAACCTCTCTGCCCAACATCTACTTTTTTAAGAAATCACCTGTTTCAGCAACTTATTGCTACATAATCATAATCCTAAAACTTAGTCTCTTAAAATTTGTCACACAGGATCTTTTTCTTGGTGCCACCAGACATGGATCAGCCAGTCTGCTACTGAGAGAGGCCCCAGGTGGCTCAGCATTTACCACGACGTGAATTCCCTCACCTCAGAAGCTCTCAGAAGGACACCAGGACACCTAGAAAATGGTTTTGAGTATTTAGAATACTGCTTCAGCATACAGCCCTGCAACTCCAGCACAAGTCTCAGACACTCCAGCAGCCCAGAGAGGCATTTCCAAGAATAAATCCTTCAATTAAAAAAAAAAATCCCCATCTAGCAGAAGAGAAAACAACAAGTGATCCCCTAAAAGCATGAAAAACTAATGTAGCCAGCGATGTGGCATAGCAGGTAAAAGCTGCCGCCTGAAGTGCCAGCATCTCATCTGGGCACCAGTTTCAGTCTTGGCTGTTCCACTTCCAATCCAGCTCTCTACTGTGGCCTGGGAAAGCAGTAGAAGATGGCTCAAGTCCTTGGGCCCCTGCACCTACGTGGGAGACCTGGAGGAAACTCCTGACTCCTGGCTTCGAATCGGCACAGCTCTGGCAATTGCAGCCAACTGGGAAGTGAACCAGCAGATGCAAGACCTCTCTTCTCTCTCTCTCTCTCTCTCTGCCTCTCCTCTCTTTGTGTAACTCTGACTTTCAAATCAATCAATCAATCAATCTTTAAAAAAATGTGTTATCTCAAAAATTAAACAAGAAAGAACAAAAGAAAGAAGGAGAGAAGGAAAGAAATAAGGAGGGAGGGAAGAAATATCACCATATTCTTAGGATTGTATTCATGAACTACATGAAATCTGTTATCTTTATTTTAATATAAATATAAAAAAGACATTTTTAATTCCCATTTAGAAAAAATTAACTCATGAGCTTTATACCCATAGAATTTATTTACATGTCGCTTTTAGAATATATCATGTCACATATTGTATTGTGTTACTATTTTGACATTCCTCAATAGATTATAAATCCGTGAGTCTAGAGATTGGGTCACCCCAATACCTAGTATAGTTAATAAAACCTCAGTATTATTGAGTTTAATTAAAGAGGCATTTGTTGGCTTTTGACCTTTAGTCAAATAGTTGTATAAAATGAGAGAGGTTTCCTTTAATACATATGATTCAGTTTCCAACTTTGAACCAAAGCTCCCTGTGAATAGGATTGCCAAAATTCTTTTTATTCAAGTTACTCAGTGGTGTTAATTTTAAATGAAATTTGAGAGGGAAGTTTTTAAATTATCTAGAAGCATCTAGTAAAACAACTTTGCATTTTTCCAAATTACCTGGATAATTGCCTTAGTTTTCCTTGCTTTAAATTGTCACTAAGATTTATCACCAACTGATGCTCATTAAATATTAATAACTCCCTGGAATGTAACTGACAAAGTGATACTATCCTTTGTTTCATATTTAAAATATTTAATGTACAAATGATACACAAATAAATCTATAAGGTGGAATAAGGTAATATTGGTAAGTATTTCATCTTGTAAGAAGAAGATACTTAATTACTCTTTAAACTAACTACAACAAAACTATACTGCTTGCCTGGTTAGCAGCAATTAAGGCTCAACCTCATTTTCACAAGCTGATTTATTTCTAATATATACAGATCAATAAGATAAATTTTATTTTCCTATTCCCTATAATTTATTTAACATTACTTCCTCACTCATTTTTGCCTAACTTTCCAGCTTTTGTCCATTGGACTTGTTTAACCCAGCACTATATTCTCTATTAAGTTATTAATGGTTTGGAAATAAACACTGTAGAAGTTTCTGTTTTAAAGGAATCCTAGGGTGAATACTTCTGTCAATTAAGTGATTAGATATTAATTTGTATACTTTGAAAGTTTAACTTTGCATAAACAGCTCATGTTTGTGTTTGCAATCTACAATTATGTTGTGTCCCAAAGGTTGCCTGAAAATTAATTTCTGAAATCCTGGAATATAATTTTACCATCAAAATAATTTTAGTAAAGTTCCCCAAACTGATCCTTTTTAACTCTAAAGATGTTGACCTACAGTATGTTGGTACCATTAATTAGTAGATCAATTTCAGGACCTTAGCACTAGGGAGACTGGGATGTCACATGAAGAAAGAAGAGAATGGAAAATGTTTTTGTCTTCCAGCTCTTTCTGGGAATCTTAAGTAGTATTTCAAAACTGCAAGATCTGCCAATGCCTGTGTACTCCCTGTATGTCCTCAGGGTCTTGCCCTGGGATCTCTTCCTGGTCTTCTGCTTGAATTACATTAAAGGCTCTATATCAGGCTTCAAGGTGATTAAAATCCATCTTATCTCTTCAAAATTGCTTTCCCATACAACTGAACCAAAAATGTAGGAAGCAGAGACTCCAGTGGGATGAGGGGAAAGCAACACTCTCATTTAGTACGTCTATAACAAGCATATGGTGGTAGAAATGGGCTTTATATTTTTAATATATCTGAGAATTCTTTGTAGAATTAATAATATAGTGAAATGGCATTGTGGACAAGAAAAGGAAGTGAGAAGAGATGATGCTGTAAGTCTGCAAAAAGAGGAATGAAGGAAGAGAAAAAGTGATAAATTGCATGAGACATAAGACAAAATGGCATGGATATTTTTATACCAAGGATACTCATTAGATGAGAACTTCATAGCTCAAGGTTAAATCTTCCTATAGTCGTTATTCAAGCAAGCAAAAGCAAATAAATCAAAGATCAGTATTATCCACTTTTTTCAAATATATTGGAACAAATGAATACTGTACTTGGTTTGCAAATTTAAAGCAAGATAATTACAAATGGAGAATTTTTTAGTTTTTAGTATTTTTCTTTTGAGTTTTAAGTAATTCTGGACAATCTTAAAAATTTAGGGCATCGCCAAACATATATTTTGTGATTCCTTGATCATGGAGCTTATTAAAGAATAACAAAAGTAACTTTGTAACTAGGAAATGTGATGATTTCACACAGAATCATATTACCGTAGGCAAAATGTTACTGCCCCATCATCCATATGGCTCCTATATTTATAGGGCATTTTGCCTTGTTCAGTACCTTTAAATAATGAATTGTCTTTATTCCTATCTAAGGCCAACATTTCCATTTACCCTATCCACTATTCTTTCACCCCTGCTCAAAGAATTTACTCCTACAATTATATCCTCTCAAATTGATTATTCCTATCAATATGCAAATAGGCTTCAATAGAAATTCATATAATAAATTATATTAATAATAAATTAATAGAAAATAAAATTTCTTCCTTTGGAGAAGTGAAAGATTACAGATGTGAGATAGGAATTATACAAATGAGCCAAGAATATTTGTTATACCAGATAGCAAGGAAGCTATAAAAAACTATCAGGGCGTGTCACAAGGATTCAAGGACCAAATTAAAGGAGCTCCCACTGGACACAAATGGGGACAATTTGAGTGTCAATGAGAATAATAACTTCAATATATTGAGACACATTAAATATATTTAAATCCATGAGTTTATTATTTTAAAAAAATGTTCATTGTTGGAGGATACCAAAGAACATACTTATTAATTTGAAAACTGTTAAAGAATTCAATATTTATTCTGCCTTTCCTAAGCAAACTGTTACAAGTGAGAAACCAAATAAATGATGAGGGGAGTGTTTAAGCTAATAAATGAAGAAGAAAAGATATTAGAATGTCATCATTTTGCAACCTGTAATGAATTAACGTATCTGGGCATTAGCATCAATGGCTGCTAACATCACAAAAGAGAAGCAACCAAAAATTACATTCTTCTAGATGGATAAATGTATCACCACCTCTAAAATAATCTAGTCTAGAAAACCTGAACCCAAATCTGACAAACTTTCTTATCTAACTATCCAGGTTGTGGAAACACAAAAAGAGGAACATGTTAAACAAAACCACAGAAGTTGAATGAAGAATACTGCTATGGTCTATGTCCACTCAAATTTATGTGTTAGAAACATAACCTTGGATTTAACATCTTTGGGAGTGCAGGCTAAGGGGAGGTGTTCAGGTCTGGTAGGCTCCACCTGTGGAATGGATTAATACAGAAAGGGTTTGTGGAGTGAGCTCTCTCCTTTCTGCTCTCCTCCCATGTGAGGACATAACTTTCCTGCTCTATAAAAGATGCAGCTGCGGCTCAATAGGCTAATCCTCCGCCTACGGTGCCAGCACCCCGGGTTCTAGTCCCGGGTTCTAGTCCTGGATTCTGCCTCGGTTGCTCCTCTTCCAGTCCAGCTCTCTGCTGTGGCCCGGGAGTGCAGTGGAGGATGGCCCAAGCCCTTGGGCCCTGCATCCGCATGGGAGACCAGGAGGAAACACCTGGCTCCTGGCTTCAGATCAGTGTGGTGCGACGGCCACAGCATGCCACCAGAGTGGTCACTGTGGGGGTGAACCAACGGAAAAGGAAGACCTTTCTCTCTGTCTCTCTCTCTTACTGTCCACTCTGCCTGTCAAAGAAGAAGAAGAAGAAGAAGAAGAAGAAGAAGAAGAAGAAGAAGCAGCAGCCACAAACACCATCTTGGAAACGGACAGCAAATCTGCCAGAGTCTTGACCTTGCACTTTCCAGCCTCCAGAACTGTGAAAACTATGTTTCTGTTCTTGGTAAATTACCCAGAGTCAACTATTCTGTTATAGCAGCATAATGGACTAAGACAAACACCAGACTACAAGGATCTCCCAGACAAATAGCCCGGTTTCTTCAAAAACAAATGTCCATGGTGAAAAAAAAGATGCAGAGGGAGTCTATAGACTAAAAGGAATATAACAGACATACCAATGTCAAATCAAAGGCAATTTCCAAGTGCGTGTTTTGTTTGGAAATTAATTTTAAAAGTATTACACAAAGTTATGACATTTGTGAGCAAATTAGAACTTTGAACATGGTATATTTGATATTAAGGAATTATTACGGTATCTGGTATAATGGTATCTGGCATTTGCTTCAACATAATACAGGGTAAGTAAGGGCACTGCAGTGTAGTTGAACGAGATCATGAAAACTTGAAGCTGTCAAGTACATGAGACCTATTACACTAATAGTTCTGCTTTTGTATATGTTTGAAATTCTTCATCGCAGAAATATGTATTTGTAAAAGTGTCCCTTCCTCCTGTACTCTTTTAACCCACAGCTTCGTTTCTCTGAGTCCCCGCCCCTTGGAGCAAAGTCCCACATGAGACTGGGCTCCACTTTTCCATCTTCCATTCCTTTTCACTCAGGATTTTTGCCTCCACTTACTCCACCGAAATCCAATCATCCAGGTACCAAATCCAGCCCTCAGCCTCCTTCCTCATCTCAACAAAACTCTTAGCAACGTTTGTCAGCAGCGGGACCATTTTTGGTTTCTGGTGCTCTCCCTGCCTCACAAACTTCTTCTTTTTCTTCTTCTTCTTCTTTTTTTAGATTTATTTATTTATTTGAAAGGCAGAGTTACGGAGAGGCAGAAGCAGAGTGAGGGGGGAGGGGTGGGAGCGAATCTTCCATCTGCTGGTTCACTCCAAAGTTGGCCGCAATGGCCAGAGCTCACTAATCCGAAGCCAGGAGCCAGGAGCCAGGAGATTCTTCCGGGTCTCCCACACAGGTGCAGAGGCCCAAGGACTTGGGTCATCCTCCACTGTTTTCCCAGGCCTTAGCAGAGAGCTGGATTTGAAGTGGAGCAGCCAGGACTTGAACCAGTGCCCAAATAGGATGCAGGGCTCTGCAGGAGGCGGCTTTACCTGCTATACCATAGCACCAGCCCCACCTCACAAACTTCTGACTTCACTGGTCTCTCCTGCTCTGACTTCTCTTAGAATACTGTAGTGCCAGCTACAATCCTATATCCTTAATAAACATAGATGTAAAGATTCTCAACAAAATCCTAGGAAATAAAATCCAAAACCACATTAAAAAGATGATTTGTTGGGGCTGGCATTTCCTTTCAGATCTGGAATAAGACAAGGATGTCCACTTTCATCACCCTTATTCAATACAGTACTGGAAGTTTTAGCAAGGACAATTAGGGAGGACAAAGAAATAAAGAGGAACAGGAAAAGAGGAAGTAAAATTATCCCTGTTTGCAGATGATATGATTATTGTACATAGAAAAACCTAAGCACTCCACCAAAAAGCTGTTAAAATTGATAAACCCATTCAGTAAACACATAAGTTACAAAATAAACACACAAAAAACAGTAGCTTTTTTATATGTTCATGATGAACTCACTGAAAGAGAAATCAAGAAAGAATCTCATTCACAATAGCCACAAAAAATCGAATATTTAAAGATAAATTTAACCAAAGAAGTAAAAGATGTTGACAATGAAAATTATCAAACACTGATGAAAGAAATTATCAAGGACACAAAACAGTGGAAAAATATTCCTTGTTCATGGATTGGAAGAATCAATATTATTAAAATGTGTACACTACCCAGAACATACATTGCAAATCTGTCCCTATGAAAATACCAATGGCTTTCTTTACAGAATTAGAAAAAAAAAATCCTGAAATTCATGTAGAATCACAAAAGACCCAGAATAGCCAAAGCAATCCTGGGTAAGAAAACTCAAGGCTGGAGGCATCATACTACCTGACTTGAAAGCATACTATAAAGCTATAGTAATTAAAACAGCATGACACTGGCACAACAACCATGAAATAGACCAATGGAAGAGAATAGAGAACACAAAAATTAATCCAAGTACATACATCAACTGATTCTTCACAAAATGCTCAGACCATACAGTGGAGGAATCTCTTCAACAAATGGTGCTGGTGAAACTGGATATATATGAATCCATACCTCTGACCATATAGAAAAAACCAATTCAACTGGATTTAAGACCTGAGACTATGAAGTGGCTAGAAGAATATAGGGTAAATACTCCAATACATTGGTGTAGGGGTTGACTTCTTGGACAAGACCCTAAGCACAGGCAACAAAAACAAAACTAAACAAATGGGACTCTATCAAACTTGAAAGTTTCTCCGGAGCAAAGGAGTGAAGAGACATCCAATGGAATGGGAAAAATATTTGCCTATCCGACAAAAGATTAACATCCAGTTTTTAAAAACTTAACATGGAATGATGCAGTGCACCTGGGCTTCTCTGGACAATTCCTGCCAGGAACTGCTTTATACAGCTTTAAACTCAGACTCGCATCTTGGCATCCTTATCCTTGGGCCCTAACTTATATGTCCAATTTACTGGCAATGACTAACAGTTCTTAAAATTAATCAGTGAACAATGAAAATTCTGATCCTGCTTCCTCCTCTTCACCTACTCCCCAGCTCAATTAACGTATCACCATTCCCTCAGTGACTCACACAAAAAGATTCAAAATGATCTTTGGTTCTTTCCACCCTACTCTGCACATTCAGTAGGAAGTTCTGTAAGCTCTAACGTGAATATATCCTAAAAATGATGTTTTAGAGAGCTAAAGCTACTGTAACAAAATGCCAGAGACCAGGTGACCTAAACAACAGAAATTCATTTTCTTGCCCTGTTGGAGGCCAAGAAGTCCAAGATCAAGGTAGCAATCTTTTACTGATTTCTGTTGAGGCTTCTTTCCCTGTCTGTAGATGGTCACCTAATCACTGTCTTATTACGAAGTCCGTTCACACGTGTATGTAGAGACTTGTGCTGTTACTTTTGTAGGCTATATTCCCAAAATTGGTAGCTGTTTTATGTGGAATGAACATTTTCCTTTCCAAATTTATGTACCTGTTGCGATTCTCATCAACATTATAAAACTGCTCTCTCATCAGCTCTTAATGCTGTCTGACTTTTCCATTTATGTCCAACTTACAAAATTACTTTGCAGTTTTCATTGGCATTTATTTCATTCTTTTTTTTCATATTTATTCTTATTTATTTGAAAGGAAGATTTGCAGAAAGAAAGAGAAAGAGATCTTCTACCTGTTGGCTCACCCCTAAATGGCTGCAATGGCCAAGTCTGGGCCAAATTGAAACCATCTGGGTGTCCTACATGGGTTCAGGGGCTCAAGTACTTGGGCCATTTTTCACTGCCTTGCCAAGCACATTAGCAGGGAACTGGATCGGAAGTGGAGCATCTAGAACTCAAACCAGCACTCATATGAGATGCTGGTAAAACACGGGACTGCTTAACCTACTATGCAACAAAGTCAGCCCCACATGTATTTGATTCTTAACAAGGTAGACCATCTTTACACGTATCCTTTGGCTGTTTGCACACTGATAGATTTTATATTCAGTTGTTTATGTACAGATAACCAAATATCCTGCTGAGATTTGAAAGGGTGCATAAGAGAACATATATTATCACCATTAAAACTGGATATAAAGGAGCTGGTGCTGTGGCATAGTAGGTTAAACCTCCACCTGTGGTACTGGCATCCCATATGGGCACCAGTTCAAGTACCAGCCGCTCCTCTTCTTATCCAGCTCTCTGCTTATGGTCTTAGAAAGCAGTGGAACATGGCCCATGTGTTTGGGCCCCTGCACTCATGTGGGAGATCTGGATGAAGTTCCTGGCTCCTGGCTTCAGAATGGCTCAGCTCCAGCTGTTGCAGCCATTTGGGGCATGAACCAGCAGATTCTCACATTTCTCTCTGTCTGTAATTCTCTCTCTCTCTCAAATAAATAAATAAAATCTTTTAAAAATTGATATAAAATGAAATGTTGTAGGGACATTTGCATTGTGTCGTTGTTGTAAATAAGGTATAAACAGACTTCACGTGTGTGCATTTGAATAAATACTTACAGGATACCTACTATGAACAAGGCACTCCCCTAGGACTTGGAGGTAAAGATTAATATGATCCTGATCCTCAACTTTGAGCTTCTTTATCTAATTAACTACACATCCTAATGTGGAAAATTAAAATATGAAAATGACCTGCTTATTGATGGATATTTGGCACAGCGATTAAGATAGTGACACCCCATATTGGAGCGCCGCGGTTTTAGTCCAGGCTCTGCTTCCGATTCCTGTTTCCTGGCAATGCACACCATGGATGCAGCAGATAATGGCTCGAGCACTCAAGTCCATGCTACCCACATGGGAGACCTGAATTGAGTCCAGATCCCTGGCTTCAGTTTGACCCAGCCTTGGCTGTTGTATTTGGGGAGCAAACTAGTGAATGGATGATCATTCTCTATGTCTATTTCTCTATTTATCTTTCTGCTTTTTTAAACAATAAAATGAAAACAAATTTTTAATGACCAGCTTAGAAGCTCCACATAAATAACTGTAAACTTATAAAAGTACCTCATTTTGGGATACAGACCCTTACATTGGATTGTCCATAAATATGCTTAAGCAAAACTTCTAATGAAGAAAAAAAATACAGAGCTAGGTTTACACCATGATGGGTAAATTGATTGCAGGCTAGCATTAAACACCCATCAGATTTATGTAATAAAAATGTGTTGAGGTTTCAGTAAGCGAAAGCAAATTTCATTTCTCTGAATGTCAGGAGAATATGCATGAAGAGTTGATGAATTGCCTCTCTCACTTCTTAAAACCTCTGCTTGCAGATTCACTGATGGTTTTATGAAGGGCTGAGTCCACTAGGAGACCACATTTGGTTTCTCAGACGTATTCACTCATAATGGAGTCATCGCTTGTAATAAAATCATTCCAAATATTAGAAGACAACGAGAGTGAGAAACATGTGTGCAACTCTCTGCAAAGCTGAGAAACAAAATGCTCTCACTCTAGACACCTTATCAAACTCTGCAGAAGCAAAAATAATTCAGTTCCGGATTTTACACCCAACATCCCAGATGCCCGCACAGTTGGAAAAATAGGACTGCCCTGATTCTGGCACACGACGGAAGTATTTATGAGACAAAAATGCAGCTTCCTTCCCTCAAAACTGTCCCAGATTATAAAGTGTCTGGATATATTGGACATTAAGGATAAATCTTCCAGGTCAAGGCAGCTGAAGAGGGAAAGCTGGGTGAGGAACCCCCATCTTTCACGGAACAGGCAGCCATGGCCTTTTCCTCAGAAAGGAGATTTTTTTTTTCTATTTCTATTTCTTTTTCTTTTTCTTTCTTTCTTTTTTTTTTAGAACTTCCTAAGAAGACTTGAAATCATCAGAGGGCAGTGTGGACATGGTGGGCTAAAAGGGATATGTTTGAGCAAGTAGACAGTGGGAGAGGGACCAAGGAAGCATGGTTGACTTGGAGCTAGCAAGGAGGTTGCAAATGCCTCAGAGTTCCACCCACAGATTGGAGCTTTCTACCTGACATTTCCATTTTAGAGCAGCCTCAGTGCCCTGTGTTCTGGCAGATCCTTTGAGCTGGAAGAGAAAGCAGGGTGGTGTCGCTCCCCGTCTTCATGGGGGAACGACACAGGACCCTGCGTTGTTCTTTTGTCTGCTCGGCCCTCCCTGGGTTTGCTGCTGGTTCTTCCCGGGTTGGCTACCGACCCTTCCACCTCCGTGGAAGGGCGGCTCCCCCTGCCACTTTCCCCACTTCCGCAGGGGAGCGGCACTCCGCCGGCCGGCTCTCTCGGGGGCTGCACAGGTGCTCCTCTTAGATGTTCCCCTTAGATGTTCCTCGTGCATGCTGTCTCTCTCCTCCTTTATAGTCCTCCTCTGCCAATCCGTGCTCGGCTGCCCACATGCCGAGCACGCTGCTCTCCTCCAATCAGGAGCAGGATCAGCTCCTGGAGGTCATCACTCAAGTTGGCAAGAGGCAGCTGCGTAGAAGCTGTTTTCTCCTTTCCCAGCGCCATATTGTGGGAGAGCAGATGCGTAGAATAAGTCTTAATTCCAGTAACTCAGTCCAGTCCGGGTTGCTCCCCACAGGGTGGAAATCCTAGTATGGGTATTTCTGTGGCATCATTTAAAAAAAAATTCATTTATTTATTTAAAAGGTAAATGACAGAGACAGAGAGAGAGAGAAATTTTTCACCAGATCTCCCATGTGAGTGCCAGGGGCCAAAGTGCTTGAGCCATCACCTGCTGCCTCTCAGGGCCTGCATTAGCAGGAAGCTACACCAGAAGAAGAATAGCTAAGACTTGAACCAGACACTATATATGGGGTTCTGGCATCGTAATTGGCAATTTAACCTGCTGTGCCACAATACCAGCCCTCTGTGCCATCTCTTTAAAAAAAGATTTATTTTTATTTATTTGAAAGGCAGAGTTACAGAGAGAAGTAGAGACACAAAGAGAGAGGTCTTTCACCCACTGGTTCATTCTCCAAATGGCCACAATGACTGGGGCTGGGCCAGACCAAAGCCAGGGGCGAGGAGCTGCTTCCAGGTCTCCCAAGCAGGTGCAGGGGCCCAAGCACTTGGACCGTTTTCCACTGCTTTCCCCAGGCACCATCAGCAGGGAGCTGGCAGAAATAGAGCAGCCAGGACTCAAACCAGCACCCATATGGGATGCTGGCGCCGCAAGCCGGGGCATTAACCTATTGTGCCATATTGCCGGCCCCTCTTTGGCATCTTGGGTCAAGGTCTCAGTACTACCTCATTGGCTCCAAAGCAGTCTTGGACCCTCAGGGACTGGATTCTGCCCCAGAGTTCACTACAGATAGACTGAAAGTTGGATAGTTTTTTGGGCCTAAGGCAAAGATTCTCTTGACATGTTATATAAAATACACAAATAATTAATATGTACAATCTGGTGGGTTGGGACACATGTATACACTCATGCTACCATTTACCACATCAGGGTGATAAACATATCCGAAGTTTTCCTTGTCCTTTCCTTTTTATAAGAATAGCTAACATGAGATATACTCTCATAACAAGTATTTAAATGTGCAGTATCTTATTGCTAACCATATGAACTGTACTGTACCGAAGATCTATGAAAATAGTTCATCTTTTTTTAATTAATTAATTAATTTGAATGGCAGAGTTACAAGGCAGAGGGGAGAGAGAGAGAGATCTTCCATATGCTGATTCACTCCCCAAATGGCTGGGGCTTGGCCAGGCTAAAGCCAGGAACTTTATCCAGGTCTCCCATGTGGGTGGCAGGGGCCCAAGCCATCTTCTGCTTTCCCAGATGAGTTAGCAGGGAGCTGGATTGGAAGTGTAACATCTGGGACTCAAACTGGTGCTCATATGTGATGCTGGCATCACAGATAGCACCTTAACCTGCTGTGCCACCTCTCAGGCTGCTCCCCGCCCCCATTTGTCTCACATTACATTCCATGAGACACTTCAGCTCTTTCCTTGACTACCTGCTTTCCAAAGCACGAGGCTCAGAATTTCCTAACAGTTTTGTCTACAGCTCGTGGCACAAGCATTGTGTTCCGATGGTGGATGGCCACCTCACCAAAGAGCAAGAGGGTGGGTGTCTGAAACACTAGCCAGTGAGTTAGAGGTGTTGAAGAACCAGCATTGTCCTTGTGTCTGTTAGAAGAAGCCATTAGCATCAGGGATTTAACCTACAAGCAATTTCCCGGTGGCCTGTGCATGCTTAGCCCAGCGGGCATCACTCCTCAGTGTGGTTTCCAGAGCTCTCCTGGAACAAACCCTGCATCTCTCGTAGCCCGCAGGTGCTGGTTGCAGTTCCTCCTCGTGGCCCTAGCTCTAGGAACTAGTTCATCTTGTACTTCTATAGTGTATACCCGTCGATGCGGATGCCTTCCCCCTTACTCTGGGTACCAGATTTTACCTACTTCAACATGCTTGATTATTTGTTTCCCTGCGACTCTTATTTCCCTTACTCAATTTCTTCCAGGTCCATCTACATTGCCAGAAGTGCCAGAATTTCCTTTTTTAAGGCTGAATAATATTCCATGATATGTGCTTGCCCCATTTTCTTTACCCATTCATCTGTTTATAGACAGAGTATTTCCATATCTTGGCTGTAGTGTGAAAGATGCTGCAATGAACACGTGGATGCAGACCACTGCGGCAATCTGATTCCAGTGTAAATTCACTTTCAGACTTGATTCTAGCAGACTGAGCGCTGGGGTATGAGCATGCTGAACTCCTGACTCACCACGAAACTGACTGAACTATTGAAGACTAACGGAAAACTCCCTGGAGTGGATTGAACTGTGCCCCCTCAAAGGCAGTCCAAGTCCCAACCCTGGTACCTGTGAAAGTGACCTGATTTGAGAACAATCTTTGCAAATACAATAAAGTTAAGGATATCGAGATGAGATCGTCCTGGATTTGGAGTAGACTCTAAATCAGATGACAAGTGTCTTTACGAGACAGGAGGAAAAAAGGTAACAAAGTCATAGAGGTGATGGCCACATGAGGGTGGAGGCAAAGATCGGAGTGATGTATCTGCAAACCGAGGCACGCTCCGACTGCCAGCAGCCACCAGAAGCCAAGAGAGAGGCATGGGAGAGAGTCTCTCTCAGTCTTCAGAGGAATCAGGCTGGCTACAGCTTTGATTTTGGACTTCTGGCCTCCAGAACTCTAAGAGACTAAATTTCTATGATCTTAAGCCACCCAGTTTGTGATAATTTGTTATAGAAGCCCTGGAAAACTAAAGGATGCATTCGCACAATCCAGACCCAAAGGGGCTTGTATGTCCTATGCAAGCAGTTGCATCAGGAACTCTACAAAATGAGCTTCCAGGACAATATCATACAATTCTATTACATGAGATAGAGTAGTCAAGTCCATAGAGACAGAAAATACAAGAGTGGATTCCAGAGAATGGGAGCAGGGCAGAAAGAGGACAGTGTTTGAAGGGCACAGTTTCGGGTGGGAAAGGTGAGAGTTCTGTAGACGGATGGTGATGATGGCTGCACAGCAACTTGACTGTACTTAATGCCACTGAATCATGAACCTCAAAAAGGTCAAAATGGCCAAGTTTACCTTTTGTATTAGTTTATCAATAACAAAACCAAAACCCTCTCTAGCAAATGCTGATGCACAGCCAGAGTTGATGCAATGGACAACCAAATGTTGATGCGATGCCAGAGTTCAAAAGGCTAAGCAAGTCAGACAAGTCATGCCCAGGCAGGACACTCAGGGAGACGCAAGTCAGGCTGTCTTGTTTGGGACTGAGTCTCTGGGGTCGATGGCAGGAGAGCAGTCTCCACAAGCCTGGGTCACCCAAGTCAGAGGGGACCGACAGCAGCACTGACATGGTTCCAAATCAGAGCTACTGATATGGCGTTTCTTCCCAACACTGTATAGGACAAAATCAGTTTCTAAGAGACAAAGGTGAACCTGTTGGGGGAGAGGTGGGAGAGTGCATCTGACAGGTGCTTTGGAAGCCCAAAGACTATTATAGACCTGAATCTTTGTTTTGTTAGCATCTCAACTTCATATATTTTCTCCGTGTACTAAGAAACCCTATGAAATCTCAACTCTTAACCTCTTGGGTAAACGCCCACTCTGAACATCAGTCTGAGAGGTTTGAGAGGCTGCAAGCCTTGCATAAGTCTGACAAGCAGTCTATCGATCTATTTCCAGCACAGAGTGGGTTGCAGGGAAAAGTTGAGCAAGGGTGCGTGGGTGAGGGGTGAGGGCGTATATGAATACATGCTGATTCTCTTCATTTCCATTTCGGAAAGAATCGCTGCTGACCTTGTTACCAGATTAGGGGATGTGTTTTCCTTGGACTGTGTTCACTTCTAGCATGCTTCTGGTCTCCCTTCTTTAAAAAAAATAAATAAATAAATAAAAATAAAAACAACCAGTGATCATGTCAAAACCAAACTCCAGCCCTTTTATTTGAAAAGATTTAAGCAGTCTTTGTTAGCATTGAGAGAAAACACGGAGCTTCAGTTTTACCTGTTGTGCTCATTTAGTCTCACCTGGATGCATTTCTTCTAGTACAGGGGCTGGGCTGCATTCCCCTGTGGCCTTGCTCTACTCACTGTGAAAGCTGGTGGCTCCTTAGCCTGCCTCATGAGGGCAGCACATAAGTGGAAAGTAGAGTTCTACTTTACAGTGACATCCAGGCTAGCTTCCCAACTAAAGATCAACTAAAGATCACGTTTAGAAGGAAAGAATTTCACCTCTGCTACTTTAATGGAGTTATTAAGAGCAGTTGTAACACTTTCTTCAAATAACAGGAAAAAAAAGGGTGGTGCACAACTCCAAGGGCCCAATTAAGGGAACATAGTAATGGTGTATCAGCTTCTATTCCATTACCATTATTTTTGTATATAAATAGGGTTTAATTTATTTAGCCTGTGCTCAGGGGTGGAGCAAGGGAAGAACACAAAGGTTTATCCAAGCTCCAGGACTGAATGAATGCTGACTCAGACCCCACTAATTCTGCCTTCTACTCTAAGCACGGAACAAGCCAACAAGCTGTGCAATGAAGGATACACAGTGGGGCAAGCAGGCTCAACTCCCAGGCCTCCTTTATTAGTCAGGGTGCATTCCCAAAACTTGGAGTCCTGGTAGCTGTGCAGGATTAGGAATCTACCAGATCAGAAGAGCCCATTGATGCACTCATTGTCTTTTGTACTTTTTATAAAAGAGATGGGTGGGGGGCTGGCTCTATGGCTCAGTGTGTTGAAGTCCTGGCCTGCAGTGCCAGCATCCCATATGGGCTCCGGTTCTAGTCCTGGCTGCTCCTCTTCCAATCCAGCTCTCTGCTATGGCCTGGGAAAGCAGGAAAAGACGGCCCAAGTCCTTGGGCCCCTGCTCCCGTGTGGGAGACCTGGAAGAATCTCCTGGCTCCTGGCTTCGGATTGGCATAGCTCTGGCCATTGTGGCCATCTGGGGAGTGAATCACATATGGAAGACCTCTCTCTCTCTGTCTCTACCCATCTCTGATACTCTGTCTTTCAAATAGATAAAATTAAAAAAAAATAAAACAGATGGGTGGGGGCTACAGTGGTCTATCAGACTCTGTCACTCATGTTATCAGTCTCTCCGGGTTTCATGATCAGGTGCATCATAATTACGTTATAGCCTATGTCCTCTTTTGTCCTTTAAGATAGAGCCACTGGGTCTATCTAAGACTTCAGTGCAACTGGCCAGGCTGTAAAGAACACAGTAAGTAATTTACACCAACCTCTCAGCTATTTCCACCAAAGAGATTCTAAGGTAAAAAGTGGCCATCAGTCACAGCAAGGACTTTTGACAGCGGTTAGAGGTCAGGCATGTGTGGTGGCTACCTTAGAGACATGATTCAGATCTCCGTTTCAATCATCTCAGCTGTCTGTTCTGAGGACTCTTCATCCATTCCCTCATCCATCTAAAGCATAAAGTAGACTTTTGCAGTACCTGGAACGATCATGTCTCCAGACAAATTGTTGGCTAATACTGGGCAACACCCCACGATTCTTATTATCTGCCTTACCTTCTTTTCTAGAGTCCACGTAGACCCTGACTCATTTATGTGGCTTCCAACATTCTTCTGAATCAAGATTTCACCCAGTGGGCTAACACTGGAAGCAGTCTGTAAAAAAAATCCACTCCCACCCTGGGAGATGTGTGCAGTGACCCCACGATATCCTGCAACACCAGGACTGTAACAATTCATTCTAAATTTCGTGGTGCCATTGGAATCCACCTGGTGGTCATAGAGAAAAGCCTGCCTGGATTCCACCTCTCTGGACTCATACCCTCTTGAGTATGATCTCCTGTATACCTTGTAGTCACCCTGTACAACTGCAGCAGGGATCAGTTCACATCCCACAGTCCTAGGCCAAGGGCTGTTGGTATTATAAGCCCCAGCACCAGTTGGACTCTCCTGGCAGGGTCTGAGGAAGGGTCCATCCATATCACACAGTCTTGGAGCCACAGCAATTGGTGCCACAAGCCCCAGTATCATTCAGCCTTGCCAGGACAGGGGGCAGCCACCCTTATCTCCTAAGCACCAAGAACAAGGTCCTGGCTATCACATTGGCCAGGGAGACTGACAATGAATTCTGTGGACCAAAGGTACACACCCAAAGAAACCCTGCTTCATTGTGAAGCCATACTTCTATCCCTACGAACTTCAGCAGATGAGTCCACAAGGTCACTAATAGACATAGCTGACGTTGATTAAGACAAAAAAAATCACTCAGACGCTACACCCTGGGCTCACCTAGAACCAAAGACAAAGTAACAAGCCAAGTGATACCATGCATATGGTCTGCTAGACCATAAACTCTTAAAATAAAACCTACTCCATAAAGAAGAAGGGACGAATACACTAGATGGGCAGACTTCAATATAGGGATATAGGAGACATGGAGAAGCCAGGTAGCAAGAAGCCTCCAAAAGAACACAATACTCCTCCAGAATTAGATCCTGAACTGAAGGAAATCTATGAAATGACAGATACAGAATTCAAATAATGACTGTAAGGAAACTCAACAAGATGCAAGAGAATACAGATAGATTAAAGAAATGCAAAAATCAATAAGTGACATGAATGAAAATATTTCTAAGGAGATAGGACACATTAAGAAGAATCAAATAGAAATTTTGGAGATAAAATCTTCAATCCGTGCAATAAAAACATGACTGAGAGATTTAGAAGCAGAATATACCAAGTGGAGGAAAGAATTTCTGACCTTGGGGCTGGTACTGTGGTACAGTAGGTTAATCCTCTGCCTACAGCACCAGAATCCCATATGGCGGCCAGTTCTAGTCCCAGCAGCTCCTCTCCCAATCTAGCTCTCTGCTGTGGCCTGGGAGGGCAGGGGAAGATGGTCCAAGTCTTTGGGCCCCTGCATCCACGTGGGAGACCTGGAAGAAGCTCCTGGTTCCTGGCTTCAGATCGGCGCAGCTCTAGCCGTTGTGGCCATTTGGAGAGTGAACCAGTGGATGGAACACCTTTCTCTCTGTCTCTCCCTCTCATTGTCTATGGCTCTACTGTCAAATAAATAAATAAAAATCTTTAAGAATTTCTGACCTTGAGGATAAGAATTTTGAAATAACCCATTAAAATAAAAATAAAGAGAAAAAGAATTTAAAAAAAGAACAAAAGTCTATGCAAAATATGATATTTCATTAAACAACCACATATCTGTATGACAAACATATTTGTATTCCAGATCTGAAGGAGAAGAAAAGGGAAGGGTGTTGAGGACCTGCTACGTGAAGTAATAGTTGAAAATTACCCAGGTCTTGAAAGAGACAGGGACATCCAAACAGAAGAAGCTCCAAAAGACCCCAAGCAGACTCAACCAAGGAAGGTCTTCTCCAAAGTATACTGTCATCAAATTTTCAAAAGTTAAAGACAAGGAAGGGCTGGTGCTGTGGCTTAGCGGATAAAGCCACCGCCTGCAGTGTGAGCATCTCATATGGGTGCTGGTTCACGTCCTGGCTGCTCCACTTCCAATCCAGCTCTCTGCTATGGCCTGGGAAAGCAGGGGAAGATGGCCCAAGTCCTTGGGCTCTTGCACCCACGTGGGAGACCTGGAAGAAGCTCCTGGATCCTGGCTTCAGACCAGCCCAGCTCCAGCTGTCGCAGCCATTTGGGAAGTGAACCAGTGGATGGAAGACCTCTCTCTCTCTCTCTCTCTGCCTCTCCTTCTCTCTCTCTGTGTAACTTACTTTCAAGTAAACAAATAGATCTTTAGAAAAAATGTGAATGGTACTGGCAAAACTAGATTTGTATATGTAGAAGAATGAAATTAGATATGCACCTCTCACCATATACGAAAGTCCATTGAAGATGGATCAAAGACTTACATATAAAATCTGAGACAACAAAGATGCTGGAAGAAAATGTAGGGGAAACACCCCAAGGCACCGGTGTAGGGAAGAACCTCTCGGAGAAGATCCCCAAAGAACAGGCAAGGAGAGGAAAACTGAACAAATGGGAGTACAGCAAACTCAGCAGCTTTTGCACAACAAAGCAGACCATCAATAGAGTGAAGAGACATCCAAAAGATTGGGAAAAACATTTGCAAACCACCTACATGAAAAAAATTAATATATCAGCAACTTAAAAAACTCAATAACAAAAAGACAACCAATTCAATTGAAAAATGGGCAAAGGACTTCTAAAGACAGTTCTCAAAGGAAGAAATAGAAATGCTCAACAAATACACGAAAAAATGCCCAACATCACCAGCCATCATGGAAATGCAAATCAAACCCACAATGAGGTATCGTCTCACCGTGTCAGAGTGGTTAAAATCCCAAACTCAGAGGGTAACAAACATTTACTCATTAATAACTTTTTCAAGAAATATGTGTGCAGTGGCTGTTATTTATCACGCAGTATTCTAGGCACTGAGGAACACACAAGTGAGAAGACCCTGTTTTACCTTCAAGGTACTCCCGTTCTAGGTGGGAAGGTGGTAAGCAAACTCCCACTGGAGGTCTGCAAATGTTTCCCAAACCAACTATATTATATATTCTTTTCTTTTTCCTTATTTGACAGGTAGAGTTATAGACAGAGACAGACATTTCTACTACGAGTTTTTCTTATAGCTGAATACATCTGTATATGTTCTCCCATCATCATCCTTACTTTTTAAGGCACAACACAAACAGCATATATTCTAATAATGCTTTTCTTAATTATTCAATCTGACAATTTTACCAGTTACTTAACACATCACAAATGTTAACAATTTCTTGTCTGTTTGTCACAAGTTCTGTGTTGTGAGCAATATACGGGCAGACTGTGCTGTATTCAAAGTCTACAACATCATAGCACTAGCCTTGGACCTTACACATCTGTCTGTATAATAAATGTTTATCCAGTGAATGATATGAGTGTTAAATGATAGACTTTAGTAATACATAAAAATGTCCTATACTAATTTTTGCATTTCTATTTCATTTCAATGAACCTTTTGTCTTTTACTTTTTTTTTTTTTTTTTTTTTTTGCTTGAAAGAACTCTGGGCAGGAACCTCATCTGTTACGTCTTTTCTGTCTGCCCACAGCATCTAATACAGTGTTGGATCTCAGTGTGTGCTCATTAAAGGTTGACTGACTAAGCATTTAATACCTTAAAACAGAAATTCAATAAGTGTAGTCCCAGTGACCTGAAAGAGTAATGTTTCTCCTTGTGTGTCTAATGGATTTCCAAAGAGTATCTTAGAGCCAGGATTTTAGAAACAATTGTCAGTGTCAGATACAAGGACATAGCTATCACTTGAAAGAGCCTACCCCAGAGAAAGAAAACTCCCAAAGGGCAATAAAGGGCTGAAGGAATCAGCCTGCACTCAGGCCACAGAAACCGAGACTCCTTCATAGCAGACTCCCCACGATCAGGAACTACACCCACCCGAAAATCAAAGATTTCCTTCCAGGGGAGTGAATATCCCGTCCAAGCCCAGGGACCAGTCAGAGCCCAAGAAGCTCATGGGAGGGTGTTCAGCACAGGGGCTAAGACACCCGCATCCCGTTCACTGTGCCTGGGTTCAATACCCCGCTCTGGCTCCTGAATCCAGCTTTTTGCTAACACAGATCATGAGAGGCCATAGTGGTGACTCACGTGACTGTGCTGGCACCAGCGTGGGAGAACTGAGTTGAGCTCCTGGCTCCCAGCTTCAACCTGGCCTGAGTTCCATTGTGGACATTTAGGGAGTGAACTAAAGGAAGGGAAAGGATCCTTCTCTTTCTTGTCTCTCTGTCCCTTCTCTCTTTTCTTTGCCTCTGCAAAAACAAACAAATGATGATTAAAAAAAAAAAAAGCACTTGCACATTTTCCATGAACTTTTCTTAGACTTCTCATGTTAATGATGAGGCTAAGAAATAACTACTACTGATGAAATGGCAGACTTCTACTGCAAATTCTCATCAAAGAAAACAAATCCACAGGGCCAGCTATGTATACCCGATAGTACCTGCCCCTGCTACCCTCATGGGAGACCTGGAAGGGGCTCCTGGCTCCTGGCTTTGGCCTGGCCCTGGTGCTAGCTATGAGTGGCCCTCTGGGGAGTGAACCAGTGGATGGAAGATCTGACTCTACTGGAAGATCTGTCTCTCTCTGTCTTTCTCTCTATATATAACTCTTTCAAATAAATAAATAAAAGTTAAAAAAAAAGAATTAACTAATTTTTTTAAAAAAGGAAAGAGTTTGAGCTCCCATGATGTAATTACTCTTCAAATATACTTGGTTATGACATTTAGTATATTCAGGGCTATGGAAATAATAATATTTTTGTCAAATAAAAGAAAAATATAAAAGTGGAAGATATAATGAATATTCAAGCCTCAGAATATAACATTTACCATTTGGATTTTCAATAATTTAATAGAGAACCAAAGCAGTTTTTATTATTTTGCTTCTGGATTATCCATCAGAGATGTAATTGCCTCTAATTCAACCATGCTTATATTGTAGGTATATTAATAACCACTACTGATAGCTTCTGTTTTTTGTATTTAATTTACATTTGTTATTATGAGAACAATAAATATTATTTTTAAGGAAGAGACAAAATTACATAAAGTGAAATGATATCTAAGGGGGAATGGAATAAAAGAAAAATTATTACTAGAAACAGGCCTTAGAAAATAAATTGATTTTAAAATTCACAATTATAGTATAGAATATTTTTTAAAAATTTGTATGCCCTAAAAAAGAATTAAAATGATTCATGGAAGTCTTTTGGCTTCAGAAGGCTATTAAATTTAATAATTTAAATAGCCTTGAAAAGTCCTTGGTATTTTATTAAGAAGTTGAATAAAGAATAGCAAATAGGCCGGTGCCACGGCTCACTAGGCTAATCCTCTGCCTGCGGCACCGGCACACCGGGTTCTAGTCCCGGTCAAGGCGCCTGAGTCTGTCCCAGTTGCTCCTCTTCCAGGCCAGCTCTCTGCTGTGGCCCGGGAGTGCAGTGGAGGATGGCCCAAGTGCTTGGGCCCTGCACCCCATGGGAGACCAGGAGAAGCACCTGGCTCCTGGCTTCGAATCAGCGCTATGCGCTGGCCACAGCAACCACTGGAGGGTGAGCCACCGGCAAAAAGGAAACCTTTCTCTCTGTCTCTCTCTCTCTCTCTCACTATCCACTCTGCCTGTCAGAAAAAAAAAAAGCAAATAAAGCATGATCATCACAAACTCAAAGTGGTATTTATTAAGCTCCTGTCTGTTTTCTTTAAAATCATCTCAAAGACATAAATAACAACAAGGGGCACATCAAAAATTGATCCTTGTGTTGCTTTCACATTAATTTTTATCTCTGTGCTCCTGCACAGTACTTCTAGCCACCACAGCAGTAGTTATAAGGCACACGCCACAAGTCAAAATCTGCACCAGGCACTCTAAGCATACAGCCCTATGGCTATGTACTCACCTAGCTGCTGATGGAGAAACTGAGGCTTACGGAGCTAAAATCTTTGTCCTGGAACACACAGCTGTACATAGCAGTACCAGAATTCAAATATCAGTTTGGCTCTAGAATCTAAGCTCTAATTCATTCTACTGTGTCTTTAAGACCCTTAAATTAAAAAAAAAAAGATTTTATTTATTTATTTGACAGGTAGAGTTACAGACAGTGAGAGGGAGGGACAGAGAGAAAGGTCTTTCATCTGCTGGTTCACTCCCCAAATGGCCTCAACAGCTGGAGCTGAGCACATATGAAGCCAGGAGCCAGAAGCTTCTTCCAGGTCTTCCATGTGGGTACAGGGGCCCGAGCACTTGGGCCATCTTCTACTGCTATCCCAGGCCATAGCAGAGAGCTGGATGGAAAGTGGTGCAGCTGGGTCTCCAACTAGCATCGATAGGGGATGCTGGTAGCAGCTTAACCCGCTACGCCGGCCACAGCGGCCATTGGGGGCTGAACCAACGGAAAAGGAAGACCTTTCTCTCTGTCTCTCTCTGCTGTCCACTCTGCCTGTCAAAAGAAAAAAAAAAAAGAATTGGTCAAGGGGCTGGCACTGTGGCAAAGCAGGTAAAGCCACCACCTGCAGTGCTGGCATCCCATGCGGGTGCTGATTTGAGTCCTGAGTGCACCATTTTCAATCCAGCTCCCGGCTAATAGCCTGGGAAAAGCAGTGGAATATGGCCCAGGTGCTCGGGCCCCTGCATCCACGTGGGAGAGCAGGATGAAGTTCCTGTTGCAGCTTCAGCCTCGCCCAGCCCTGGCTGTTGCAGCCATTTGGGGAGTGAACCAGTGGGAGGAAGATCTCTTTCTCTCTTTCTTTCCCTGTAACTCTGCCTTTCAAAAAAATAAATAAAATAAATTTAAAAATATGTTTTATGAAATATTACACTTGGGTTTGAAATTTTGTTTGTACTGAAATAAATTTATCACTTAATTCTATTTTCCCACAATCTTTTTTGAAGCATTTTTGTACTATGTGCCTGAGTACAAGGGACTGAATGAAAGTAATATAATGACATATTTTTGATACATTTTGTGGAGTGGAGGAGGATATGGGTAGAAGACAGTCTTTTTAGAGATATAACTCACTTGGGAGACAGAAATTTGAATTTCATAAGAATATTATCTGTGGGGCCAGTGTTGTGGTGTAGTGGTTAAAGCTGCTGCCTACAGTGCCAGCATCCCATACTGGCACTGGTTTGAGTCCCAGCTGCTCCACTTCCGATCCAGCTCTCTGCTATGGCCTGAGAAAGCAGTGGAAAATGGTCCAAGTCATTGGGCCCCTGTACCTGCATGGGAGACCTGGAAGACGCTCCTGGCTCTTGGCTTTGGATGGGCACAGCTCCGGCCTTTGTGGCCATCTGGGGAGTGAACCAGCAGATGGAAGACCTCTTTCTCTCTCTCTCTCTCTCTCTCTCTCTCTCTCTCTGCCTCTGCCTCTACCTCTGCCTCTCTGTAACTCTGCCTTTGAAGTAAATAAATATTTTTTTAAAAAGAGTATTATCTGTAATCTTTTTACCACTAACGCTTGAGGCCTAAACAGCCTCTGATTTCATAAGTGATGGACAACCATGAGTATTAGCGAAGTACAGTTGCTTTAATTCCGCTTCTTAATTTTTTGATATGAGTTCATTTTAACATGGGATATTCCATAGCCCATTGTTATTTCCTTTTAAATGTAATCTTTGGACTGGCATTTAGCCTACCAATGCAATGCCAGTTAAGATACTTGCATTCCATAGTGGAGTGCCCAAGTTCAGGTGCAGGCTCTGCTCCTGTTTCCAGCTTTCTGCTGATGGACACCTTGGTGATGGCTCAAGTGCTTGGGTCCCTCCACCTGGATGGGAAATCTAAGTTGATTTCCTGGCTCCCTGTTTCAGTCCCAGTCTTTGTGGGCCTTTGTAGAGTGCACCATCGGATAGGAATGCTCTCCTCTCTCCTTTCCTCCCCCCTCTTATGCAATAAAATAAAAATAACAATCTTGAATGTTGCCTTTTGACCACAAATCTTATGGGAAACATCACCTGCTCTTTCCAGTGCATTTGTATTACGTTAAAAATATGTTTTATTCTTTTCCAGGGGTCAGCTTTGAATCATTTTTTTCACTTCCTCTTGCATATCCTTTCCTGATAGAAGATTCACTCAAAAGAGTTCCAATCAAAAGAAATCACAGAGCATTAGGAATGATGAGGAATGCTCTGAGAGAAAGTACTGACCCCTACTGTAATTCCTCTTAAAGTGATGACTCACTTCTGTGGCCAACACCGGCTTCCTTGGGTGCAGATTCTTTTCTGTTTCTATACCTTTACCAAAGATGGTCACAATGGCTTGCAATATCTTCATTTGCTGGGAAGCAACACTTTTACTGGTTTCAAGGTAACTATACCAGCAGTTAATAGAGTTGTCAATATCCAGAAGCAAAATTGATTCTAGTAACATAGAACTGGAAAAAAAGAAAAGACTTAGATATTTTCTTTGGCCTTTGAAAAGTTTCGTTTAACTATATATCCCTTCGTGGTACCATTTCTTTAAATATCTGGCCAACAAAGTAAAGTTCTATAAATAGGATTATTAGTGATAAAATATTGGAGTTGTAGCAAAAGAAATGTGATTGTTTCAGAATGAGACAAAGCTGAACAAGGCAGAAATAAGAATGGGATAAAACAGTCCAATGCCATAGAAAACATTGTCTCAATTCCAAGGATAGAGAAAAAAATTCATTACTCCAAGTAGCTGACCAGAAGTATACCTTTTATGTTCATTTAAGCATTATTTACAATGGTGAAAACTTAAAAGCAATAGAAATCGTCAATATTCTAGCTCACTCATGTGAGAAAACACAATGTAGTCATAAAAATGGACTGCAGAGGAATACTTAATGACATGATAAAAATGTATGAAATATAAGGAAGTAAAAACCAGATTATAAAATGGTAAATATAGCATGATGCAAATGAGATAAAACACACACACATATTTACATACACACACATAATATACGAATGGCAAAGATAAACACCAGAATGCCAGCACTACTCCGTTCTCTCTCGGTTATGAGCTTATGGATGGTTTTAATATTCTTCCATGTACTTTTGTATATTTCTAAATCTTTTTATAATTATGTTTTATTTTTATAACCACAGAATAAAAAACAGTACAATATAGTTCTAAAAGAGAAGAAGCCAGTAAGGAGAAGTTCTAGTTTTGGTAATAAGGTTGACAACACACCCTAACCAGCCCTTTTGCTAAAAATAAGAAATTCTGGGATTAAACAAATGAATAAAACCTTCTTCTTAAACGTCTTGCCAAGCTGGTAGATATACACAGAAACCTAAAACAAAGTCAAAATAGAAATCCAGGTAGATAAGCAAGTAGTCAAATGTCTTTCACTCTGAGGGATATGCCAAATTCCAGTGAATTCATAACCACGCAAAGTGCATGCAGTGATGGGAGTGACTACTTCTGACCCTGGGAGCTTATTGTACACATCCTTTGCAACTTCCCCTTCAGTGCCATCATGTTGATAGCTTGGCACTGGCCATTTGAGTATTTACAACAAATAAATTGACAAATGCTATGAATCGGGATTTTTTTTCCAGAGTCAGTTCTCAAGCATTTACTAACACATTGCTAAAGATAAAGTTTAGGAAACAAATCCAAGAATCCTATGGAAGATCAAGAATCTGAATGTACACCTTGAGAAAATACTGGAAGATGCAGAATAGTGAGGGAGTGCACTGACAGTCCAGGAAAAGATAGTTTAATAAAAGTGGAGTTACTGTAGTCTCAGGAAAAGGCTCAGGAAAAAATTGCAGAGGAAACTCTTTTGGATCTAGTGGATGTGACATGGAGTCCCTACGGGGAGAGCAAGGTCGCCCACTGTGTGGAAGCCCAGCCGCAGAGTCTGTGCGGCAGCGCTGGAAGGGGAGGTGAGACAAAAACCTCGGTAACCCGAGACTTTGGCAGGGAAAGGCAAAAAGAGCCTAGAGGGAACGAGGCCTGAAGCCCCACTGGGGAAAGTTCACCAGGCTGACTGGAGGAGAGAAAAAAATGAATAAATAAGGGGAACCGGCACAGACACTAGCCTCTCTCTCCACTCACCTTGCAAAGCCGAGCAGGACAAAGAGCAGGCACCATTTCGGACATACGTAAAGTGGCGCCCGCCATCAGCCAAGCAGGAAAACCTGACTCTGGTGGGGAGAAATGACAGGAGGTTAGGACCTAGTGAAAATGTGGAGCTAACAAACTGAGACTGTGAAAATCTGGGGAGGGGGGAGAGAACTCACTGAGCACACAAACTCGGTAACCCTGGCAACCCAGTGAGAGACTGCGGAGAAATTTGAGACCATACTGAGGGCTGCATAAACTCTTTGTGTGGTCTCAGGGGTAGATCAGATGAATACCCACAGAGGCCAGATTTCATACATCAACTACCCTCAATTCCACTCAGCTGTGCAGAATTACTTCCCAACTGAGTCAAGAAAAAAAAAAGAGAGAGAGAGAGAGAGCGAGAGAGAGCGAGAGAACAATCTGGGTGAGTCACCTTTGGAACACCCTTAACCCTGAAGAACCAAACAGAGCTCTCTGGCCACACCCATCACAGCCTCTAAGGATCCATCAAAAGCAGACAGTCCACTTAATCTAGAGTCATAATATAATGAGAAAAAGCACCACAGTGAAGAAACCAAAGAGTATCTACACAATGCCAAACAAAAGCAGAAACCGAGGTAACAAAAACAAGGAAGACACTATGATGCCCCCAAATGAAAAATACACCCCAATTCAAGATTATGAAGATGATGAGATAGAAGAAATGCAAGAAGCAGATCTCAAAAAATTGATAAGAACATTAAGAAGTTCTCAAAAACAAATTCTTGAACTACAGAAATCATTAATGGACAGGATAGAAAATCTCTCTCATGAAAATGAAATATTAAGGAGGAATCAAAATGAAATGAAACAACTAGTAGAACGTGAAACTGTGATAGTGACGAGAAATCACAATGAAATGAAGAATTCAATAGATCAAATGACAAGCACATTAGAGAGCTTTACAAACAGAATGGGTGAAGCAGAAGAGAGAATATTGGACTTAGAAGACAAAGAACAGGAAAATATACAGTCAAACCAAAGAAAACAAGAGGAAATTAGAAATCTAAAAAACATTGTCGGGAATCTTCAGGATACTATTAAAAAAACCAATATTCGGGTTCTAGGAGTTCCTGAAGGCATGGAGAGGGAGAAAGGATTAGAAGGCCTTTTTAGGGAGATACTAGCAGAGAATTTCCCAGGTTTGGAGAAGGATAGAGACATCCTAGTACAGGAAGCTCATAGAACCCCTAATAAACATGACCAAAAGAGATCCTCAACACAACACGTGTAATTAAACTCACCACAGTGAAACATAAAGAAAAGATCCTAAAATATGCAAGAGAGAAACGTCAGATTACTCTCAGATGATCTCCAATTAGAATCACAGCTGACTTCTCATCAGAAACCCTATAAGCTAGGAGGGAATGGCAAGATATAGCCCAGGTACTAAGAGAGAAAAATTGCCAGCCCAGAATATTATATCCTGCAAAGCTCTCATTTATGAATGAAGGTGAAATAAAGACCTTTCATAGCAAACAGAAATTGAAAGAATTTGTCACCACTCATCCAGCCATGCAAAAAATGCTTAAAGATGTGCTACACACAGAAACACAGAAACACAGCCATCAATATGAAAGAAGGCAAAGAAAAAACACATACCAGTAAAAGATCATAGGAAGCTCAAAGCATTTACTAGAAAATATCTTTGGAAAAATGGCAGGGCAAAGTCACTACTTATCAATAGCCACATTGAGCGTTAATGGACTCAACTCTACAGTTAAAAGGCACAGACTGGCTGAATGGATTAAGGAACAAAACACATCTATTTGCTGCCTACAAGAAACACATCGTTCCAACAAAGATGCATGCAGACTGAAAGTGAAAGGTTGGAAAAAGATATACCATGCCAACAGAAATGAAAAAAAAAAAGAAGGTATAGCCATATTAATATCAGACAACATAAACTTTAATACAAAAAAACGGTTAAGAGAGACAAAGAGGGGCACTATATAATGATTAAAGGTTCAATTCAACAGGAAGATGTAACTATTATAAAGGTTTAAGCACCTAATTATAGAGCACCGGTTTATTTAAAAGGTATGTTAAGATACTTAAAGGGAGACTTAGATCCAAATACAATAGTACTGGGGGACCTCAATACTACACTCTCAGAAATAGACAGATCAACAGGACAGAAGATCAACAAGGAAACAGTAGATTTAATTGACACTATAGCCCAAATGGATCTAACAGATATCTACAGAACTTTCAATCCTACATCTAAAGATTTTACATTCTTCGCAGCAGTGCATGGAACCTTCTCTAGGACTGACCACATACTAGGCCATAAAGCAAGTATCAGCAAATTTAAAAAAATTAGAATCATACCATGCAGCTTCTAAGACCACAGTGGAATGAAGGTGGAAATTAGCAACTCAGGAATCCCTAGAGCATACACAAACACATGGAGATTGAACAACATGCTCCTGAATGAACAATGGGTCATAGAAGAAATCAAAAGAGAAATCAAAAACTTTCTGGAAGTAAAAACTTACGGGATACAGCAAAAGCAGTGTTGACAAGAAAGTTTATAGCAATAGGTGCCTACATCAAGAAATTGGAAAGGCACCAAATAAATGACCTTTCAGTGCATCTCAAGGATCTAGAAAAACTGCAGCAAATCAGACCCAAATCTAGTAGGAGAAGAGAAATAATTAAAATCAGAGAAGAAATCAATAGGATTGAATCCAAAAAAAAATTGCAAAAAATCAGCCAAGTGAAGAGCTGTTTTTTTTTTAAAATAAAATTGACACCCCATTGGCACAACTAACTAAAAAAAGAAGAGAAAAGACCCAAATCAATAAAATCAGAGATGAAAAAGGAAATGTAACAACAGATACCACAGAAATAAAAAGAATCATCAGAAATTACTACAAGGAGTTGTATGCCTGCAAACAAGAAAATCTATCAGAAATGGATAGATTCCTGGACACATGCAATCTACCTAAATTGAACCATGAAGACATAGAAAACCTAAATAGACCAATAACTGAAACAGAAATTGAAACAGTAATAAAGGCCCTCCCAACAAAGAAAAGCCCAGGACCAGATGGATTCACTGCTGAATTCTACCAGACATTTAAAGAAGAACTAACTCCAATTCTTCTCAAACTATTCAGAACAATCGAAAAAGAGGGAGTCCTCCCAAATTCTTTCTATGAAGCCAGCATCACCTTAATCCCTAAGCCAGAGAAAGATGCAACACTGAAATAAAATTATAGACCAATATCCCTGATGAACATAGACGCAAAAATCCTCAATAAAATTCTTGCCAATAGAATTCAACAACACATCAGAAAAATCATCCACCCAGACCAAGTGGGATTTATCCCTGGAATGCAGGGATGGTTCAATGTTCACAAATCAATCAATGTGACACACCACATTAACAGACTGCAGAAGAAAAACCATATGATTATCTCAATAGATGCTGAGAAAGCATTTGATAAAATACAACACCCTTTCATGATGAAAACTCTAAGCAAATTGGGAATAGAAGGAACATTCCTCAATATAATCAAAGCAATTTATGAAAAACCCACAGCCAGCATCCTATTGAATGGGGAAAAGTTGGAAGCATTTCCACTGAGATCTGGGACCAGACAGGGATGTCCACTCTCACCACTGCTATTCAATATAGTTCTGGAAGTTCTATCCAGAGCTATTAGGCAAGAAAAAGAAATTAAAGGGATACAAATTGGGAAAGAAGAAGTCAAACTATCCCTCTTTGCAGACGACATGATTCTTTATTTAGAGGATCCAAAGAACTCTACTAAGAGACTATTGGAACTCATAGAAGAGTTTGACAAAGTAGCAGGATATAAAATCAATGCACAAAAATCAACAGCCTTTGATACACAGGCAATGCCACGACTGAGAAAGAACTGCCAAGGTCAATCCCATTCACAATAGCTACAAAAACAATCAAATACCTTGGAATAAACTTAACCAAGGACATTAAAGATCTCTATGGTGAGAATTACAAAACCTTAAAGAAAGAAATAGAAGAGGATACCAAAAAATGGAAAAATCTTCCATGCTCATGGATTGGAAGAATCAATATCATCAAAATGTCCATTCTCCCAAAAGCAATTTACAGATTCAATGCAGTACCAATCAAGATACCAAAGACATTCTTTTCAGATCTAGAAAAAATGATGCTGAAATTCATATGGAGATGCAGGAAACCTCAAATAGCTAAAGCAATTTTGTTCAACAAAAACAAAGCCGGAGGCATCACAATACCAGATTTCAGGACATACTACAGGGCAGTTGTAGTCAAAACAGCATGGTACTGGTACAGAAACAGACGGATAGACCAATGGAACAGAATTGAAACACCAGAAATGAATCCAAACCTCTACAGCCAACTTATATTTGATCAAGGATCTAAAACCAATTCCTGGAGCAAGGACAGTCTATTCAATAAATGGTGCTGGGAAAACTGGATTTCCACGTGCAGAAGCATGAAGCAAGACCCCTACCTTACACCTTACACAAAAATCCACTAAACGTGGATTAAAGACCTAAATCTACAACCCGACACCATCAAATAATTAGAGAACATTGGAGAAACCCTGCAAGATATTGGCACTGGCAAAGACTTCATGGAAAAGACCCTGGAGGTGCAGGCAGTCAAAGCCAAAATTAACTATTGGGATTGCATCAAATTGAGAAGTTTCTGTACTGCAAAAGAAACAGTCAGGAGAGTGAAGAGGCAACTGACAGAATGGGAAAAAATATTTGCAAGCTATGCTACAGATAAAGGATTAATAACCAGAATCTACAAAGAGATCAAGAAACTCCACAACAACAAAACAAGCAACCCACTTAAGACGTGGGCCAAGGGCCTCAATAGACATTTTTCAAAAGAGGAAATCCAAATGGCCAACAGGCACATGAAAAAATGTTCAAGATCACTAGCAATCAGGGAAATGCAAATCAAAGCCACAATGAGGTTCCACCTTATCCCGGTGAGAATGGCTTACATTCAGAAATCTACCAACAACAGATGCTGGTGAGGATGCGGGGAAAAAGGGACAATAACCCACTGATGGTGGGAATGCAAACTGGTTAAGCCACTATGGAAGTCAGTCTGGAGATTCCTCAGAAACCTGAATATAACCCTACCATTCAACCCAGCCATCCCACTCCTTGGAATTTACCCAAAGGAAATTAAATGGGGAAACAAAAAAACGGTCTGCACCTTAATGTTTATTGCAGCTCAATTCACAATAGCCAAGACGTGGGATCAATCTAAATGCCCATCAACAGTAGCCTGGATAAAGAAATTATGGGATATATACTCTATAGAATACTATGCAGCAGTAAAATCAATGAAATCTGGTCATTTGCAACAAAACGGAGGGATCTGGAAAACATTATGCTGAGTGAAATAAGCCAGTCCCGAAGGGACAAATATCATATGTTCTCCTTGATTGGTGACAGCTAACCGAGTAACAAAAAGGAAACCTGTTAAAGTGAAATGAACACTATGAGAAACGGTGACTTGATCAGCCCTTGTCCTGACTGTTGATGAACAATTTAATACGTTATCCCTCTTAGTATATTTTTTGTTTGTTCTACTTAATACTATTGGTTGAATTCTGTAATTAATATAAGTTATTCTTAAGTGTTGAAACTTAATTGAAAAGTGATCCTTGTTAAATATAAGAATGGGAATAAGAGAGGGAAGAGATGTACAATTTGGGACATGCTCAAGCTGACTTGCCCCAAATGATAGAGTTAGAAACATACCAGGGGATTCCAATTCAATCCCATCAAGGTAGCATATACCAATGCCATCTCACTAGTCAAAGTGATCAATTTCTGTTCACAATTGATCATAATGATAGGACTAAGAGTCAAAGGGATCACATAAACAAGACTAGTGTCTGCAAATACTAGCTGATAGAATAAAAAAGGGAGAGAACGATCCAACATGGGAAGTGAGATACACAGCAGACTCATAGAATGGCAGATGTCCTAAACAGCACTCTGGCCTCAGAATCAGCCCTTAAGGCATGCGGATCTGGCTGAAAATCCCATGCGAGTATTTCAGGCATGGAAAGCCAAGACACTCTTGGGGAAAAAAAAGAAAGACCTAAATGAAAGATCCCCACGAGTGAGATCCCAGTTGAAAGAACAGGTCATCAAAGAAGGAGGTACCTTTCTCTGAAGGGAGGAGAGAACTTCCACTTTGACTATGACCTTGTCTAAATATGATCAGAGTCGGTGAACTCAAAAGGCTTCCATAGCCTTGGCAACTCATGACAATAGCCTAGGGTGATTACTGATGCCATAAACAAGAGTGTCAATTTGTTAAGTCAACAACAGGAGTCACTGTGCACTTACTCCTCATGTAGGATCTCTGTCTTTAGTGTGCTGTACATTGAGATTTAATGCTATAACTAGTACTCAAACAGTATTTTTCACTTTGTGTTTCTGTGTGGGTGCAAACTGTTGAAACCTTTACTTAATACATGCTAAACTGATCTGCTGTATATAAAGAGAATTGAGGGGCCGGCGCCGCGGCTCATTAGGCTAATCCTCTGCCTTGCGGCGCCAGCACACCAGGTTCTAGTCCCAGTCGGGGCGCCGGATTCTGTCCCGGTTGCCCCTCTTCCAGGCCAGCTCTCTGCTGTGGCCAGTGAGTGTAGTGGAGGATGGCCCAGGTACTTGGGCCCTGCACCCCATGGGAGACCAGGATAAGCCTGGCTCCTGCCATCGGATCAGCACGGTGCGCCGGCCGCAGCGTGCCGGCCGTGGCGGCCATTGGAGGGTGAACCAACGGCAAAAGGAAGACCTTTCTCTCTGTCTCTCTCTCTCACTGTCCACTCTGCCTGTCAAAAAAAAAATAATAAAGAGAATTGGAAATGAATCTTGATGTGAATGGAAGGGGAGAGGGAGCGGGAAAGGGGAAGGTTGCGGGTGGGAGGGAAGTTATGTGGGGGAAGCCATTGTACTCCATAAGCTGTACTTTGGAAATTTATATTCATTAAATAAAAGTTAAAAAAAAAAAAGAAAGAACCCTACCTCATAAAAGGAATCATCAAGAAAACAACCTTCGGGGCTGGTGCTGTGGTGTAGTGAGTAAAGCTGCCGCTGCGGAACTGGCATCCCATATGGGCGCCAGTTCATGTCCCTGGTGTTCCTCTTCCAATCCAACTCACTACTAATGCACCTAGGAAAGCAACAGAAGATGGCCCAAGTGTTTGGACCCTTGCACCCAGAAGGTCACTCACGTGGGGACCTGGAAGAAGCTCCTGGCTTCAGATCAGCACAGCTCCAGCCATTTCGGCCATTTGGGGGGTGAACCAGCAGATGGAAGACCTCTCTCTCTTTCTTTCTGCCTCTCCTTCTCTCTCTGTATAACTCTTTCAAGTAAATAAATAAATCTTAGACATAAAATAAAATAATGGAAGTAAAACTTGGCAGAAGAATTAAACAGAATATAAAAGACAGCTGAAGAGAGAATGAGAAAAATCAAAGGGCAGATATAAAGGAAGGATCCAGAATGTAGCAACACAGAGATGCAGGGGTGGCATATATGTGAGAGAAGAGACGAGGTGAGATGCATGTGGTTAGCGTACAAGCAAGAGCATGGGGATGCAAATATTAAATTTAGGATCATGTTTACCTACAGGATGGAGCGAGGCATTGGAGGAAGAGCATATAGGGTTTCACAGATACTGGGAATATTTTATTTCTGAAGATAGATGGTAAGTGCACAGTTATTCCTTTTTATTCATTTTTTGCTCTAAATTATATTATAAATACTCCTTTGTGTGTTCTCAATATTTAAAGAAAACTATTTTAGCTGTATTCAAAAAGGAAATACTTCACAGTATTAACTGTAATTGCATTTGAGTCATAAGACTATCACTATTTCTATTTGCCCATATTTTTCTGACACTTTCAAATTTTCCTTCATAAAACTATTAAGTTTACAATAAAAATAAACATACTTTTTAAAAATAAAAGGAAGCATGCGGTTGTTCAACATGATAAACCTGTTTATATAAAGGAGCAAACAAACTCAGCTGATCTAGGATCTTCTCCTTTATTTGTGGATAAATAGGCAAAATTTTAAGATGTTACAAACCAAAGTGGGAAGATGCCTCTGGGCTCTGCTTTTTCTGTGGTTCCCAATAAATTAAGGAAGGCTACTAATTTCTCTGTGGAACTTATGAAGCTTCTTAAGTGGAATCACTTCATTTTCCTAATTTTATTTAATGACAAATTTATTAGAGTCCTGGGATTGGTAAAATTAGGATAAGACTGCTGAGGTTTAAACTTGTTTAAAATAGAGTCCATGGTAAAGATGAGATTCGTGTAATTTATCTATTTTGTTTTTAAAAAGAGAACAAGATGCATTGGTAAGAGAGGTACTGACACTGGTAGAGAATTTTGCTAAGCTTCAAAGCATTTGTAACACCTGATGACTAACTGAATCCTAAAGAGAAAAGACAGACTTTTTAAAATTAATTATTTTATTTATTTGAAAGACAGAGTTAGAGAGAGAGAGAGAGGTAGAGCCAAAGAGAGAGAGGTCTTCCATCCACTGGTTCACTCCCCAGATGACCGCAACAGCCAGAGCTGAGTTGATCCAAAGCCAGGAACCAGGAGTTTCTTCTGGGTCTCCCACGCGGGTGCAGGGGCCCAAGGACTTGGGCCATCTTCTACTGCTTTCCCAGGCCATAGCAGAGAGCTGGATCGGAAGAGAAGCATCCGGGGCTCATATGCGACGCCAGTGCTGCAGGCTGGAGCTTTAACCCACTGCGCCACAGCGCCGGCCCTAAGACAGACTTTTTTGAAGTTCCACATTTGACTTGCCATAAAATTACACTTTGCAAAATCACTTAAGGGAAACAGAGGTAAAAATTTTAAAAATAATCTCATTGGAGATTGCTTCACTTTTTCTAACAAAAAATAAGCTATCTTGTAATATGCTGAAGGCTTAGTACTGTTTCCTTATTTAAAACCAACCTTATCTAGCAATTTTTACTGGAAATATAGAAAATAACTTCTCATGAATATTTTTGTGTTTCCAGTCATATTTTTAAGGTATAATTCATACATAGTGTAAAAGCACAGATGTTCTAACATTCGATCAATTTTGACAAATGCATACATCTGTGTAACTCAAACCACTGTAAGATATAAATCATTTCCATTGCCTCGAAGATATCTTTTGTGCCTGACAGCCCTTGAAGCTCTGCAAACATGCTTCTGATTTCTATTACCATTAATCGAATCAGATATTTCTAGAACCATGGGATATTCACTCGTGTTTGATTTCTTTCATTGAGCATAATGTTTAGGAAATATTTAAAACATTTTATTGTATACCACAACTTGTTGATTCATCTTCCTGCTGTTGGCCACCTGGGTTGATTCCAGTTTTTAGCTATTGCACATGCTGTTCCTATAAACATTTTTTAAATAAAGCTTTGGTGGACAATATGTTTTAAGTTCATTTGGAGTAAAGAACTAAGTGTGGCAATGGGGGATCCCACATCAGATAGAGCTTTTGGAAAAAACTGCCAGGGTTCCCCAAAAGAAGGACATGATTTTATATTCCTGTTGTGACTATATGAGATTTTGGTTGATTCACTCTTTTTAAAAAATTTATTTATTTGGAAAGTAGAGTTTCAAGAGGCAGCGACAGAGAGAGAGGGATGGCTAGGAGCTTCTTCTGGGTCTCCCACACAGGTGCAGGGGCCCAAGGATTTGGACCATCTTCTACTGCTTTCCCAGGCCATAGCAGAGAGCTGGATCAGAAGTGGAGCAGCCGGGATTAGAACCAACGTCCACATAGGATGCTGGCGCTGCAGGCAGTGCTTTACCCGCTACTCCCCAGCGCCGGCCCCTGGCTGATTCAGTCTTTGTCAGATCTCTTGTGCTGTCAGTCCACTCCATTTCAGCCATTCTAGAGGTGTGTAGCGAGCTGTGCTTTTCTCTTCTTCAGTGTTCTTGTATGATCTTAACATGACAGCACTCTGACCTCATAAGCTGGGAAGGATTTCTTCTTCCTGTATTTACTGAATACTGGGAAGTTTTATATTCTGTTTTAAATAAAAGTATTGATTTCTTTAACATCTATAAGGCTAGTAAGATTCTCTGTATACTTCCATGTTAGATTTTATAATTTCTGTATTTTTGGAATTTGTCTATTCACCTAGATTGTGGAACATATTGGTAAAAGTTTTTTCTAATATCCTCTTTTGTCCTGTAGTATCTGCAGAAAATGTGATACTTTCCTCTCTGACACTCATAACACTGGCAATTTGAATGTTACCTTTTTTTTAGATTTAATTTTTTATTTGAAAGTCAGAGTTACACAGAGAGAGAAAGAGAGGCAGAGAGAGAGAGGTCTTCCATCCATAGGTTCACTCCCCAGTTGGCCGTAATGGCTGGAGCTGAGCCGATCTGAAGCCAAGAGCCAGGAGCTTCCTCCAGGTTTCCCACATGTGTGCAGGGGCCTAAAGAGTTGTGCCATCTTCTACTGCTTTCCCAGGCCACAGCAGAGAGCTGGATTGGGAGTGGAGCAGCTGGGACTCGAAGCAGCGTCCATATGGGATGCCGGTACTGCAGGCGGCAGCTTTACTCACTGCGTCACAGCACCAATCCCACTTCTTTTCTTAATCAGCCCAGTAGATATCAATTAATTTTATTAATATTATCAGAAAGTTTTTCTAAGTTAAAAGCATAGATCATTTAATGAAGCATAACTCATTTCATGTATGTCTTTATTTGATCTAATATAAGCATTTAAAGCCATAAATTTATCTTTAAGCACAGTTTTTGCTGCATGCTACAAAATGTGAAATGTTATGTTTTGTCGTATAGTTCTAATTAGTTTTAATTTCTCTGTGATTTCTTCTTTGATCAATGAGTTATTTAAAAAATCAAGCTGGATGGAGATGGGGCTGCTGTGGTGAGGGAGCTGGCAAAACTACTGATTGCAACACTAGCATACCATATGGGCCCCAGTTTGTGTCCTGGCTGCTCCACTTCTGATCTAGGCTCCTGCTAATGGCCTAGGAAAAGCAGCAGAAGATGGCCCAAGTGTTTGGACCCTTGCACCCATATGGGAGACCTGGATGGAACTCCTGGCTCCTGGCTTTGGTCTGGCCCAATCCTGGCCACTGCAGCCATTTGGGGTGAACCGTAGAAGATTTTCTCTCTCTCTCTCTGTCCCCCTCCCCCTTCACTGTAGCTTATTATTTATTGGAAATAAATAAATAAATCTTTTCAAAGAATCAAGCTGGAGAGGCTGGCACTGTGGCATAGCAGGTAAAATTGCCACCTGCAGTGTCGGCATCCCATATGGGTGCCAGTTTGAGTCCTAGCTGCTCCACTTCTGACCCAGCTCTCTGCTAAGGCCTGGGAAAGAAGTGGGCCCCTGCACCCACATCAAGATTCAGAAGAAGTTCCTGGCTCCTGGCTTTGGATAAATGCAGTGCCGGCCATTGCGGCCAATTGGGGTATGAACCAGCGGATGAAAGACCTTTCTCTCTCTTTCTCTGCCTCTTCTCTCTCTGTGCAACTCTGACTTTCAAATAAATAAATAAATCTTTAAAAAAATCAAGCTGGAGGCATCACAACACCTGATTTCAAAGTATACTAAAGTTACAGCAATTAAAATAGCATGGTATTGGCATAAGAACCAACACATAGATCAATAGAACAGCACAGAGATACCAGAAATTAATCCACATACACGCAGCCAACTAATTTTTCACAAAGGTGACAAGACCATGCATTAGAGAAAGGAGAGTCTTTTCTCTCTCTCTCTCTCTTTTTTTTTTTTTTTTTTTTTTTTTTTTTTACAGGCAGGGTAGACAGTGAGAGAGAGAGACAGAGAGAAAGGTTTTCCTTTTTTCATTGGTTCACCCCCCAAGTGGCCGCCACGGCCAGCGTGTTGTGGCCAGCGTGCTGCACCGATCTGAAGCCAGGAGCCAGGTGCTTCTCTTGGTCTCCCATGGGGTGCAGGGCCCAGGCACTTGGGCCATCCTCCACTGCCTTCCTGGCCACAGCAGAGAGCTGGCCTGGAAGAGGAGCAACCGGGAAAGAATCCGGCGCCCTGACCGGGACTAGAACCCGGTGTGCTGGCGCTGCTAGGTGGAGGATTAGCCTATTGAGCCGCGGCGGCGGCCAAGAAAGGAGAGTCTTTTCAATGAGATACTTGCAATACTGAATATACAATATGCAGAATAATGAAATTAGATCCTCACTTCTCACCATACACAAAAGTCTATTTGAGATGGATCAAAGACCTAAATGTAAAATCTAAAACGGGGACAACTTCCACTGAGGACAATAGGCGCTCCTGTCTAAGGACATAAAACCTGAAACTGGGTACTCAGTAATGGAAAATGATGAGGAAAGATGAAAAAGAACCATCAGTTACTATTTCAAATCACCTAAGACGGAAACTTGATTTAACCCTTTTCAAATGGAAGTACTTGGGATGAGTAGGAAATGTAAGAATAGAGACATTGTCTGCAATACTGCTAGTTGTTTAAAGATGATGCTGATGAGCCTCTCTACAGAGCACTTATTTGGGTTGGTTTTCCTGTTGTGGCCACACAGTTGTGTTAATCAATCAACATTAGCCCTCACCCTGCAATTCTGATGAGCATATTCACATTGGAGGAACAGTGGCCAAGCGCAGGGGTATTGCTTCCAACAATAACCAACATAACCAATTAAGTAGAATTCTCCAAAAATCCAGATTACAAGCCACAAGTCTTAGAGGAAACAACACTGCAAAAATTCAGGCCACTATTACTACACTGCAAAGAGATGCGTGCAAACGTTCCCTGGGCTTTCTTCTCTGTGTTGCATTTCTGGCATAAGCTAAAATCCTACAGTCAGTAGGAATCAGGAGATCAAATAGGATATGGTCTACCTGCCCAAATTGAAGAAAAGGTCTTTCTTTCAACGGCTTAGGAGATTCCGCAATCTCCATAAGCAATTTATTCTATAGTTCTCTGGTAGGGAACGTATTCCTTTAAGCAAAAAACCACACAGCTGCTGAAGAGGAGTTTTAAGTGTTAGTTTCTAAATGGGTAGAACAGAGATCATCATGGTTTGTGGGGAGAACTTCAGCATGTCGGGAAGTCATTGCTAGAGCTCTCAAAGAGGCTAGTGAAACAAAACAAGTGACAATGGTACAAACAACTAAATAGGCATAGTAAGTATTTTAACATTTGTGAAGGTAAATGCCGGGGATTGATGTTGTAAAACTAAGTAGGAGGAAACATTACATGATCAAGAAATGTTCACCATTGCAAAAGCATCTACTAAGTGTATAACAGTAGGTGGTGTTACACTAGTTGCTATTCAAAAATTTCAGGGACTATTTTGTCAGCTTATGAAGTGTAGCAAATTACCATACAACTAGTGGCTTAAAAGAAACATTTATTAGTTCTTAAAGTTCTGAGACTTAAACATTGTGTGCAGGCAGTCTTGCTGATGTATGCTGAACAGGTTAAGGCTCACCCACAAGTCTAGTCTTGGGAATCTTGTTGGCACGGAGAGGACTCAAGTGCCTGGCATTTCCCACAAAGTCAGTTAGTAGAGGGCTGGCCACCATGTGTCATTATCCAACAAGCTGGACCGAGTTCATTCTCTGGGTGGTGGAAGCACCGGTGCACAACAACTATTCAAGTTTCTGTACCCATCATGCTTATCATTGTTCTGTTGAGCAAAGCAAGTTACATGCCTGGATTCAATCTACTCAGAGTTATAAAAGCATATTCTTGGCCAGCGCCGCGGCTCACTAGGCTAATCCTCCATCTGTGGCACTGGCACACCGGGTTCTAGTGCCGGTCGGGGTGCCGGAGTCTGTCCCAGTTGCCCCTCTTCCAGGCCAACTCTCTGCTGTGGCCCGGGAGTGCAGTGGAGGATGGCCCAAGTCCTTGGGCCCTGCACCCCATGGGAGACCAGGAGAAGCAGCTGGCTCCTGCCTTCGGATCAGCGCTGCGGCCACTGGAGGGTGAACCAACGGCAAAAGAAAGACCTTTCTCTCTCTCTCTCTCACTGTCCACTCTGCCTGTCAAAAAAAAAAAGAAGAAAGAAAGAAAGAAAGAAAGAAAGAAAGAAAGAAAGAAAGAAAGACAGACAGACAGACATTCTTGGGGCTGGTGCTATGGCACAGCGGGTTAATGCCCTGGCCTGAAGCGCTGGCATCCCATATGAGCACTGTTCGAGACCTGGCTGCTCCACTTCCAATCTAGCTCTCTGCTATGGCCTGGGAAAGCAGTGGAAGATGGCCCAAGTCCTTGGGCCCTTGCACCCATGTGGGAGACCTGGAAGAAGCTCCTGGCTCCTCGCTTTGGATCAGTGCAGCCCCTGCCATTTCGGCAATCTGGGGAGTGAACCAGTGGATGGAGGAGCTCTCTCTCTTTCTCTCTTCCTCTCCTCTCTCTGTGTAACTCTGACTTTCAAATAAAAAATAAATAAATCTTTAAAAAAAACCATATTGTTGTAAAATGGCTAAAATTCTAAATACGGTTCAGATAAAGCTTAGATTTAGTGTTGAGCCTCTCTTTGGGTTCCAAGGGGAAAGATAAAGCTATGGGGGTACTTCAAAAGGTACATGGAAAAAACCTATTATGTAAAATCTATGCATTGATTTCAAATTTTTTTTGAGTGTGCCAAATAAACATATTTTAATTCCATTTTTTGCACAAATTTTCTGAAGTATACCTGCAAAATACTTCATAAGGGACATGTATAGGCCAGCGCTGCGGCTCAATAGGCTAATCCTCCACCTAGCGGCGCTGGCACACCGGGTTCTAGCCCCGGTCGGGGCGCCAGATTCTGTCCCGGTTGCCCCTCTTCCAGGCCAGCTCTCTGCTGTGGCCCGGGAGTGCAGTGGAGGATGGCCCAAGTGCTTGGGCCCTGCACCCCATGGGAGACCAGGTGAAGCACCTGGCTCCTGCCTTCGGATAAGCGCAGTGCGCCGGCCGCAGTGCGCCGGCCGTGGCGGCCATTGGAAGGTGAACCAGCAGCAAAAGGAAGACCTTTCTCTCTGTCTCTCTCTCACTGTCCACTCTGCCTGTAAAAAAAAAAAAAAAAAAAAGGGACATGTATAGAGAGATTAATTTGTGGTTATTTGGTTATCTCCCATACCATGCATTTTTATCTACGGTTAACAAGAGGCAATAATTCTAGTTGTATTCAGTTGGAAAGAAGGGCAAAATCAGTTTACTATAGGATAATACCTTCTTTATTCCAAGTTGATTTTGCTACAGACCACAAAGAACACAAATCCCAAGGATTTACAATTCAATGCATATTAGGGCTAAATTCATGCAACTCGTGAAACTAACACCTATCTGGAAATGTAGTCCCGTTTATCTCTTCTCCCAACACTATCCCACTCTCCTCCCCAAAGATAATCCCTATTCTCACTGTTAGGTTTGCCTGCTTTACTTTATATAGTTGGGATCATAGAGCATGCATTCCTTTTATTATGCTTTATTCAACATTTATGCTTGTTAGATTGATCCATATTGTTGAATGTTGCTGTGGTTTTACCATTTCCGTTTCTGGGGAGTAATCAGTTGCATGACTGTAACATGCATTTGGATGTCTGGACTGCTTCCAAGCTTTGGCTGGTCTGAGTACTACTGCTCTGAACACTCTTGCACATGACTTTTGCTGAGCTTGTGTGCATGCTTTTGTTGAGAATATACCTAGTATGGAACTGCTGAATCAGAGGAAATGTTCAAATTTAGCTGAGACTATAAAACAGGTTTTTAGCATACTTTTATGCATACATTTTATCTTCATTTAGTGTCCTAGGTTTTCAGCTAATACCCTAGGTATTCTATCTTTCTCCTGCTTGACCATAAAATACTCCGAAGTTTAAAATCCCAGTACAATTTTAAGAATCTCAAAGTATACCAAACCAATCTTCCTAAGAATAAGCAAATATAATAGTACTATGTCCCCCATCCATAAATCAACTGTTTATTGAACACCTGTGATTTAGATTTGAACCTTGCTTTACCAAGGAATGAAAAGCAAAATTAAACTTCCAGCGTCCAAGAAGTGTGAACAGTGGTTGATGAGTCGTTTTCATCAGCATCCGTCTGCCCTCCTGTGCCTTCCTCTCCACTTCCTGTCACTTCAGCACTTGCCTCTACACCCTACATAAGCACTACACCACAGGCTGCTGGCTGTGAATGGGACTATTTGTAGTACTACAGGCAGCATCCTTCATTAATCACAAACATAATTTTCCCTCTCTTTCACCTCTCTGGATGACTATTCATAAGAGTTCTCTTCTGGACAAAAATTGTTAAGATCATGAGCAAAATCAATCTCGAACCTTGAGGAATGGTGGTAATAGTTACTTTTCGAAGGTATTCTATATTTTGAGGAAGAGTTTCTGCATCTATTTGTAGCTAATAACGTTTTCAAACTACATGTGTATTGAATAAGAAGACTGAAAATGTTTGCAGTGACCTTACTGTTGAGTGTTTCAAACAGTTAAATGATTGGGAGAATACATTAGTTGTTAATGTGTTCAAGTATCTTTATGGCTTAAAGGTGGTATTACAGCTTCTAAAATAATTAGTCCTTCTCACATTTATACAAAACTACTTTTTGTTTGTGAATTGAATTGTTTCCTTGGGTAATATAATTTCTTTCTGTAAAGCATTAAGAGCCACCCAAAGGTCCTGTACTGTATCTTTTCACAACTACTTTTATTGGGTCTATTTATTTCCATCTGTAGTCAAAAGAAAGGGATTCCAGCAAAATTATGTAAGCAGAAGTACAATTAGGGTGGGGGTCGGGACAGGTGCTGTGGTGCAGCAGGTTGAAGCCCTGGCCAGCAGCACAGCTATCCCAGAATGGAGTCCCAGTTGCTTCACTTCTAATCCAGCTCTCTGCTAATGTGCCTGGGAAAGCAGCAGAGGATGGCCCAAGTCCTCGGGCCCCTGCACCTGCATGAGAGACCTGGAAGAAGCTCCTGGCTCCTGATTGGCTCAGCTCTGGTCATTGCAGCCATTTGGGGAATGAACCAGCAGATGGAAGACAACTCCCCCCCACCCCACACACCTCTGTCTTTAATTCTTTAAAATAAATAAATCTTTTTTTTTTTTTTTTTTTTTTAAAGTGTAGTTAGGTAGAAACAGGAATCCTACCACCCACAGAATACCAACCTGGCCATTGACAGGAAATCACCTCAAATTCATACGGATCCTTTTAGTGCAAGTGGTAAAAATTTATTATTTTTTTTTAAAGATTTTATTTATTGATTTGAGAGGTAGAGTTACAGACAGTGAGAGAGAGAGACAGAGAGAAAGGTTTTCCTTCCGTTGGTTCGCTCTCCAGATGGCTGCAACGGCTGGAGCTTCACCGATCCAAAGCCAGGAGCCAAGTGCCTCCTCCTGGTCTCTCCCACAGGTGCAGGGGCCCAAGGACTTGGGCCATCCTCTATTGCTTTCCCAGGCCATAGCAGAGAGCTGGATTGGAAGAGGAGCAGCCAGGTCTAGAACTGGTGCCCATATGGGATACCAGAGCAGAAGGTGGGGACTTAGCCTACGATGCCACAGTGCTGACCCCAAGATTTATTTTATTTATTCAGAATGGGAGGGAGAGGGAGGAAGAAAGAGAGAAAGAGACAGAGACAGAGAGAGAGAGAGACAAAGAAACAGAGACAGAGAGATCTTCCATCTGCTGGTTCACTCCCATAACGGCCACAACAGCTGGGGCTTGCCAGGCCAGAGCCAGGAGCCAGAAGCATTAACTGGGTCTCCCACATGGGTGCAGGGGCCCAAGCACTTGGGCCATCTTCTACTGCTTTCCCAGGCACATCAGCAGGGAGCTGGATTGGAAGTGGAGTAGCCAGGACATGAACTAGAGCCCATATGGGATGCTGGCGCTACAAGCAGCAGCTTAACTTAGCATGCCACAGTGTCAGCCCCAAGTGGCATGAACTTAAAGTAGCTTGTGTGAAAAAGGGAATTCACCGGGGCACATAACTGAGAAGTCCAGCTTCAGGCACAATTCAATTCAGAGACTCAAATTAAACTATTGGGACTATCCCTGCTTTCTTCCAGGTACATGAGTCTCTCTGACTACAAATTTGCTTATTCCATGGGGCAGGTGATAAAGAAACACTCCACTGAACTCCCTTCCTGCTCTGTGTGTCCTTTAGACATGACTGTGTTTCAAGCCCCAAATTGAAAAATTCCTGGGAAAGAACTCTGAGCATCCCAGCATGGGTCACATGCTCACTCTCACACCATTTACAGTGGCCAGGCTAAGAAGTTCTTTCATTGGTAGACTAACTAGAATCACCTAATCAAAAACAGGCATAATCTTCAGGCAAATACAGGTAATGCTCAACACAGCTCTTACACAGGCTTCACTACTATATAAAAACTCACAAGAATTCCTAATTCATATCGAAGATGCTTACTGCAGAATTTATTTCCATGAGGGAAGCCGTCTTGCAGCAGATTCAATTTCACTTTTTAGGTCTTGTAATGCATGAAATTACAGATTAAAGAACCAGTTAATTCACTTTAACAAAGATTTGAATGTCACTGAAGTATTAGACTAAAAAAAATGAAGATGCTTGCAAGACCGAACTTTTTAATGTCGACTACAGACATTGGTTGATCATCTCATATCAGTGTAGGTTCATCCGTTGTGACAGATATACCAGTCCGGGGGGATGTTGACAATGGAAGAAGTGTACATGGCAGGGGCAGGGGAAATGTGGGGACTCTGTACTTTCTGCTGAATTTTGCTGTGAACCTAAAACTGCTCTATAAAATACAATCTATTGAAGGCTAATCCTCCACCTAGCGGTGCCGGCACACCGGGTTCTAGTCCCAGTCGGGGTGCCAGATTCTGTCCCGGTTGCCCCTCTTCCAGGCCAGCTCTCTGCTGTGGCCTGGGAGTGCAGTGGAGGATGGCCCAAGTGCTTGGGCCCTGCACCCTATGGGAGACCAGGAGAAGCACCTGGCTCCTGCCTTCTGACAGACACGGTGCGCCGGCCGCAGCGCACTGGCAGCGGTGGCCATTGGAGGGTGAACCAACGGCAAAGGAAGACCTCTCTCTCTGTCTCTCTCTCACTATCCACTCTGCCTGTCCAAAAAAAAAAAAAAAAAAAAAAAACAATCTATTGAAACAGTAGAAAATTATAGATATTAAAAAATTGAAGAATTTGAGTACTGGATAACCTAACTCTGTAATAAAGTATTAACAGTCACAGTGGTTGTTTTCCATTCCTAGTATAAACGTTGGTTCTATAAAAGGCTACAGTGAAAAACAAAAAACTTTACGGGACAATTATATTTACAGGCTTATCATGCTTCCATTTTCAGCAAACTTGTTATAAATGCCAACTGGAATGTCTTCCCTAGAATGAGATATCAGGATATCTTGCTACATAAAGATAACTGGGATACTCTTGCTGACTACTCTATTAAATGGGTTCCCAATTTAAAACGAATCTTGCCCTAAACACAAAAACAAAAACACTGAGTCAACACAGCTTTCTGAGGGAAGAGCAATGCTACCTAGAATAAACAGTCATGGCTATCAGCTACATGGTTTCTCAATGTTAGATCCATGGGACTGGTAATCAACTAGTGATGATCTTGTCCCCCTCTTCCAGGGATGTACTTGGCAATGTCTGGAGACCATCTTGGGACTGGGAGATCTGTGCTCCTGGATAAGGCCAGTGATACTACTCAACATTCTACAATGCACAGGACGGTCCTACTCAATACAAATTTAACTGGTCCAAATACGTCAATAGGGCTGAAGTTAAGGATCCTGGTTTTTAACAAGGTACAGAAATAAAGCAAATGTTTAAGTCAGAGGACCTGATCATGGTGAGTATATAATTTGAGGGGAAGATAAATAAAATTGATCTCATTGTACAATGTCTGACAATTTCAAGGCCTTTACTATGTTTTCCTTGAATTGCACCAAGTGCTATAGAAGCAAAAGCCATGGCTGTGATCTACAACACAGAAACGTGCAGGGGATGAATGTATGTCGACTCTGAAAAGATTTGGATAGGCAAGCGAAAAAAAATAGTATTTTAGGTAGCAGAGTTAACAGCGAAGCATTCATTTTGGAGTTGCAAAATAAAAAGGGCCAGAACTATGGTGGTGGTTAGCTGGGAAGTTTGGGATATGAAGCAAAGTGATAAGAACAGTGTTTTCTTGGAACAACAACTAATCAGTGGAGCTATAGTAAGAACTTAGAGGAAAACAATGCATCACCTTGTCAGGCAGGAAAATGTGGCCAACGGAATCCTGGCTCTTGATAGCTCTTAGCTGGGGAGACACCAGTAGCCGAGTGCCTCTTACCTTAAAAGTTGCTCCTTTAAAAATCAGGCATTAAAATGCCTGTCACAGTCATGCTCAAAGAATGGTAGGTCTGAGAGCAACCATCAAGGAACGAAAGGTTGAACTTGAACTTTTAAAGAAACTGAACAGGCTGGGAATTTACATTTACCCTATGGGCTTAGATGAAGTCACTGGACTTAACTGTATAAAGGAGAGATGAGATGAAAATATACTTTAGACTAATCTGAATCTAGGTGGATGACATACAGGTGGTCACTGCTCTATTCTCTCAGCTTTTTTGAACTGCAGTATTTGAAGTCTAAGTACTTATTTTTTTGTTATTATTTATTTTATTTTTTGACAGGCAGAGTGGATAATGAGAAGACAGAGAAAGGTCTTCCTTTTGCCATTGGTTCACCCTCCAATTGGCTGGTGCGCTGCTGCCGGTGCACCACGTTGATCCGAAGGCAGGAGCCAGGTGCTTCCTCCTGGTCTCCCATGGGGTGCAGGGCCCAAGCACTTGGGCCATCCTCCACTGCCTTCCTGGGCCACAGCAGAGAGCGGAAAGAATCCGGCGCCCCGACCGGGACTAGAACCCGATGTGCCTGAGCCACTAGGTGGAGGATTAGCCTACTGAGCCGTGGCGCTGGCCTGAAGTCTAAGTACTTATTTTCTGTTTCCTTGTGCAAGAATTTATGCTCAGCAGACAACAGGTACCTAATTGCTCACTGCTGTAACCTCAGCAACTAAAACAGTACCTGGCATACAGCAGACATCCACAGACTATGGTTAAACAGCCTCGCAGAAGTTAAAAAGTAAAAAGAGCTATAACTATGGTGGTAGTAGTTTGAGTGGGAAGTCAGGACATATTCCAAAGTTTGTTGGAAGCAAAATGGATAAAATTTGTTTATGTGTGGGGCAGCCGTGAAACTCAAAACATGAAGAGTTGGCGGGATTAGTTGCAGGGAAGTTAGAAAAGTTTTGAAGAAAAATGAATCATATTTGAATGCCAAGAATTATGGGGAGGGAGTAGACCAATGAAGAATAGAACTAACGCTTGACAAAAGTTTCAGAGCAATGTAGCGAGAGGGGATTGCTGAGGCTGGCACAGTAAATGAGGCTTCCCAAGGAATATGAAGGGCCTTACCCTCCCACTGTACGAACAGCAGAGACAAAAAATGGTCTGCTTTGTACAAGTAGTGTCATCTGAAATTAAACAATAAATAATTTTTGAGGGTATAGGAAAACAAGCTATTCAAATGTTAGTTTATCTGTACATTGGTTTTTTGGACTACATATTTTTGGGCCCATTTTAAGTTATTTTTAGATCACTGCTAACATTTAAAAATCAGAAGTTACATAAAAGTCCTGACTCTTTAATCCTCTTTGACAACAGTCAGGTGGTCAACTCAGAGCCTTCGTTTCTGCAGGCAGAACCGGATGGAGCTAAGAAAGTGTTGCTGCCTTTAAGTGACCCCAGTTTATGACCCAATTCAACTTGCCTCATTTGCACGATCAACCTAGCCCTGGTTGAGAGCTTTAGTGACAATGACAACAACAAAAACAGTAAGTTAAGTGTTGCACATGGAGCTGCTAGTTCCAGGCACTGTTCTAGGTGTACTGTACCACGGTGTAGGTGGGAGGCCTGAGACAAGTAAAGTAACTGCCTCAAGGTCAACAACCTGCCAGTGTTAAAAAGTGAGATAGAAACCCAGACAGAATTAAATGTGTTGTCAAAAATGTCGTAGTCCAACTATAATAAATAACTGTCCATGAACCGGAGTCTTTTTTTAAGATTTATATATGTATGTATGTATGTATGTACGTATTTATTAGAAAGTTAGGGAAAGACAGAGATCTTCCATACTCTAGCTCACACCCCAAATGGCCACAAATGCCAGGGCCAGGCCAAGCTGAAGCCAGGGGCCTGGAACTTCATCCAGGTCTCCCATGTGGGTGGCAGAAGCTCAAGTACGTGGGATGTCTGCCACTTCCTTCTGGGGTACATCAGCAGGAAGCTGGATCACAAGTGGAGCAGCCGACTTGAACTAGTACACAGGTGGCCAGCACTGCATGTGCCACCCCAGGTCTTCTTCTAAAAGCAAGTGCCTTCACTTCAGCCATAAATGCTTGTGCTCTTTTCTGCAATGTATGCAAACATGCAGACTTCTTTACAACTCTGGGTAACTGAGCATCTTCTTTCTTTTACCTGTGCATAGCTGATCAACGGTGAACTCAACAGTTGAATTCCTAAGCATAGAACAGGAACTTTGGATGATGGGGGGGTCAGTAAGACTTGTGCTCACTTTTATCGGTAGTAAAAACAAAACACACAAATATAGCTATCTTCAAGAAATGCTTGTTTGAACTAGAGATATTCAACAAATGCACAAGTTTTTAAAAATACATTTGGAAGGAAACACATGGGTAGGTATAAATGGAAGTTATGGCATATTCAAGGCTTGAGGAGACACAAGATCAGACTAAGGAAAGCCAGGAACACAATTTGGAGGTGTCTCAGCTAGGGTTTAAAAGTGTGTAATGTGATGCTGTCCATGTTAAAGGAACATAAATATCCTCCAAGTCACACTGGCACTCTGAGCACTTTCTGCTAAAGTAACAGTGAATGTCAGAGAAAGTTTATTTGAAGGAAAAGTCATTCTGTGAAATAAACATGGAACAGAAGGAAATAATTTTAAAGATCAGACAAAAAGGTCATTTGACTGCTGCTTAAATCAGATTTTCTTCTCTATAACAAAATACCTGAAACAAGGTACTTATGAAAGAAAAATATGTATTTTGGCTCAGAGTTTTGGAGATTCACAGACCAAGATTGGGAGATTCCATTTGTTCAACATATGGTGATAGTATTCTTGCTGGCAGAGTCCAGAGGGGTACATAACATCACATGGCAAGAGTGGGCACATGTATCTATCTGTCTCTCTCCTTATAAAGCCACCACAACTCAATCATGTGGGCTCCACTCAAACTAATCCAATGCAGTCACTACGAGAAGGCAGCACATTTAAACCCCATGTTTGGATTATTAAGTTTCTACCTCCTTCGTACCGTTAACATAAAACTTTGAGGACCAAGCCTAAAACACACGCGCTTTTGGGGAACATGCAAGCCAATATATCCACACCACAATAAGTACACTGGTAAAAGTGATACCTGGATCAGAAAGCAGATCAGGGTTCTAAGGAATCCTGATGCATGGAAGCTGCTGTGAAATGAGGAGAAATGCATCAGTCAAGATAAACAGAAAACTCTAAACAAAGTATTGAAGGCAAGAATCCAAAGTTCACTCAGAGCTATCACAGATACAAAATATTTTTTCCCCTCATCACAAATCTGAGAAATGTGAAACAAGTTGTATATGAAGCAGTTGCTTTAGCTGAAAGGATACACACATTGTAAGTCTATTGCTTTTGTTTTTATTTTTTCTTTCTTATGACCTTTAAAGATCATGCAAATAAATTCTTGCTTATTTTCTTTAGGAGTCATAGCCTAATGTGTTCCTTAAATCCAATATGCTAGGCTAATAGTTCCATGAAATGTGCTAACCCTATGATAGCCCCTTCTAATGACATCACCTTCTAACAACTGCAGTTCTAGAAAACACTATAAAGAAGTTTTCCAAGCTATTATATTCGATGAATATTTTTTGGTGGTGGGCACATAATATTTATTTATAAAGAGTCTATACTGATACTCAAGTTTTTAAACCAAAAAACATTTTGAATCAGAGTATGCCTGAAAATTAAACACTAAGATAGTTTAATTTCACACATCTTGAAACTAGACATTGGCTAAGATGGACTATTAATCTCCTTCTAAAACAAGCAAGCACAAGAAATCTATTTCATAAGTAGGGTTTAATATATGTCAGTAAATCTAAGATCTCAGAGGTACTATTTCAAAAGTAATAAATAACATGGTCACATATTCACTGAAGAAAGTTACAATAATGGAAATTCTTAAAATTCTTCTAACAGTGGAATTATTTCAGATAGCCTGTTTGCATATCTCATGATTATATGTTTCCCAATGACCTACTAATCTAAATTAAAAATTAAATACATATTTATTCACCAACAGTGACACAGCTTTAAGGCTGAGAAAAAGAACTAATCACGAGTTTAACACTTTATAGCCATCCAAAAAAGAAATGTTACCCAACAGAGAAGTCCTCATTGTAGCTAATGAGAGCTATACATCAGTTTAAAGACTAATAAAATTCAACTAGCTTCACCAAAACACTCGTGGAAAAAATTACACCTTACCTATTTTGTTCAAGACATAATATGAAACTTGAAAGGGTTTGTCTATTTTGGTATTCAGTTACAAATAAGAAGCTATAATAATTCATTATAATACCTTTGCAAACAACTAGAAACATTAATTTGGGGAAACTATTTGTCCATAAAAAAATCACCAATTCAATTACCATTGGATCATTTTATTCACAAAATAGAAGCAAGATTTACAGCCCCTTTCAGTTGAAAGTTTTCTCTCCAAATAATTTTAAGTAAAAGGCCTTGAGATGTATAAACTATAAAACATGTTGAAATGAAAAAAAAATTCTTAAAATTTACAAACTAGTACTTTGTATAAGAATTCTGTATAAAGTTTGTCAATCAATGTAAAAATATTTTTCAATTGAATATAAGGCATGTTCAGTTTATATCATTCTGTAGAATTATTTTTGTTTCGTTGGAGACTTCTCTCTCCGCCGTTCCTGATTTTTCCTGGATTCTCTGGAATGTTCAGAGTATCTGCTAGATTTTTCCCATTGTCTTTCAGCACCATTTTGATATCTATCTTCATCACTTCTAGAACCAGAGTGTTTTTTATTCTTTTCCCTTGACTTTGATCTATCTTTTCTTCTGAAATGTTCACTGTCCTTATTTTGGTGTCTGTGTTTTTCACTTTCAGAAACAGAATTTCTTCTCTCTCCTCTCTTCTTTTTGGGATCACTATGTCTCTTTTCCAAATCCATATGCATTTCTTGGTCTCTGTCATTCCCAATTCTACCATAACTATTTCGTTCAGGAGGAATACCTCTGTCTGATGTGTACTTTGTTATGGGATCTCTCCAATTTGGATCTCTTGAATTTTGATCTCTGTGTTTTTCTGATCTTCTTTCTCTCTCAGACCTTGTTTCTTGGTGCCTTTGTCCTTGTCTTCCTTCTTCTTGCTTCCTGTCATTTGTATGTTGGCTCCTGATCAATTTATTTACTTCTCTTCTTCTGGTCTTCCCTTGTCCTTTCTTTCTTTTGTCTTTAGCTGCATGTGTAAAATTAAACAATTAGATTTTATCTTAACCTTGATTTCATAACTTAATCACATTAACTGGTTGTAATTCCGATAACCTACTTATAAAGCCAAAATGATAAAATGGAGAATCTGATGACAGAATATTTTACAAAATGTATAATTTTCAGGAATATATATTATCTCAACATTAACCCAAAGCACTATTTTGATCCTTAGCTCAAGATAGTAAACAGGAACATTAAATAAACACTTTTCCAAAAAGTTCATGGAAAAATGGAATTAAGAGATATAGATGCCAAAACATTTTGAAATCCATGCGTACTGTTTTCATAATATATCTTCCACAAATATTAAGCCACTCATGTGCATGGATTTCAAAGTTTCTATACTAAAGTAAACTTATCTTTTATAATTTCATTCCCACAAATTTTTGAAGTATTTTTGTATAGCAAATGTTGTGAACATTTTTATGAAGTGACTACAATGGTATATTTCCATTTTAAAATTTTAATGTAACTTGGAAATTCCAGACCATAAATATTAATCATCTCCTATGAAATATTATGTCAGAGCTGCACATAATCACAATAAATGACCACAAACACCAGAAACTTCACTCCTAAAGTGAGAGGAATTCAGTAACTGAGTTTGCTTAACAACACGAACACATATTTTTCAAATAAAAATCTCTTCCTATGAAAACAAGAGCTGGGCCCGCCAGTACTGGCAGAGAGGCACTAACTGCACAAATGAGAGAAGCTATGTGAAGATATACAGCCACAGGTTAATGAGAGCCACAGAGGCTTAGTTTGTGGAAAAACCATTCTAAGACCTTGAACAATTTAATTTTACTGATATAATCACAAATACAAATATAAATCTTAATGAAACAATTTATCATTTTAAGCTATAAAACAAATTTAACCACTTTATGTTGAGTGCATAAATCAGATACTGAGATGACTAAAATTCTGTCAAAAATCTACGTACAAACAAGAGTGACAAAAATGCGAAAGAAACTTGTCTATGTTTTCCCTAATTCTATCCAATCTCAAAGCTTCTGTTTCTTCTGCCAAATGCCTGCCCCTGGCACACAGGACAGTCAGCTGGTTTGCCACCAAGGACTTATTTCTCTGGTTCCTATCAAACAGCTCAGCTGAGCTGCAGCTACCCAAGCAGAAACCATCTGGCTCTGTGCGACACTGACGTCTCTGACTCCACTCCGCACCACTCTCAGGGCCCTGTCAATACTAAAATCCAGACACCAAACAGGATTGCAATCTCCTGTCCCTCTGCCCTGCTTGCTTTTGCAATATTCTATTTTGTGGAAAGTTTATACTGCTTTTAGGCTAATACTTTTACATTAATAAAATAAAGTTCTCTTCTGAAACTGTATAGTAAGGGAAATTAATTTTCAATCAGCCAGCTTCCTTATTGCAGCAATTCATGCTGTGTTATCATCTGTTCTCAAAACAGATACAATAACAAATTCTGTAGAATTAAAGAGGTGAATGTTAAATGAACAATATTTGTGAATTTCCATTCAAGAATAAAAGTTCCTTTGAGAAATTGGAATTTGGGTCTAAAATATAAAATACTGAGAGCTCCACAATTCTGGATGCCACATAGTATGTGAAACACTTTGAAATGTAACAAGCTAGTGAACAAGACCATAAAGATTAGCCTTTCCAGCCTAAGGCTGCAGGGAAAAGTACTACCACTCTGAAACACGGCATTAAAAAAACATAACACATAACACAAATGCATATAGACACACAAACACTAAGAAAGAAATGGCATGCCTTTTAGAAAAGCAGTCCCTTATTTAGCCCAAGATACCAGAGTGGAAGAAAGCAACGCTGACCTTGGGTAAAACAACACAGACCTATGTCAAAAACATGAACCAGAATGAAATTTTGAAAAACATCTTTTGCTACAGCATATCCACTTCCAAGTAGGACAGGGAAGACTATAGAAGACATGTGTTTCCTGCTGAAAACAGATAAAAATTTTTAAAATTTTCTGTATAAAGATATTGAAGTTCTAAAACAACATATGATACTAAAATGGAAGAAAGTGCTCAAAAAATGGGTGGAGATACGTAAAAGGAATGCTAGAGACAAGGTGAGGCAACTCGGGCTTGCCAAACTGAAAAAATCACAACAGAACAAACGACAGTACTGGTGGGGTTGGCGCTGTAGCACAGGAGGTTAAGCTGCCATCTGTGATGCCCACAGCCCATAAGAGTGCCAGTTTGAGTCTCCACGCTCTGCTTCTGATCCAGTTCCCTGCCAGTGTGCCTAGGAAAGCAGCGGAAGACAGACTGAGTGTCTGGGCCCCTGCTACCCATGTGGGAGACCCAGATGGAGTTCCAGGCTCCTGGTTTCACCTGGCCCAGCCTTGGCCATTGCAGCCATTTGGGGAGTGAACCACCGTACAGAAGACCTCGTTCTCTCTCTGTCTCCCCCTCTTTTTATAACTCTTTTAAATACATAAATGAATAAATCTTTTAAGAAGAGATAATATTAGACTTTAATTCACAGAAGATAAACATGCGTGATTCTATATTCCAAATATATAGGTGAAAAAAATAAATAAATTTTAGGTGAATTTCAATTACTAAATGTAGAAAAAGAGATAAACAGACAATGGGGTAGGACTTTGGCCTAGTGGCTGGGATGCCTGCATCTCATCTCAGAATGCCTGGAGTCCAGTCCCAGCTCCACTCCTTATTCCAGCTTCTTGCTAAAGTGTTCTTGTGAGACAGCAGGTAATAAATAGCACCAACAGCTGGATCCCTTCCAGTCATGTGGCAAACCTGCACTGAGTTCCTCATTCCCAGCTTCTGCCCAGCTTAGCCATAACTGCTGTAGGCATTTGGGGAGTGAGCCAGATAACTGGAATTCTTTGTGTGTGTGTGTGTGTGTCTCAAATAAACAAAATTGCTAAGATGACCTTACAAAAGGAAAAAAATACCATTAGGAAAAACTACAATAATAAGTTCTGCAGACAAGATTCGAATGGATGCTAAAATGAATGAGTGAAAGTTAAGGAGAAAGAGATTTGCACATGTTAAGTTTGTCTCCCTAAAAAGGGTATTAATTTAACAAAGGAAATTATTTCTGCTAAGAAATCTAGCAGACATCACCTCAATTCAGTGATCAAGGTCAATGTCACTAAAAATAAAACCCATCAATATTATGAAGCCCTTGACAATATGCATTAACAACAAATCATTTCTATGGTATTACTGCAAAAACTGCCTAACCTCATTCCACTTATGAGAAAACACCAGACAAATCTCTAAGCTGAGGGTCAGCCTATGAAATTAAGTGACTAGAGGACTTCAGAAAGTCTCAAGGCTACTAGAAGAATGAAAAGCCTGGAACAAATATCACAGGCTGCTGAAGACTGAGGAAAACAGAATTAAATGCAATAGGATCCTGAAAGAAAAAAACAGACATTAATGGAAAAACTGGTGGAATTCAAGTAAGGTTTGCAGGTCAATCAGGACTAATATTTCCATGTTAATTTCCAAAGTTGTAACAAATTATAATATTAGAGGACACTGGATAAGATGTTTATGTGGACTGTCTGTACTGTCTTTCCAGTTTTCCTATAAGTGTAAAATTAATTCAAAATAAAAATAAGAAATAAAGGCAGTAGAGAATTAGTGAAAAAATGAGGCCAAGAAGAGCCAAATTTTCCATGAAGCTCCACAGAGGCACAGTAAACCGATGCTCCACAGTTACTTCCTGTCAGGGAGCATCTGCTGATTCAGGTTGCTGCTGAGGGAATAGAGAGAAGACAGGGCGTTCTGGCAAGCTCACAGGGCTGGAGAGAAGGGCATCAGTGAGCTGCAGACACATACATGGTGAAAGATACACATCTCGGATACGTAAAGAATTCTGATAAATTAATAGAGCAGACATAAAAAAATAAGGTGGGGGTCACACAAAGCCTGGAACAGCCACCTAACAAAAAGGGAAGTATTAAAATGGCCAATAAAGCTTAAATGGTATTCCGCTTCATCAGTGAGAAAGACAATGAAAATTAAAGTACAATACCCACAATACTGTATCATTACATAGCCACCAGATCTGGCCAAAATGAAAAACATGGGCAATCTCAAGCGCTGGTAGGGAGCTGCTAGAACTCTATATGTGGCTGGTGGGAGTGTATGTTGAAATAAACACTTAAAAAAATTGTTTGGCAGGGGCCAGCACTATGGTATAGCGGGTTAAAGACCCAGCCTGTTGTATAAGCATCCCAGACAGGCACCAGTTCAAGTCCTGGCTGCTCCTCTTCCAACCCAGCTCTCTGCTATGGCCTGGGAAAGCAGCAGAAGATGGCCCAAGTGCTTGGGCCCCTGCACCCATGTGGGAGACTGGAAGAAGCTCCTGGCTCCTGGCTTCAGATTGGCTTAACTCTGGCAGTGCAGTGGTTTGAGAAGTGAACCAGAGGAAGGAAGACCTTTTTCTCTGTCTCCCCTCTCACTGCTCTAACTCTACTTCTCAAATAAATATATAAAATCTTTTTTTTTTTATTTGACAAATAAGAGTTAGAGAGAGAGAGAAAGACAGAAAAGTCTTCCTTCCGTTGGTTCACCCCCCAAATGGCTGCTACAGCTGGAGCTATGCTGATCCGAAGCCAGGAACCAGGTGCTTCCTCCTGGTCTCCCATGTGGGTGTAGGTGCCCAAGCACTTGGCCATCCTCCACTGCTTTCCCGGGCCACAGCAGAGAGCTGGACTGCAAGAGGAGCAACTGGGACTAGAATCCAGCACCCATATGGGATGCTGACGCTGCAGGCGGAGGATTAACCAAGTGAGCCACAGCGCCGGCCCCAAATATATAAAATCTTTAAAAACAAACAAACAAAAAAAACCCTGGTTGATAGTATTTACTAAAGTCAAACACAAACACATGCTATGACATCTGATTATCAGCAATAATTACATGCTATATTATCTGATATACCACCTGTAGGTATATACCCAAAGGAAATGTGCACACACATACACACATATACACAAACGTTTCTTGTCCAATGATGGGGCTATGTCCCAATAAATCAATTCCAAGTTAAAAATACCAAGATGAAAATGACTAAACTCCGAAACATAACTTAGTTTAGCCTATCTTAAATGTGCTCAGAATACTCAACATTAGCCTACAGTTGAGCATCATGAGAGCAATGTATGGCATTACCCCAGCCCAGGAAAAGATCAAAATACATAATTCAAAGTACAGCTTTTATGGAATGCATATGGACTATCATAGTCAAAAACTCCTAAGATGAACCATTGTAGGTTGGGGACTATCTGTGTATATATGATCAGCAAAAGTTATGTACAAGAGTATTCATGGGAACACTATCTGTAAATTTACATGTCCACTGACTAAAAAGATAATAGGATTACAGTATATTCATGAAGTAGAGAACTGTAACAGGAATGAATGAACTATACCTAAATGCAATTCTATACAAGAATCTCACAAACGTAATGTTGAAAGAAATGTCAGACATAGAGGATTCGTAATGCACAGTTCTGAAGTTACAACATACAAAACGAATCTATAGAATTACAAATCAGAATAGTAGCAGATAGGCCAGAGGGAGGGCAGTTACTGGGAGAGGGAACAAGGAGAAATTCTGGCCAGAGTGCTAGCTATTCACATAGCACACAGGACAAGCACTGCATGTGTGGTATATGTCAATCACTAAAATAAAGCTTTGCTATTAGAAGAAAAGCCAAAACATTTTTTTTTTTTCAAATAAAAGCATCAGGCAACTGTTATACATTATATTAAGTTGACACCACGATAAACACATGCCCATGAAGTATCTTGGCTTCGATGAAGAGGATTCCAACAGGTAATGTTGGCATTGTAGATGCTGTAATACACTAACACATTGTAATAGTGACGGATGATTGTGCATATTATTAACTAAAGCTTTAAACAACTCAACTCTAAAACAAGCAATACAATACAATCACTTTCTTCCGTCATTATAAATACCACCAGCAATACGCTTGTTAGCAAAGAGCAGGATAGGTTATGGAGAAGCTTCAATACCTGAGGCCGAGCTGTGACTCCCGGAGGATGAAGAATCGCTCTCCTCACTGGAGGACCCTGAACTGCTATCACTGCTGTCAGAGTCAGAGTCAGAGTCAGAGTCAGAGTCAGAGGAGTCGGACTCCGACGAGGAGGACGCTGATGACGAAGAAGACAGGGAGGATTTATTTGGTTCAACATCTGGTTTCTGAGCCACTATGACTTTTGGTGTGTTTTTGAGATGCTCACGCAATTCATCCCTAATTAAAAACATAGTCTGTTAGATTCTGTCTCAAAGGCAACTGTAAGGTAATTGTGTAAGGTGAAAACAAAATTCTTACGTTAAACCTCCAAGACCTATAGAAGTAAAGAAGTTGATGGCAAATCGAGTGTTTCTTGGATTATCTCGGGGTAACAACCCTTCAAAGAATGGCTGTAGGGTTCTATAAAAGAAAAAAAAATGAATGGAAGAGAACAAAAAGACAAAAATCCTTACAGTTATTTTGCAGACTTCCAGTATATTAAATAAACAAATGAAATAATAAATGGTGGTGTATGCCTCTTATTAGGTTATGCTACCTGCTATCTAAATGAAATGAGTAGGGTCAAGTAATAATATACTAAGCTGAATTTTTAAAAACTTTTCACTCGTGTCAACACAGAAGAATACACATGGACACATACATATATGTGTGTGTATGGTATACATATATAAAATTTTTTAAAGGTTTACTTACTTATCTGAAAGTCAGAGTTACACAGAGAGAGAAGCAGAGGCAGAGAGAGAGAGAGAGGTCTTCCATCCGCTGGTTTACTCCCCAGTTGGCCAAAATGGCTGGAGCTGTGTCAATTCGAAGCCAGGAGCCAGGAGCTTCTTCTGGGTCTCCCACATGGGTACAGGGGCCCAAGGACTTGGACCTTCTTCTACTGTTTTCTAGCCAGAGAGCTGGATAGGAAGTAGAGCAGCTGGGACTTCAACCAGTGCCCATATGGGATGCCTGTGTGGCTTTACCTGCTAAGCCACAGCGCCAGCCCCCGTATTTAAGATTTAAAAAAAACCCGCTTGTATTTTAATATATACACAGGCATGTGTACACAACACTGAGAGATATGAGGAAGGAGTCAACAAAAGGGAGACATTTAGGATTGAGGACTGCATAGAATTACTCTATTTACAGAGCAGGGCAAACAGAAAAACATTAACAATGTACTGTGGTTCTGATCAATTCTGAGTGCCACACTGAATGACTACTAGATGGAGTCAGGAAAACGTTTCATAGAAAAAGGTAAACTATTATAAAAAGAATGATTAAGAGTTTGCTAGACAGATGAAAAAGAGAGGGGACTGCCAGTTGTAGAAACAGAAATAAAGAAACATCAACAGCCAGACAGGCTTGACACGATGGCAGTGGAGATGTGGCTACAGTGCCATTTGCTAAAGGAATTGAGCCTGGTACAACTGACAGGAACCAGAGTCAGTAAGTATATGAAGCCAGGAGAAGTGGATGGAATAGCCCACAGATAGCATCCAGAACCCAGGACAGACCTCAGGTGAACCTTAACACTGGAGAGGCCAGCTGAGGAGGAGACGGAGACTAAGGATAAAGTGAGAAGTCACAGTGAGCAAGTGACCAACTGCTAAAGACAGGCAGAGAAGTAAAGGGGCATAAGGACTGACTACAGCATTTGGCAGTGGTCATGGAAGAAGCTGGGAAGGATGCTTCAATGGTGTCCACTGATTACAAAACATTGTTGTTTTAGGGCTCAACACAAAGGTACGAAATAAGAGAAAACTAAGTACTCATCAACTGCAGAATTTCAGTGAGCATGCAAAAAAAAAACATTTCATATGCTCTAATGAAATTAAAGGAAGCATTAATTTTGTTTTCCTGCGACTAGCAGTATAAGTACAATTAAAAGTTACATGCTGGAGGCCAGTGCAATGGCGCAGTAGGTTAATCTTCTGCCTGAGATGCCGGCATCCCATATGGGCGCTGGCTCTAGTCCCAGCTGCTCCTCTTCCAGTCCAGCTCTCTGCCATGGCCTGGGAAAGCAGTAGAAAACGGCTCAAGTCCTTGGGCCCCTGCACCCACGTGGGAGACCACAGGAAGCTCCTGGTTCCTGGCTTTGGATTGGTGCAGCTCTGGCCATTGCAGTCATGGAAGACCTCTCTATCTCTCCCTCTCACTGTCAAATAAATAAATAAAATCTTTATAAAAAAAAAGTTGCATGCTGTCCTATGCTACATGAGATACAGAGAAGTAGATGATTAATGGATTAAAAAAGTCCTAGGGGCCTTTTCTTTCTTTTCTTTTCCTTCCCCCTTCTCTCCTTCCTCCTCCCCTTCCCTTCTCTTTCTCTGTCTCTTTCTTTACAACCAAGGACAGACTTATATCTGCCAAAGAAGGGGAAAATCCCTGAGGACAGTAAGAATAAAGAGTGCTTAACGACAAACTTACTCATCCTTTAATCTTGCATTGAGTTTGGGAAGACCCATGTATTCACACAGTTCTTGGAAAAATATTTTGACAAAAATTCTACTGGATGATGTAGTGGTTTCTTCACTCAGTTTTATACATTCAAGAACCTGAAAATTAAGACAATTTTATTTTAGTTTTCAAAAACAGTACAAGGTGACCAATACATTGTTAAGAAGTATCTCCTGAAATTATGACTTATTTTCACTCTCAATCACAATTATTTCTGAAAATCTTTTATGCTGACATGCATTATTTCTGGCAAAGTTTAAGACTACTCCTCTATCCCAATTTTCAAAATGTTAAGATGTTACAGAAATAGATTTCTTTCTCTTTCTTAATACATTTTTATAGCAGGGAAGACATCTTGTCCTGAGCATATAATGCAGAAGCAGAGAGTACTAACGCTAAACCTCCCTCATCAAAATTTGGTGTATATGAGGGTTTGGGGCAAAATACCATTTACAGCACTAGGCTACAGTTTTGTAAAGCACATGTAACAGATAATAAAAGCAAATGTAAACAGAATTATGGCTTTTTCTGAATGCTAAGATTACAGATTAGGAACTGAAACTCTTAGATAATTGAAGGCACATAAAAATAAAAGTAACCTTCCGCTTTTATGTGCTACTTGTTTCAGGTGGTTGAATGATTAGTGGTTGTATAGTAAGTATCAGTGTTAAATATATTTCTAATTCCAATCCAGTGCACTGGATTCTTCTGCATTAAGAATATCTCTCCTTGTTCTAACGATGATTGTGGCAACTCTTCCCCACTGCTTACCTAACTTCAGTGTCTGTTAAAAATAAAAATAACATATCCTACTAGCACAACCATTTCTCTGGATTCCTATCAACAGGAACCATGGAGAGATTAATCCCTGAGAAAACAGGGACAGTAATTCAGAGACACACACAGCACCAAAGTAATAGTACAACACACAGAACACAAAAAATCTGTAATACAGGGTGGCTACAAAAAATAGTGGAAAAATGGAATTAAGAGACAATGTAAATTTTCCATAAACTATTTGAAGCTTCTCAGACTTTTCCTGAAAATGCTCTTAGAAATTAATATTTAAAAAGCACTGTGATTTAGGCTGTGAAATATAATCCAGGATAATATATATTTCTTATACATTATTTACTTAGGTTTTAATTCCATATTACATGAACATAATCCCAAATATAGCAACTATAGTAAAGTTTACAGTTCATTTTAAAGCTTATCTACCAATAGATAAAAATGCCTAGGTTTTAACCTTTTTGAGAATAAAGGGGATGAAGAACAAAGTACAAATATTGACCCATCTACTTACACTCCATGGAAGTGAATCAGTGTATAAAAGGTGAGCAAACATCTTAGCAACATTTCTCAATTTGTTTGTTTCCAAGCGATGGATGGTATCATACTGTTCTTTGAATATACTTTCAAAGGATTCCATGTATTCTTTTTTTAGCATGCAAAATCGCTAATAAATAAAAAATTGAATGGCAATACCATTAAAAATTGAATGTTTATACAATTATGAGCACAATAATCCTCCTAAATTTACTTAACCAAAATTTAAATATTCTATATTCCTTCAAAGACTTATATCACTATACTTTTTGTGCTATAAGATGCTCAAAAAAGAAGCTAATATAGATGGTTTCTATCTATCTGAGATTTATATGCTAAAACAAATTACACATGCAGCTGATCATTAACACATATATTTGTATACTGTATACATATGCCTCTACTCTGGGGGTAGAGTTTTGATTTAAAAATATTTTAGCTCATGCTTTACCTGTGCTGTCTGAACAAGTACTTGACTTTTCTAACTGTTCTGAGATTCTAAAGATAGTAATTAATTGTCCTTTACTAGGAAATTATTACAAAGTAGAAGTGATTTCAAAAAAGTTCTGCAAGAGTTAAATGCAATGTTGAGGCACTGCAAGAATGAAATGGGAAAGGTGGAAGCAGAAGAGTAGGGAATCTGAAAATGTGAGTAACTGGCTTTTGTTGTACTGACTAATTTGAAAGCCAGAATGAGAGAGCACAGAGGCCCACAGAATCAGAGACAGACAGGAAAAGATCTTCCACTGACTGGTTTACTCCTCAAATGGTTGACATCAGCCAAATCTGAGCCAGCCCTTCCATCCTGGTCTACTATTTGGGACACAGGGGCCCAAGTACTTGGACCACCTTCCACTTCTTTCCCAGGCACATGAGCAGGAAGCTGGATCAGAAGTGGAGTAGCCAGGACTTGAACCAGCACTCTGACATGTGTCACAAACAGCAACTTAACCTAATGCACCACAACACTGGCCTCAACAACTTGGTTTTTTTTTTTGGACAGGCAGAGTGGACAGTGAGAGAGAGAGAGACAGAGAGAAAGGTCTTCCTTTGCCGTTGGTTCACCCTCCAATGGCTGCCACGGCCGGCGCGCTGCGGCCGGCACACCGCGCTGATCCGATGGCAGGAGCCAGGAGCCAGGTGCTTTTCCTGGTCTCCCATGGGGTGCAGGGCCCAAGCACCTGGGCCATCCTCCACTGCACTCCCTGGCCACAGCAGAGAGCTGGCCTGGAAGAGGGGCAACCGGGACAGAATCCGGCGCCCCAACCGGGACTAGAACCCGGTGTGCCGGCGCCGCTAGGCGGAGGATTAGCCTAGTGAGCCGCGGCGCCAGCCTAACAACTTGCTTTTAACAGAGATATCTCATTGTATTAGACTAGACTATAAAGTAGATCATTAATTCACAATATTCATGGTAAGAATCACATAAACAGTTCTATTAAATTCCAACAACAACAAAAAAATTATGGAACTCACTCCAGCAAGTAAGCCAAAAAATTTCTCATATGTTCTTTGTTGAGCACAGCAATCTAATATCATGTTGCAGAGTTCTTTCTGTTTGGAAAAAAATTACAATAATCGTTCAATGGATCTATACTATTTGATAATTTACCAATATGACAGCAACCGCCTGCATTTTAAATTAAGGTTTCAAAGACTTCAAAATCTTATGAACTGTCATTATTAGGATAAAATAAAAACATCAATTTATGTTAAGCTCATAATTCCTTAAAGGCATTAGTTTAACTGGCAGCTTCCAGTATTTATGTTAATCAGATTAATCATCTGATTCTAAATTCATCTAAGTATGAACCACTTCAAGAAAATCTGTCATATAAAACACTAAGGGAGATTATACCTATGATATTATGAAAGGATTCTATACAGAATTCCTTTAAAAATACTCACCAAGACAACATGTAACAATTCATTTACCTCCCTCCCAAAGATACAAACTCAATTGTTAAGGAATACATCTAGTTAATATGGAAAAGACAGAATATGCTAACACTTTACAGAAGCATCAGGGGCATAACTTCAATGTTAACTTAAATGACATTCTGGTTGATAAATGAAAAATGTCTTGTAAAAGAAAAAGAAACACCTTTGTTGGAGAATTCTAGCCTTAAAATAAATGTTATGCACACAGATCTATCTATAGATGGATCTATTCAAATAGATGGAATCGTTCCATAATTGCTAAAATAAAATTTTATCCAATCAGCTATTTAGGTGTCTTGAAAGCCTCTCTAAAACTTCTGTTCAATCAATGAATAAAATCTCCAATCAAAAAGTACCATCATCACAAATCATTTGTACTTAACTAACCACAGATTTTAAATTAACAAATTCCATTTATTAATTCCTGAAACAAACCTAATGAAATGTATAGATTATAACAATTTCAAAGATGAAAGAATTCAGGCAACACAAAGTAAATGCAGACAAAATGAAAAAAGGCACAAACTTATCCCCTGACCACCACAGTAGAATCTGCTAAATTGTCTTTTTCTATAAAACATTAAAAGTTTAAAATATTTTTCCAAGTATATAACTGTAAACTATTTTCTATAAACAAAAAGCAAGCCTATAAAAATAAAATATATGTTGATTCAGGTAACTAGGTAGCTTTATCCTTTATATTTATAATGAATAATTCTGACATTTTGTATTAATATAGGATATAGTAAAAACTGTAAATATTTTGAAATGAAGTCAATAAGTATTTATTGTACGTATCTACGTAAACTATTTGTGTTGAGACTCAGGTCTCAGGGCAAGAGGTAGGCCAGGAACCCCAGAGAAGTACAGACCACTCACTTTATAATTATGCTGTCAAATATGGTAGCCATTAGCCACATGTGGTGATTTAAATTACGTAAAACTAAATAAAATCAAAACCTTAGTTTCTTACATCACATTAGTTATGTTTCATGCACTTAAAAGCTGCATGTGAGTAGTGGCTACTCTCCTGGGCCATGCAGAAAATCAGTATTGCCATCATCGCAGGAAGTGATGCTCAAGAAGCTGATAATCTACTCAAGAAACAATTCACCCAAAGGCCTCACTTTTTTACAACACAGGGATATTTTTAGATGTCACTGTATTACCAGACTTATTGCTGTTGTTGTTTAAAGATTAGTCAAAAGCTATCTCAATTAAGGTGTTTATACATGTATAGAGTTCAGAGAACATATATTTTGTCAATATTCCTATATTACTGAAAAGTTAAGATGAAACTTTTCTAAATTCTTCCATATTATGTTAACTTGATATATCAAAATTTATTTTCAATTTTTTCATCATTGTATTTTTACAATATGGCAGTTAATCAGGTTTTAAAAAATAAACCATGATAACAAGAGGAAAGCACTGTGAATAGTTAGTACTACTTACAAAACAAATTACTTTCTTCTTCCCTAGGTCAAATGCAATTATAAGAGTCAGTCCCTCTGGCTTATCATAATTAAATATTTTAACATTTTAATTAAGTATTACAAAGATTTTAGGAGTCCTCAGAGCTTAAAAATAGATGTACTACATTCTTCCAAATATTAGCAAAACATGTTGAGGTTAGTTCTAGAACAACTATGCTCTAGATGAATATTAATAAACTTTTGTAATAGCTTAATTATATTTCTCAAATAATGTGACAAATTATATAATAATTTCAGTGTCAATTACACTTTTAAAGGTTAATTTACTAATTTATTTCCTTCCAATGATGATATACCAGGTGCAGTCGGGGCACAAATAGGAACACAATTACTAATATAGCAATAAACAAACTTTAAAAGAGAAAAAAGAAGTTTTTAAAGTTGGAAGGAATATTTTCTTTTTCTTTCAAACTTCTACACCATGGCACTTCAAGAATGAGTCTAGAACAAAGACTGGCAAACTTTTTCTGTAAAGGATCAGTTGGCAACCATTTTGCACTTTGAAGCACACATGGTCGTTCTGTTAAAACTATTTTTTCTCCTGCTGTGGTTTGGGAACAGCAATAACTGAAACATCAATGAATGAGCTTGGCGATATCCCAATAAGACTTGATTGAAACAGAAGTGGGCTCAAATAACCAACTGCTGTAACACATTTCACTTCAAGTCTTGAGAACAAATTTCCTTCTAATAGTGACCTATCTCAGCTAAACCAGAAAATCTAGAACAGCTAGATACTGAGGAGCCTTTTGGAGCTGATATACTCATTGTGGCATCTGTGCTGGGTCTACCACATGTAAAGCGAAGTGTGAAAAACAAAACTACCAAAGTCTTAGCTCAAGTTCCAAGGACCTAAAATCAAGATGGGCAAATACAATAATAAATCAGGAAAAAAAACACAAAAAAACAAAACAAAACAAAAAAACAAGATAATCTATTTGTTCCAATCTTTACTATCCCAAGCACTAAAATTCTGATACTCTGAGTAGTGAAGTATACCAAATTATAGGACAATGAATCCCATGTGGCTGAGAGAGAGAGTCATGTGTACTTTAAGGATCTATAAATCCCCGATACCTTGCAGAGTGCCTGTTGCATAGTACATCAATGATATAATGAACGAAAAAAGAACATAAATTCTTCTGTATTAAATTAGGACAATTTAACAGCTTGTGCTTTATAACTGCCAACAGCCAAGAATGCTTTTCTTGTGCATGAAGACAGAATAGGCAATTAACCATTACATATTTCCTAATAGAAAAAAAGCATCAACGTACTGTTTGGCTTTCGGGAAACTCCATTTTGAGTAATTTGTGAGCACACTCTTCAAAATCCAAACTGTGGAGATAAGATGGTTGTAACAGGTTAAAGGACTACAGCATAAACTGTAACATTTTTTCACATACAAGAATCTTACTTCAAGTTATTTTTTAAAAAATTTTACTTATTTATTTGGAAGTCAGAACTTCAGAGAAAGAGGAAGAGACAGACACATCTTCTATCAACTGGTTAACTCCCCAAATGGCTGCAACAGCCAGGGCTGGGCCAGGCTGAAGCCAGGAGTGAGGAGCATCATGCAGGTCTTCCGTGTGGGTGCAGGGGCCCCAGCAGCTGGATCAGAAGTGGAGCAGCTGGGACTCAAACCGGCACACACATGGGATGCCAGTGCTGCAGACAGCTTAACCTGCTGTGCCAAAGTACCCCAACAATTGTTCTGAAGACTCTTATTTTGACCATGGTTTAATATTATTTTATTTCCTCTATGAGAAAACAGAGTTCTGGTGTTGTGAGACTTGCTCCTCACCAAATCGTCCCAGAAGTAAAATTTGAACACAGGAATACTTAGTTTTCTCATCTAATATTTCACAAGCAAAAACTCTAATTAATATTTAATTGGAAGAATAGTTTCCTGAAATGTATATTATATGTTTAGAGAAATCAGCGAGAGTTCTAATTAAGACAGCGGCAAACAAAAGTCAAGTTTCTCATGTTTAACACTAAACCTCAATGTGGAACAGTAAATGAATATATTCTACCATAACGTAACTTCATCTATCTTTACTAGATTGTCGCTCCCCCTCTTCGCGGAGGAACGACACAGGACCCTGCGCTGTTCTTTTGTCTGCTCGGCCCTTCCCGGGTTTGCTGCTGGTCCTTCCCGGGTTGGCTGCCGACCCTCCACCTCCGTGGAAGGGCGGTTCCCCCTGCCACTTTCCCCACTTCCGTGGAGAAGCAGCACACCACCGCCCGGCTCTCTCGGGGGCTGCTCAGATGTTATCCGGATGTTCCTGGTGCATGTTGTCTCTCTCCTCCTTTATAGTCCTCTTCCACCAATCCCAACTCTGCTACCCACACGCTGAGCACGCTGCTCCCCTCCAATCAGGAGCAGGATCAGCTCCTGCAGCTTGTTAAACTGATGAGGCAGCTGCGTAGAGGTTGTCTGGTCTCTTTCTCTCAGCGCCATATTGTGGGAGAGCAGATGCATAGAATAAGTCTTAATTCCAGTAACTTAGTCTAGTCTCAGTTGCTCTCCACACTAGATAATGCGAACTTCTTACAATCTGCATATATACTGAATTTAAAATACCTTCAATATACCTCAGCTAAGGAATAAGCACATTCAATGTGAATTTGAGCCAGCGACAATGCTAATATGAGGGTGCTTCAAAAAGTTCATGGAAAAGCATAATCTTTTAAGTCCATTTCTCCCTGAACTTTTTGAAGCCCCTCCCCCATATACTCGTACCTTTTGTAGACTGTCAAAACCCTTATTCTTTTCAATTTAAATTGTGCATTTTATTATATGTAAACTACACTTCAATTTTTAAAACTATCAGGGTTAGCCAGCGCCACGGCTCACTAGGCTAATCCCCCACCTGCGGCACCGGCACCTGGGGTTCTAGTCCCGGTTGCTCCTCTTCCAGTCCAGCTCTCTGCTGTGGTCCGGGAGGGCAGTGGAGGATGGCCCAGGTCCTTGGGCCCTGCACTCACATGGGAGACAAGGAGGAAGCACCTGGCTCCTGGCTTCAGATCGGCACAGCACGCTGGCCACAACACACTGGCTGTGGTGGCCACTTGGGGGGTGAACCAACGGAAAAAGGAAAACCTTTCTCTCTGTCTCTCTCTCTCACTGTCTACCCTGACTGTAAAAAAAAAAAAAAAAAAAACAAAAACCAATCAGAGCAGAATTAATAACTGCAGAGGGGCAGGGCTACATTGTCCACTACTCACTTCTCTTGAAACAAGCTCAAATATGTAGTAGTCTTCCTGTGACTAAGTTCGTTCCTCCTTCCTTCCTTCCTTCTTTCCTTGCAGGAGATCCTTATTCTGAACCAGATTTGGGGTAACTTAGGAAACCTCCCTCAGACAGTATATTGAAAGCAGAGCAAGATGCCAGGTGAAAGCCAGAGATGGAACTTGGATAGCAGAGCCACACAATTAAGGTTATGTCACCAAGACCAAGGCTTTTATGGCTATTTTCTCCAAGCTACTTCAACTGTACAATCTGTCCTCAAAGTCCTTTCCAGGTTCCAAGCTCAAGATCATGACACCTTGGGGACATGGAGGTAGTTTCTCAAGGCTGTCTTCTGATAAACTCAAGAGTGCCTTAGCTCATTGTTGAGCTTAACAAGCAGCTGCGGTAGAGAGATTCTGGACCCAGAACTCAACAGCTGGGACACAGAGCCCACTGCTGGGATCAGTTAATCTTTTGGGAACAGCAGTTTAAAATCTTCACTCACTGAAATATAATAATTACGAATTTTGTTTGGCAGCTTATCTGTACTTTTCAGCTTCTCTTACTAACTGGGTTCCATAAGCACAACTGGGTAATAATACAGGATGATAAAAGGAAACAGAATAAGAGGAAAAAGAAAAAAAGATATCTACCAGTACAGAGACTTTGCAACAGTGACATTAAACAATATCAGTGTGTTGGGGCCAGCGCCAGTTTGAATCCTGGCTGCTCCACTTCCAATCCAGCTCCCTACTAATGTGCCTGGGAAAGCACAGGAGATGGCCCAAACACTTGGGCCCCCATATCCATGTGAGAGATCTGGAAGAAGCTCCTGGCTTCGGATTGGCTCAGCTCCAGCCATTACAGTGATTCAGGGAGTGAGCCAGCAGATGGAAGACCTCTCTCTGTCTATACCTCTCTCTCTAACTCTGCCTTTCAAATAAATAAATAAATAACCAAATAATTCTTTAAAAAAAAAATCAAGTAGCTGATGAAAACATTTACCACCTTCCTTTCATTTAATTAGTGAAGTTTCAGAGGTAAAGTTCTATGACAGTGTATTTTCCTTGTTCTTGTTTTATTTTAAAACCGATGACTCACTCAACAAGATTGCTTTGAAACAGCACTAATTAAAAATATTACTTGCATTAAATTTGCTTGATATTTTAACTCTAAGGTTGCAAAATCAAATGAATTGCAGGCTTACTACAAATTAATAGAGGACAGTAAATAAAAAAGATTTTATTAAATTACTCTCAGTTTTCAAGCTATGTCAACTGGTTTTGTTTATGTTTCTAATTTGAAAAACTTTAAATAGATGAGGACATAGTAGTTCATTTCCCTGTGATACTACAACTTCCCTAAAGCAAAAATCAGACTATTGGTTAAAGCCTCGAGCAAACAAGAATCCATTATTCTCAACGACGAAGCTGGCTGGGTGGCTTTATATGTTATGAAAATAAAAGGCTTTAACACTTAGAAAACAAGAGTACTGGTGATATTTGTCAACAAAAATTTAAAACATAAAATATCCCACATAGTTCAGTTACCAGAACTTGGTTTTGTTTGCAAGATCCCCAAGTACAAACTGTTAGTATAAAATGCCTTCAAAGCTACTTGACTTGATGATTATAGACCACTGGATTTCTAGCCTGGTATTAGAGACACAGATTGTTAGAAACCACATGACTGGAAAAGCTACATAATACAAAAAATGTATAATCCATCCTCAAAATAACCATCAATGTTAATGTATTATTTCTAGAATATGCCTGCTATTTTAACAGCTATGATAATTTTACATCAGTCTAATAAAATCTATAGTTTCTGCCACCCAACAGTGTATCAGACCATTTGCCCATATTTATAACTCCTCATTAACCTAATCTTCAACGGTGGCATAAATTAGACATTTAGGCTACTCATGTCACATAAGATGACACTCTCTGGTTTTTGTGTGCATATTAAACAATGCGGTCTTTAACTATGTATATTTCTTTATATAATAATGAAAAAGATGGGTCAAATGGCAAGAACAGTAAGCCCTAAAAGAGTCTAACTAATATAATTTCCCATTGATTACATGTATCTCACTGAAGTTCTCAGAAGTACTGCACACCACAGCTTTAAAAAATAAGCCACCTTAGCTATTCTAGTTTTTATTTATTTATTTTTTTGACAGGCAGACTTAGACAGTGAGAGAGACAGAGAGAAAGGTCTTCCTTCCATTGGTTCACGCCCCAAATGGCCACTATCCGGTGTGCTGAGCCGATCCAAAGCCAGGAGCCAGGTGCTTTTTCCTGGTCTCCCATGTGGGTGCTGGGCCCAAGCACTCGGGCCAAGCTCCACTGCCTTCCCTGGCCACAGCAGAGAGCTCGACTGGAAGAGGAGCAACCGGGACAGAACTGGCGCCCCAACAGGGACTAGAACCCAGAGTGTCAGTGCCACAGGCAGAGGATTAGCCTAGTGAGCCACGGCACCAGCCAACCTTAGCTATTCTAATGACCAATAACATTTCTTTGTCTACAGTGAATATTTAGTAACATTTTTATCATCATGTTTTATAATCTTGTTATATGAAATTTGCCATCCAGGTCCTTTAAATACATAGCTATTAAAGTCTGTTTGCTGGGGCCGATGTGTGCCATGCGGGCATCTCATATGGGCGCTGGTTCGTGTCCTGGCTGCTCCACTTCTGATACAGCTCTCTGCTATGGCTTGGGAAAGCAGTGGAGGATTGCCCAAGTTCCTGGGCCCCTGCACCCGTGTGGGAGACCCAGAAGAAGCTCCTGGCTCTTGGCTTTGGATCAGCCTAGCTCCCTCCATTGCAGCCATTTGAGGAGTGAATCAGCAGATGCAAAACTTTTGTCTTCCTGCCTCTGCCTCTCTGTAACTTTGTCTTTCAAATAAATAAATCTTTAAAAAAAAATTTGTTTTCTAACATTTGTATGAGCTTTTAAGTACAGTAACCTTTGCCATATGTAAGTATTTTTTAAGTAGGCATTTAGGTACTTGGAATTCAACAAATACTAACATACAACAATCATGGAATAGTGGATACCACTTATTTTTTAATGTTTTAATTTTTTTTAGTCTGTTGTATTCCCAGAGACAATTTTAGTTAGGTCAATAAAAAAAGGATTCTTTTAAATAATTATTCAAAAGTACTGGTGTAACTTTTTTTTTTTTTTTTTTTTTGACAGGCAGAGTTAGACAGTAAGAGAGAGAGTGACAGACAGAAAGGTCTTCCTTCTTCCATTGGTTCACCCCCAAAGTGGCCGCCATGGCCGGCGCATTGCAGCCAGCACGCTGCGCCAATCCGAAGCCAGGAGCCAGATGCTTCCTCCTGGTCTCCCATTAGAGTGCAGGGCCCAAGGACCTGGGCCATCCTTCACTGCCCTCCTGAGCTACAGCAGAGAGCTGGACTGCGAGAGGAACAGCTGGGACTAGAACCAGCGCCCATATGGGATGCTGTTGCTGCAGGCAGAGTATTAACCAAGTGAGCCACGGTGCTGCTGGCCCCTATTTATTTATTTAAAAGATTTGTTTATTTATTTGAAAGTCAGAGTTACACAGAGAGAGGAGAGGCAGAAAGAGAGAGAGAGAGAGAGAGAGAGAGAGAGAGAGAGAGGTCTTCCATCCACTGGTTCACTCCCCAACTGGCCGCAACAGCTGGAACTGCAATGATGCAAAGCCAGGAGGCAGAAGCTTCTTCCTGCTCTCCCACATGGGTGTAGAAGCCCAAGGACATGGGCCATCTTCCTCTGCTTTCCAGGACACAGCAGAGAGCTGGATCAGAAGTGGAGCAGCCAAGTCTTGAACCAGCACCCCTGTGGGATGCCAACACTTCAGGCCAGGATTTTAACCCGCTGAGCCACAGCACTGGCCCCTATTAATCAAAATTTTAAAGAATGATTTATAAAAAGTGATGATTTGGACTGGAACTGTGGCATGGCAGGTAATGCTGCCGCCTGCAAGTGCCAGCATCCCATGTGGGCGCCGGTTCGAGTCCCAGCTGCTCCACTTCCGATATAGCTCTCTACTATGGCCAAGGAAAGCAGTAGAAGAAGGCCCGAGTCCTTGGGCCCCTGCACCCACATGGGAGACCTGGAAGAAGCTCCTGGCTTTGGATCGGCACAGCTCCGGCTGTTGCAGCCAACTGGGGAGTGAACCAGCGGATGGAAGACTCTCTCTCTCTGCCTCTCCTTCTCTCTCTGGGTAACTCTGACTTTCAAATAAATAAATAAATCTTTAAAAAAAAGTGAAGATAAACTGTCAAGGAAAATAAATAAAATTAAACAATATACCATACCGGGGGTGGAAAAAGACAACTTATTGAAAGGCCAAATTCTACTTAAGAATATTTACCTATAACAAATAATTTCTCATTCTCCATTTTGAATTTATGCAAAAAAATTAATAGATTTTCATGTGAAAGGCAAACAAATAGGTAAGGATAAACCAAAATATTTCCAACCAGTGTTCTGCTGTTTCACATTCCTCTATTTGGAGATGAATCTAAAGCCAAAAAGTTTCAGACGGACTGAAAACAAGATGACTCTTACTTATGAATCATTATTGCTATTACATCAGACTGAATGGAAATACACAAGACTTAGTAATAAAACAGAACTGAGAAAACATTCCTTTTCCAGTGTAAAATGTAAACACTATGCCCACTAAATCAATAACTGATTCACATATAAATGACAGATGCACTAAACATTTAACATTCTCATTTATTTCCCTTTAAAGCCAACTCACAGTCTTCAAAAGGGATAGGTACTGTTTTCATGAAATTATAAAAGTTCTAATGATTACTTCAAAGGGCCCTTAAAATCTTCCTAAGTCTAATTTGTATTTCCATTTATATTCATTTTCAACTGCATAGCAAATCAGTGTCCCAAAGTCATCACAATAGTGCTTCTTGTTAGAAACCAGATTATGGGAAAAAAATTAAATTTCCCTTATACAAATATTAACTCCATATGAGCTCTATAATACAGTTGTTGTTAATTTTTTATTAGTGATATTTAACTATAGGAAATTACGCAGCATAAAAAAAGCCATTTAATTCTGTAATACAACTAGACTTTCCAAGTAAAAGCAATTTTCATTAAAGCAGAGAACCAACAGTTAGGGATCTATGAGTCTGGGCATGGTATGAGAGAGGAGGGCAAAGCACTCTGAAAATGTTGAAGTAGTATCTAGTGTTCTGTTACCAGATTCTAAATAGTATCCCTGGTCTCCTTACTCATCCTAAACAAAATTAAAATATATATATATATATATATATATATATATATATATATATCAACTAAGGTATAATGTCTTACCTTGACTGAATTGCAAGATATATTGTACGACGGAATGAGACTAGATTAATTTCTGTTTTGTCATGAATGGTCACTTTTTGTCCTGAAAGAAAGTAAACGTGACAAAACTATAAAACTATAAAAATAAATATGGATAACTGAAAATGTATCTGCAAAAGTTTTAAAAATAAATCTATTTACAATCTCAAAATAACACTTTTTTCTACTGTGCTAGTCAATATTTATGGAACTCAAGGTCACTGTGTCAAGTCTTTTATCACATTATTTTATTAGCTTGAGGAAGCATAAACCACAGCAAGAAAAACTATTGTTATGACCATGTTATGTGCTCCTTTAGATATCATGAAAGCCTTCACTCATGCTGTTATTTGGTAAAAGATTATTGCTAGAGAACAGTATCTTCATAATTCAGAACTGTAACTTATGGGTAGAAATTCAGTTTTAGAGATTGCTGGACCAGGACAAGTTGAATGGGTCCAATATAAATACTCGTACATACATTTGTGAAAATTTCCTCCCATTCGAACACATGAAAACTTTCCTTATATATATTTAATAGTTTCTGTTTGAATACTACTACATGTAAAACAAATCTAAAGTAAAATATAGTATAAAGAGATGAATTACATAAGGAAAACATCAGGAAACATTTAAACATATTTGTTATAAAATGTTACAGAAGAGCAAATCCACACTGTAAATAGAACTAAAATACATTATATCCTAAAAGGGAAGGATACATTAATATTTTCAAATATGTAATACATATAAATAATGATCACTTCAAGCACGTTCTGATGTTAGTAACCGAGACTGAACCAAAGTAAAGTTTTGAGTTTATTTTTCTGAGAAATAATGTAATGAAAGCTGAAGAGGAAGAACATCATGCCTGCTTCTGTACAAATATAGCTTTTGGCCTCCCCACTCTATTTTGCCAAAGTGAATAGAAAATATCTAGTCACTCTAATCTACCACATTCTTGCCAGGGTTATATAAATCACACATCCTTTAGATGAATACACCTTTTTCCAGTTTATAATATAATCAAAAGCACAAAATGTCAAATTAAAATTATGTTGATGTTTAAAAATTAATTTCCTTGTTTTTCCCTTTAGAGCACAGTTTCCCAACCTTGCCAATACCGGCATTTGGGGCTGATCGTGCCCTGTTGTGGGAGCAATTGTTCAACTGCAGCCTCTGTTTTCACTTGCTAGATGCCAACAGCATCCCTCCCATCACAACCCCATGAGAAACACTGTTTTGGAGGCTTATATTAGAATTAACCTGATCTTAAAATATTTTACAATACAACACCTTTACCTTCTTCATCTTCTTCTCCTTCTTCCTCCTCTTCTTCCTCCTCTTCTTCACTGCTTCCTGCATCTTGGTCTGTGTTTGAGTCACTGTCTCCTTCATCTAGAATTTCTACATGAACAAATTACATTTAGGAAAAAAAAACAACTAATGAGTAAGTGATATAAATGTATCTCTGAGAAGACAATTCTCAGTTCATGGAGATCCATAGTGGTTAACCAAAAAAGAAGCCCACACAACCCTCATGTTACTGTCACGGTAGTGAGGGTAGTGAGGAAGCATTACAACTGCTCTGATTAGAGACAGCCATAAATGTCATTCTTCCATCAGCTAGAAAGTGTCCATGAACCAAGGAAGGAATTTAAAAAAAAAAAAAAAAAAAAAAAAAAAAACAAGAAAAGGTAGATGAAGGTTTTCCAAAACAGCAAGAACACTATAAAATTAGGACCAACAACCAGCATATGGAAGTCAAGATACTATTTTATCATCTGTCTACTACATTTAGAAAAAAGTTAAGCTAAGAATGTACTTAGATCAGAGACAGGAAACAACTGCATGAGTTAGTGTTTCCTTTAAATAAACAGATTTTTATTGGAATATAAATATATACCTAATAAGTTGAACATTATAATCAATCCAAAGACGTCTAATATGTAAACAGAAACAGAAGTTTAAAAACTTTTAAGCAAATCAAAAGACAACTCTTGGATTATCACAAATGAAAACACAACCCATATTCAGAACTCCATGAAAATAGGGATGTATAGGAGAGGCTACAAAAAGCAAGTCATTATGCTAATAGTAAATCAGTGACAAACTAAAATTATATTTTGTCCAGTGGTTCTGTTAGCCTGATAAAAGGTTTTTCAAGAATATTTTATTTATTTATTTAAAAGGCAGAGTTAGAGAGAGAGAGAGACTGAGATCGAGAGAGATTGATTTCTCCATCTGCTGGTTCACTCACCAAGGGCCAGGGTTGGGACCCACCAAAGCCAGGAGCCCATAACTTGACTAGGGTCTCCCATCTGAGTGGTAGGGGCCCAACCCTGAGCAGGGAGCTGGATTGGAAGTAAAGCAGCTAGGATTTGAACTGGCACTTATATGGGATGCTGGTGTCATAGGCAGTGGCTTAACCTACTGTGCCACAATGCTGACACCTGGATAAAAGATTTTACAAATCTGGCCAATTTTATTTTTGTGTATCTATTATAATCAGAAAACTTTTAATGCAAAGTTTTATGCCAACTCCCATGTAGGAAAATTTGAATGTCTTTATATTTGAGCAATATACATAAGGAGCTACATATTTCATGCTAACAGAGCTTCATAATATGAAAAATAAATCATTTACAAAAATCAGAGAATACAGCTTTTTTCTGACATAGCAATCTCAAGAATATTCCTAATGAACATGACCAAAGAAATAACCTGAAGTGTCAAGTTTATTATTATACAATATAGCTTAGACAGACTTTTAAAATAAGAACTATTTAGTATTCAGTAACAGAAAGATAGGCACTCCTGCTGGTTTCCCAAATGCTGTAAGACCTAGAATTCAAGTACACCTGGGTCACTCTAAGGTGCTAATTACTAAAGCTGTGCTCACTCCCTGCTGTGGCCATTTTTAAACGCCAGTCCTAGACAAACATTTTAGGAAAGAATGAAGGTCAAATGAATGGTCTAATTGTTTATGTAGTCCTGTTCTCATTTCTCCACTTTTAAATCAACTTATTGGAATCACTTAGGCCATGACAATGGGATTTCTTATCTGAATAAAGTAATGGTTTCAAAGCATGGTCTAGGAGGCCCTGGAGGATCACTGAGACCCGCCAAGTGGCCTGTGACATCAAAACTACTTTCGTAATATTGGGTGGGCATTGCAGTGTATTGAGTTAAGTAGCTCCTTGCAACACTTGCATCCCACATCAGAGTGCCTGTTTGAGTCCCTGCTATTCCACATTTCTAATCCAGCTTCTTGATAATATGCCCGGGGGATAGGGTGTGGGGGGAAGATAGGAGATGTTAACTTAAGTACTTGGGTTTCTGCCACCCACGTGGCAAACGCAGATAGAGATCCGAGCTGCTGACTTAAGCCTGGCCTGGCCCCAGGTGTTGCGGGCACTTGGGCAGTAAATCAAGACAATCCTTTTCTGTCACTGTGCCTTTCAAATAAATAAATAAATAAATTGAAAAAACCAGCTTTTATAATGATACTAAGATACTATCTTTTTATTGGGCTGACTTTTTTTTTTTTTTTTTTTGACAGATAGAGTTATAGACAATGAGATAGACGGACAGAAAGGTCTTCCTTCTGTTGGTTCACTCCCCAAATGGCCGTTATGGCCGGCACTGCGCCGATCTGAAGCCAGGAGCCAAGTGCTTCCTCCTGGTTTCCCATGCAGGTGCAGGGGCCCAAGCATTTGGGCCATCCTCCACTGCCCTCCCGGGCCACAGCAGAGAGCTGGACTGCAAGAGGAGCAGCCGGGACTAGAACCAGCGCCCATATGGGATGCCGGCACTGCAGGCGAAGGACCAACCAAGTGAGCCATGGCTCCGGCCCCTGGGCTGACATTTTTGATTTTCCAAAAACAAAACAGGTTAAAACTGCTGAAACCCAAACACAAATCAAAAATCACACAATGCACTAGTAATCAATGCATTCTTTACCGTGCACTTCAGCCAACAGGAAACAAGAAAAGCTAGTTTCACTCAAGAATGTCTTAGGACCAGCACTGTGACTTAGCAGGTTAAGCCTTGGCCTGTGGTGTGGGCATCCCATATGGGTGCTGGTTCAAACTTCAGCTGCTTCACTTCCAATCCAGCTCCCTGCTAATGGCCGGGGAAAGCAGTGGAAAATGGCTCAAGAGCTTGGACCACTGCACCCACATGGCAGACCCAGAAGAAGCTCCTGGCTCCAGGCTTCGGAACAGCCAAGCTCCAGCTGTGGCAGTCATTTGGGGAGTGAACTAGCAGATGGAAGACCTCTCTGTCTGTCCCTTTGTCTGTAACTCTGCCTCTCAAATAAATTAAAAAAAAACTTTAAAAAAATCTCGGCATTTAAATATAGTGACAAACTATGACACTGAAATTCATGTAAAATGATTGGTAAGGGTTATCTCAAGAGAAAGTACTTGCATAACTGAGGTGCAAGATAAAACAACTACTTCTTTCATTTTTTACTTGAAAGAATGCCATTCAATTCCAACAAATGATAGCTGTTAGGTGTTTGGCAGATACTTTCTCAGATGTAGACAAAGTGAGACTGTCATTTCAGAAGAAACAACTAACAGTGTTTGCTACCATGCTAAAAAGGTTTCAAGAGAAAAGTCAATTTTTGGAAAAACTGTACCAACCTCTGTGAGCGTCAGAGCTCCCTATCACTGACTTTTCTGACGAGACAGGTGTTAATACTAACATGTAATTTCCTGATACTGTATGAACATAATTTCATTGTGATAATCTTAATGTGTTAACACTTAGAAGATTCGATTAATCAGTATCTTCCAAATAACAAACGCAACGTGTTATAAAATCATGTATGTGTAAAAGAAACATTCTAAGGGACAGATTAATGGATTTTAACATAATAGAGTATGAAAATTCACTGATGCTGTTTCAGATTTCACATTAAAATTAATCTTTAAGAAACTATCAGCTTTTAAATATTGGCACAGTATCAAGGAAGAATATATGCAATTACCTAAAAAGAAGGTTAACATACTCTTCCCTCCTCTAACACATATCTACACGAGGTTTCATCAACTACTTCAAGTAAAACAACTTACTACAACAGACTGAATATAGAAAACAGCGGTTTCCCACCAGGCCAGATACTAAACTATCTAAAGCATGCCATTCTTCTCACTAAATGTGTTTTGTGAAATAATTGTTTTCATAAAAACATATAATTATGTTAATATATTTTAGTGTTATTAAGTTGCTCTCTCTTTATATTTTAAAATTTACGAAATGATAAATAATCAATAGACAAACCACACATATTCAGAGGCCTTTTATAATAAATGAGACCAAAGAATTTGAGGACTGCTAAAATAAAGGAAAGTGCCACTTATTTTCCAGGCTTTGGCAACTGCCTACACCCTAAAGAAATAGGCAGGAAATTCCCAAGTTTAAAAGAGAAAATAAATCATACCAAATATAGTGAGAATTCCAAAAAAAAATCATTTGGAAATATTTTAGGGAAGTCATAGGAAAGAGGTCATAAGAAAAGAAGGCAAAGTGCGTCTAAGTTTTCCACATTTGGAAACTAAAATATGGAACAGACAAAGGGATCTGGCAAGGAGCAGTGAAATGCTCCTGGGAAATCAGCATTTAAGAGAATTTATTTCCTGTACTAGATTTTTAGAATAATGTACAGAGCTGGAAGGCTCCTTGCACCTTTACCTTCTATTTCCAAGTACTACTAAAGCACAGAACACAGGAAAACAGGGTTTTAAGTCTTCACTCCCCTTTCTAGGAGCTTCTAGAGCACCAAGTCCTTTTTAGGTAAAATCACAGCTCAAGGGAAATAAATCCATAAAACTATTATAAAAGTAGGCCTGAATATTAGCTTTAGGAGGAAAAATAATGATATACATGTAAAAACAATAGTTATTACTGTTCTCCAAAAATAGTTTAAGTGTCTGAATATTTACTCTGTAGCAACACAAAATACTGCATTTATCCTTTCACAAGCAGTAAAATTCACTCACATGTCAACCAAGTAATTAGTTCTAGATCACTTAGCTAGTATCACTAAAGATAAAATATAAACCCAAATCTGTGCAAAGTTAGTGCTTACAACACACCAATGATGTACAAACAATAATAATCACGGACTTCCCAGGAACCCAAACTTTGGTGCTATCAGGACCCGCGCCCCAAATAATAAAGGAAAGCATTTTATAATAAAGCATATCACCTAACTGAATAGCAAAATGAGTCTGCAAGTGTAGCTGTAAATGGTACAGAAGTTAAATGAAGGCCCCTAGTAAACTGAGTATTTTTCAAGATGATGTAAATAATTGATACCATGGACAAGATTAGAAAGTAAAATAAACAATGGGGAAACACTGAAGTGATTGGCTCCACAGGAGAAGAGATTTTACTGCATGAGGCTGAGTGATCTATAAATACTTCCTTTTTCATCAGTATTGTATAACTATCCAAATTGTTTCAGTTTATCCCAAATGTATTATTTTTAAAATTCTACATACCCTTCTTAATAGCTTTGTACTTTTCTTCATTCTCCATAAAATTAGGATCCATCTTGAAAACATCTTTAAAAAAAAAAGGCAAACATTAAACCTTTATTTCCAATAGTTACATTTCTTGATACCCACTTCCCACTCCTAACCACCCAGACTCACTAAGAACGTCCTCTGGATTATAGTCGTCCTCCAAAGGTAGCATGTGGGTGAACTGGTCATCTTCTTCCACCAAGTCCAGTCCATCTAGTATAACAGGGTGGTCCTTGAACCCATCCTTCCGGACAGCAAACATCACTTCAATCATATACTGAACTCTCTTGTCAATCTCAGACTCATGCAGAATGTTTCGAAGGCGTTCAAATATAGCTAAACAAAAAGAAAAGGGAATGAAAAAGTGGTAAACATAATACTCAAACAAAAGATTAACATCAAACCAAGAATATTTGTATACACCTACCATTGATTCCTCTTGGTGACACTTGTGTTAACTTGAGGCCACATTCCTTGAGAAAACCAATTGCTACTTCAACACTATCATCTGTTGGTCTTTCAAGCAGCAAAGTGAGCATTTCCAAGCATAAAACTTCATGTGCCTTAAATAGAATGCAGACATAGGGAAGAGAGAAAATGCTTTTACAAACATTAACCTACTGTTGGTAATAATAATTAGTAAATCATTATACTATAATCATCATACTACACGTATGAATAGCAAAGTTTTATAATGTACATAGAAATACTCTAAATGTGGGATAATTTCATTTTGTACCTCTTTTTAAAAATTTTTTATTTTTAATTTTTTTGTTTTAATTTTCTCTTTTGTTTTCTTTTTTGTGTTTCTCTTATTTTTAAAGATTTATTTATTTATTTGAAAGAGTTACACAGAGATTGAAGGAGAGGCAGAGAGAAAGAGAGGTCTTCCATCCGCTGGTTCACTCCTCAGTTGGCCACAATGGCTGGAGCTGTGCCAATCTGAAGCCAGGAGGCAGGAGCTTCTTCCGGGTCTCCCACGCAGGTGCAGGGGCCCAAGCACTTGGGCCGTCTTCTACTGCTTTCCCAGGCCATAGCAGAGAGCTGGATCAAAAATGGAGCAGCCAGGTCTTGAACTGGTGCCCATATGGGATATCAGCACTACAGGTGGTGGCTTTAGCTGCTATACCACAGTCTAGCCCCCATTTTGTACCTCTTAAGAACTTACATGAGGTGGGTATTCAGCATAGCAATTAAGATGTGGGTTGGGATGCTCACATCCTATATCAGAACACTCGGATTTGAGCACTGGCTCTTAAACTGCATGAATACTAACATGGTCACAAGATACCTTCATTTTATCTGCTGCACAGTAACAATTTTGATCACTTTCCCCTTTGTAATTAAACTATTTACATGGGCCATGTTCAACAATTGTCATTAATAACAAATGCCAATAAGAGTGGGAATAATGCCTTTCCAAAATCAGATACTTATTTGAAAAAGGAAGAAGTCTAAATCCCAATTCAGGAGAATATCTTCTTCATATTGTGCACAACAGCAAATACACACTGATTTTCCCAGGGAAGAGAAGGGCATCAAACAGTCTTATATCAATGACAAGAAAATACTGTCTTGCACCACAGTTGCAAAGAGTCAAAATATTTACCATCATAACTCTTTTATGGCAATGACAAAAACCTCTGATGTGTACTCTAAATCCAAAAACAGAAATGTGTCTTTGTGGTACAGACATATGAAAGCTAGTTTCCATGGTCTTAAGCAGCAAGCTTCCATTGTAAATAATGTGGTAACTAATTAGGTTAAAATCTAAGAGTGGACACTAGAAAGAATTTCAGATAGGTAAAAATGAACTACTACTTAATGTTAGAGGAATAAGGTTAAATAGGACTTCAAATACAGACATTACACTAAAAATGTGAATACAGATCTGAAGAAAACCTTTGAGGATAAATAAGAGCAATTTTACAATTTTCAAAGTTACACAGAAGCTAAATCTGAACCATCAAATAGTTTTGTATGGATGCATATAAAATAAACACAAACATTGAACAATAAAGCGATAAAATCACCTGCACTGAAGACAGATCAAAATTATTTAATAATCTAATTATTATGTAAAATAAATAAAATTATTTTATAAATATCTATACAAATAGAGGAAGAGTTTTTTGTACTTATCAGCTATTTATTGGTTCTTCATGAACACCATGTATGGGGAAAAAAGTAGAAAAGATACTATCTTTATTGCTTTAGAAAATGAATTAATTAACATTCTTTTTTTTCTTTTTCTTTTTTTTTTTTTTTTGACAGGCAGAGTGGACAGTGAGAGAGAGACAGAGACAAAGGTCTTCCTTTGCCATTGGTTCACCCTCCAATGGCCGCCGCGGCCAGCGCACCGCGCTGATCCGATGGCAGGAGCCAGGTACTTAGCCTGGTCTCCCATGGGGTGCAGGGCCTAAGCACTTGGGCCATCCTCCACTGCACTCCCTGGCCACAGCAGAGAGCTGGCCTGGAAGAGGGGCAACCGGGACAGAATCCGGCGCCCTGACCGGGACTAGAACCCGGTATGCCGGCGCCGCAAGGCGGAGGATTAGCCTAGTGAGCTGAGGCGCCAGCCTAAATTACATTCTTTAAAAAAGAAAAAGATATGTAGTCAAGTAACCACATTTAGATCAATTCTGAAAAAATATCTAGAACTACCTAATGTCTCTTATTAAAGAATATTATGGGCCGGTGCCACGGCTCACTAGGCTAATCCTCAGTCTATGGCACCGGTACCCAGGATTCTAGTCCCGGTTGGGGCACCGGGTTCTGTCCCAGTTCCTCTTCTTCCAGTCCAGCTCTCTGCTGTGGCCCAGAAGGGCAGTGGAGGATGGCCCAAGTACTTGGGCCCTGCACCTGCATGGGAGACCAGGAGGAAGCACCAGGCTCCTAGCTTCGGATCGGCGCAGCATGCCGGCTGTAGAGGCCACTTGGGGGGTGAACCAACGGAAAAAGGAAGACCTTTCTCTCTGTCTCTTTCTCTCTCTCTAGCTGCCTGACTTTGCCTGTCAAAAAAAAAAAAAAAAAAAAAAAGAATATTATGAGGCCGGCGCTGTGGCCTAGAGGGTAAAGTAGCACCTGTGATGCCGGCATCCCACATGGGCACAGGTTCAAGTCCTGGCTGTTCCACTTCGGATTCAGCTCCCTGCTAACGTGCTTGGGAAAGCAGTGGAAATGGCCAAAGTCGTTAGGCCCCTATACCCACACAGGAGACCTGGAAGAAGCTTCTGGCTCCTGGCTCTGGACTGGTCCAGCTCTAGCCAATGTGATCATTTGGGGAATGAGCCAGCAAATTGAAGATTTCTTTCTGTCTCTTCCCCACCTCTCTCTGTAAACTCTGTCTTTCAAATAAATAAATAAAGCACTAAAAAAAGAATTTAAATGCATTTATTATAGCTTTTAAAACTAAAATATCATACAAGATATTTATCTTTTTAACTTTTACTTAATGAATATAAATTTCCAAAGTACAGCTTATGGAGTACAATGGCTTCCCCCCTCCCATAACTTCCCTCCCACCCGCAACCCTCCCCTTTCCCACTCCCTCTCCCCTTCCATTCATATCAAGATTCATTTTCAATTCTCTTTATATACAGAAGATTAGTTTAGCATATATTAAGTAAAGATTTCAACAGTTTGCACCTACACAGAAACACAAAGTGTAAAATACTGTTTGAGTATTAGTTATAGCATTAAATCACAATGTACAGCACATTAAGGACAGAGATCCTACATGAGGAGTAAGTGCACAGTGACTCCTGTTGTTGACTTAACAAATTGACACTCTTGTTTATGGCATCAGTAATCACCCTAGGCTCTTGTCAGGAGTTGCCAAGGCTATGGAAGCCTTTTGAGTTCACTGACTCGTATTATTTAGACAAGGTCATAGTCAAAGTGGAAGTTCTCTCCTCCCTTCAGAGAAAGGTACCTCCTTCTTTGATGACCCATTCTTTCCACTGGGATCTCACTTGTGGAAATCTTTTTCATTTAGGTCATTTTTTTTTTTCCCAGAGTGTCTTGGCTTTCAGTGCCTGAAATAGTCTCATGGGCTTTTCAGCCGGATCCGCATGACTTAAGGGCTGATTCTGAGGCCAGAGTGCTATTTAGGACATCTGCCATTCTATGAGTCTGCTGTGTATCTCACTTCCCATGTTGGATCATTCTCTCCCTTTTTTATTCTATTGGTTAGTATTTGCAGACACTCGTCTTGTTTATGTGATCCCTTTGACTCTTAGACCTATCATTATGTTCAATTGTGAACAGAAATTGATCACTTGGACTAGTGAGATGGCATTGGTACATGCCACCTTGATGGGATTGAATTGGAATCCCCTGCATACAAGATATTTACCCCCAAGGACAATACATCAAAATAATAATAGAAATATAATTACTGAAGTGTATCAAGCTGAGTTCTAAGGGCACTGAAAGACACCAATTACTTACCACATTTTGGTTAATAAGATGTGCCACAAACTTTGAAGCAGTCAGGCAAAGTTGCTGAAAAGTGAAGACAGAAAACAAAGTTGTAAACTAAAACCAATTTTCATTCATCAATAGAATCCACAGCATACTAACATCCCCTACATAAAACATATACTACACAAAGATGATTTTTATATGAACATAATCCAAGTGAAAGAGTGCCATTTCTGGTTAAAAAGTTGGAATTCTACAGGTATAGCTACCATATGTGTGGCTCATTACTAGTTGTCAAGGATATATACTAGGACAAAAATGGTCTCATGGGAAGGTGTTTGGTATGGCAGTTAAAACACTGCTTGAATCACCAGCATTCCATATTGGGGTGTCTGGATTCTAGTACTGGCCTTGCTTCCTGTTAATCTGCACTCTGGGAAGTGGTGATGATGGCTCAAGTAGCTGAGTCACTGCTACTAATGCAGAAGACTCAGGATTGAATTCCCAGCTCCTGGCTTCAGTCTATCCCATTCATAGCTGTTGGAGGATTCTGGGGAATGAGACAGCATATGAAAGATCTCTTTCCAAAAAAAACCCAACACCAAAAATGAAAACACCACAAGTTCCCATTAAGTAGAGTCTTTAAAAAAGAAATTTGGGACAGGAATTTGGCCCAGCAGCTAAGATGCCTGGATCGCACACCCGAGTGCCCAAATCAATTCTTGGTTCTGGCTCCAATTTACTGCCAGTGTAGATTGTGGGAGGCAGTGGTGATGGCTCAAGTACTTGGGTTCTGCCACTTATATGTGAAACTTGGAACTGTGTTCCTAGAGAGTCCTGACCCAGTCTTAGCCTATATAAATTTTTGAGAATGTTAACCAGCCAATCAAAGGTCTCTTTCTGCCTCTTAAATAAACTAAAAAAGAATAAATAAATTTAAAATAAAATAAAAAGCATGGAGCTAGAGTTGTGGCATAACAGGATGAACTACCGCCTGCAGTGCCAGCATCCCAAATGGGCACTGGCTCAAGTCCTGGCTGCTCTTCTTCCGATCCAGCTCTCTGCTAATGCGCCTGGGAAGGACACTTGGAGGACACCCAAGTTCTTAGGACTCTGTACTCACATGGGAGACCTGAAAGAAGCTTCTGGATCCTGATTATCCACTGGCTGTTGTAGCCATTTGGGGACTGAATCAGAGGATGGAAAACCTCTGTTCCTCTCTCTCTAACACTGACTTTCAAATAAATAAGAAAATAAATCCCAAATAAATTAATTAAATTAAAAGCATTTCTAAGTAGAATCAACATCGGTTACTCTTATTTTTTTTTTTGTTTTTTTTTTTATTTTTTTGACAGGCAGAGTGGACAGTGAGAGAGAGACAGAAAGGTCTTCCTTTGCCGTTGGTTCACCCTCCAATGGCCGCCGTGGCCGGCGCGCTGCAGCCGGCGCGCTGCGGCTGGTGCACCGCGCTGATCTGCTGGCAGGAGCCAGGAGCCAGGTGCTTTTCCTGGTCTCCCATGGGGTGCAGGGCCCAAGCACCTGGGCCATCCTCCACTGCACTCCCTGGCCACAGCAGAGAGCTGGCCTGGAAGAGGGGCAACCGGGACAGAATCCGGCGCCCCAACCGGGACTAGAACCCGGTGTGCCGGCGCCGCTAGGCGGAGGATTAGCCTATTGAGCCGCGGCGCCGGCCCTCGGTTACTCTTATTGACACTGGTTTATTAGTCTGTCCCTAAGCAACAGTTTATTTATAAGCCATTCATAAATACCTTGTCATTTCTTCGATAGCCTTTTCGGAAATTAAGGATTAACCTCTTGAGGATTAATTCTCCAATTTGTGGAAATTTTGAGTTGATAATTGCCACTAAAGCTGCATAAACATGGGTGAAGATAGGCGAAGCACTCTGTGCTTGCAAAACAGACCTAGACAGCAGTCCTCTGTTTAAAAGAAAAGAGGTCAAAAACAATCAATTTAGTTAGAATGGGAAAAAACATTTAAAATCCAGTAATATAATTCTGTAAATTTTAAAAGATAAATTTTTACTACTTTATCTAGGGAAAAGTTAGTCCTACTAATAAACAACAGCTGCTTTTGATAAACTAAACTTTGAATTTTTGCTTTTGTAAAATAGAAAGTTTACTACAATTGTTTTTTCAAAATTTTCTATCTCAAGATAGTTCCTCTCTTCCTGCTTGTTGTTGTACAGCTAACAAATTTGAGAGTTTTCAATATCACAGAAATCATTTGTTTAACAACTTCAAAAAAGTCAAGGAAAAAAAGACTTCTTTCAAAAGTATAAAATTTAGACAACATAAATTTTCCACTACAGATACATCATTCAATGTAATTAATTCTGTGATTAAAAACAAATTTGAGTTTTTTCTGTCTTTAAACTTAATTTTACTAGGATAAAAATGAAGATTTAGAATAAATAATACAAACATTCCAAGATTAATGCTAAAATGCTAATAAGAAAATTAAAAGTTGCCCACTTGTAATTTACTTAGAAATGGTTATGATTTGTATGCATTTGATGCAGAAAAGAAGAGATGCAAAGTGGGCTAACTGAAGCTATTTTTAGCAATGTGATGACAAATAATTACTGGATTACCAAAACACAAGGTGAAAATGTCTTAATAGCAAATTTAGTAATGACAACTGAATGACTAGAGTTGAATATGAGAAAACTATACTCAGGTTATAAATTATAAGATCTTAAGCAATCCATATAACTTCTTTAAATCTACCTTTATTCTAAGTAAAATGGGGAGAGTTATGTCTACCTTTGAGGACAGCAGCTACCTTTTGGTCAACTTGCTATATCCTTACAGCACACTGCACTTACTTTCATTTCCCAAATTTTTTATTCTTTTGAGGTGATGAATCTGAGTAATGTGAAATAACATCAGAAAAGAGCCCTCACATTTTTAAATAATAAATAGAACATACAATATTTTTGTTTCCTGAGTTTTTTCAATTTTACCAACTGCTTAAAAATCAAGTAGAAAAAATGGTAATTGAGTCCTTTCTATTTTCTAAATTATTTCTTAATTTTTCATTTTGGTAACATTCTCACTTTGCTTTCATCAGAAACTAAATTAAAAAAAAGATTACATGCAACAAGCCATAGCTAATATAACAGTAAACGGTCAAAAGTTAAAACTTTTTCTAAGATCAGGCAGAAGACAAAAATGCCATTCTCACTATTTCTATTTAACACAGTACTAATAATCTTAGCAAATGTAATTGGGCAAGAGGAAGAAATGAGAAGTATTCAAATTTGAAAGGAAGTTAAACTGTTTGCAGATAACATGGTCTTATATTTAGAAAACCCTAGAGATTCCACCAAAAAACTGCTAAATTCAGTAAACTTGTAGGACACAAAATGAACACATAAAAATCAGTAGCATATGCTAACAAGAATCTGAAAAAGCAAAAATAATCCTATTTATAATAGTTACAAAAGAAAATGATGTTAGGAATAAATGTAATCAAGGAAGTAAAAGAATTATGTCCTGAAAACTATAACTCACTGCTAAAAAGAAATTGAAGAATGGGCAGACATTGTGGAGCAGTGGGTTAAACCACTGCCTGCGACATTAGCATCCATGTGAGAGTGCCAGTTACTTCACTTCTGATGTAGTTCCCTGCGGGTGCACCTAGGAAAGCAGCAGCAGATGCTCCAAGGGCTTGGGTCCCTATGACTCCCAAGTCAAAAGAAACAAAAGCAAAAACAAATACTTTTACATCAAAATGAAAAGTTTCTGCACAACAAAGGGAACAGCAGACTGAAGACACAACCTATGGAATGGGAGAACCTGTCTGCAAATGATTTATCTGATAGAGTTAACATCAAAAATATGTAAGGAATTCAAGTCAATAATTAGAAAACAAATTATCCAATAAAACATGGACAAAGGACCTGAGTAGACATTTCTCAAGAGAAGACATACAAATGGCCAAAAGGTAAAGGAAGAACTGTTCAACATCACCCATCACCAGGAAATGCAAAGTGGAACCACAATGACATATTACCTCACCCCTATTCAACGGCTGCTACAAAAATGACCAAAGATAAACACAGCTGAAGATGTAGATAAAAAGAAGCCTTATATGCTGCTGCTAAGAATGTAAATTAACCTCGCCACTATAACAAACAGTACGAAGCTTCTTCATAATAATTAAAAGTAGAACTTCCTCAGGATTCAGCAATGGCACTGCTGGGTGTATATCCAAAGGATATGAAATCAGTATGTCAAAGAGATATTTGAACAAGGGAATACCATTCAGCTTCAAGAAAGAAGGAAATCCTGTCATTTCAACCATGTGGATGAACCTGAATGAAATAGCCAAACATGATGAACAACACGATGAATCTAATGAAATAAGCCAGACAAGGAAAGAAAAATACCACATGACCTCACTCGTGTGCAACTGAAAAGAGTCAAACTCATAGGAAGAAGAAAATGGTGGTGACTGGACACTGGAGGTGGGTAGGTTAAGGAGCTGTTGGTCAACAGACATAAAATTTGTCAGACAGCAGACATAAGTCACATTATGGTGATTACAGTTAGTAACAATTTAAGAGTAGATTTTAGATGTTCTTACCGCACACACACACACACACACAAAAAGTGAGGTAATACAAATGTGGAATAGTTTGGTCTAGCTACTCCACAACACATACATATATAAAAACAGCACACTTTATGTAATTTTTACTTGTCAATTAAGAAAAAATAATCAGGGGCCAGTGTTTGGCATAGTAGGCGAGATTCCACTTGAGACACTCACATCCCTTATCAAAGTCCCTGGGTTCAAGTCCTGGCTCGTACTGATTCCAGCTTACTCTAATGTTCATACTGGGAGGGAACAGATGGTGGCTCAAGTACCTGCATTAGTGTCACCCACTTAGGAGACCCAGGCTCCTGGCTACAACATGGCCCTGACACAGCTACTATAGGCATTTGGGGAGTGAACCAGCAGATGTAAAATGTGTGTCTCTCTCTGCCTTTCAAGTAAAATGAAAATAAATTTCAAAAAAGAAGTTAATTTTAATATTCATTCTCTTCATAGATTTAAATCATTATAGGTACTCAGTATAAACATTAGAGCCTCTTTAAAAAATTTTATTTTTTATTTATTTGAAAGACAGAGTTACAGAGAAGGGGGGAGAGAGAGATTGATCGATCTATCTATCTATCTATCTATCTATCTATCTATCTATCTCCCATCCACTGGTTCAATCCCCAAATGGCTGCAACAGCCAGGGCTGGGCCAAGCAGAAGCCAGGAGGAGCCGGGAGCTACTTGTGGATCACCCACACAGTTGTAGAAGCCCAAGCACTTGAGCCATCTTCTCTGCTGCTTTTCTAGGCGCATCAGCACAAAGTTGGATTGGAAGTAAAGCAGCCAGGTCTTGAACCAGCACCGATATGGGATGCCAGCATCACAGGAAGAGGTTTAATCTGCTATTCACAACGCCAGTCCCTAGAGCTTAAAAAGCAAAAAAACTCGAAGGAGGTATTGTGTCATAGCAGGTTAAGCTACTGCCTGTAATGCCGGCAACCTATACAAGCATCCTTTGAGTTCTGGCTGCTCCACTTCCCATCCTGCTCCCTGCTAACGCACTTGGGAAAGGCATGGAAGATGGTCCAAGAACCTGGGCCCCTGTCATCCACGTGGGAGACTCAGATAGTGTTCCAGGCTTCTCGCTTTGGCCTGGCCTCGCCTGAGCTGTTACAACCATTTGGGGAATAAATCAGTGGAAGGAAGATCTCTTTCCCTCTTTATCTGTCTCTCACTCTCTGTAACTCTGTCTTCCAAATAAGTAAATTTAAAAACTTAACAAAAAAAAGGCAAAAATTCCATAACATCTTAACAACAAAACAAGTAAAACATAACTAAGAATTTCATTTTAAATAAACACTCCCAACTACTTTTCAATGATTATTAGTGAAAATACAAGTATTATATTCCTATGAAGAAATGAGTATGAACAAATAGAATAGCTGACACTTACCTTCCTCTAACTATATTTTCTTGAAGAAGCTCTTGAATAATAATACTTATATTGGAAATGTTGACTTTGTTGATAAGACCATTGATTGACTTCTTTAGGGCCTCCCAGCTCATCCTCTGGTAAGCTAAGCTAAAAAGAATTTATTTTAATAGATTAAACTTTAGTCAACAACTGTAAGAACAAGAAGCTATGTTAAGAACATAAAAAACTACTTGTGTTCATTATTTTCACAGAATGATCCCAAAGTGTAATAAATATATGATGATTAAAGGAATAAATATTTAACCACATTTGGTTTTCTGTCTGTATTGCTTAAGTACAGACCACTTTTCTTTAAATGCCTAGTAAGATAATGTAAGGATAATGTTTTGTTCTTATGTCCATGTATACTGCAACTTAAAACATTATTAGTCAAATTCAAAATATGTTTACTTTACATTATAATGATTCACTTCAAGTTGCTTTTAAAAGAAACCTTTTAAAAAGCAATGCATTTGAAAAAATTTTTTTAAAAAACGTGAAGCACTCAAACATAAGCCAGGAAAAAAAGAAAAATTCTATTATATTTCTTCTTATAAAGGCATATCAGGGATAACATTAAATGCTTTACATTCTAATGAAATGGTATTAGACAAAGGAAACAGAAAATAGCATAGACTTATGGGGCTGAAAAACTGTTCTAAGTATTTTAAAGATCACTTCTGGTTTTATGCAGTAGTACTATAGCAATACCAACTGAATGCTATACAGCTATACTGTCTATAATTCAGACTTCAGGTAAATTTTTTAGCTTCAGTAAATATCTTTAGGTTGAACCTGATAAGGTCAAAAGTTGTTTCAAGTTCTAAAATTCTATAGTTTTATAACAGTTTCTTTGTGGAATCTGATTTCAGCTGCAGGAAATCTTAAACTTTTTCCTTCCATTCAACTCTCTGGAAGTCTGATGTTGCCAGTAGACTTATGGGAATATATATAACTCATAGGATTACAAAGGATACTGGTAGTAAGCATGCATGTGACTAGAAAAGGAACAACAGCTTAAAATACTAAAAAAAAAAAAAAAAGAAAAGAAAATAAATGCTTTCCTCAAACTTTCTAATTCATGCATGCAGAAAATTAAGGAAGTTAGAGCTAAAGTCGGAGAAAGCAGTATGCAGAGCTCCAATGAAGAAAAGAGGTCTCTGTCATTAAAGACGAAATGTAAAGCCTCAACAGCCAAGGTTATCTACCCCCAGCTGACTGATTTTTCAGCAAGACGTCACTGCCTTGTATACTTAGTGATATTAACATGCCTGTTTTTATCTGTAATCTGCTCCTGCATCATCCTCAGCTTTGCAGGAGGAATATACGCTCCACCAGTGCGAGTGAGGAGAGGATCCAGCTCATCTTTCTTCTTCTTTGTAGTAGGTTCATCTTGAGCAGAGGAACTCTGAGTGACTGAGGGCTCTGGGCTTCGTCTCCCAGGAGCTGGGGATCTCCGGGACCTTTTCCGATCTGTCCGATCTGTGTCTCTTTCTTTGCGTTTTTCTCGCTCCCTGCTTCTGTAATATTGTTTTTAAAAACGGAAGGACAATATGAAACACATTGTTGCAATGAACTGCACATCAAACAAGATCACAAGAGGGCCCCACAAGTTCAAACTAGGAAAGGAGGTTTAGAGTGATGAGGTAACACCTGTCAGAAAAAATGTAACTTAAAGTAGGTCTCAAAGGCTTGGCAGAATGTAGACTGGGGCAAGGGAAGGAGGATGGCATTCTGCAAACAGCACAGGAGAGAATAAGTAACTACTGAAAAATGGAAGGGTGCTAAGGCCAGAATGAGCACAACAATCAGGAAACAAACAATTATGCTGGAAAGATGAATTTCAATCAGGCTATGAAATCTTAAAAGGCAGAAAACAGGGCCGGTGCCGCGGCTCACTAGGCTAATCCTCCGCCTTGCGGCGCCGGCACACCGGGTTCTAGTCCCGGTCGGGGCGCTGGATTCTGTCCAGGTTGCCCCTCTTCCAGGCCAGCTCTCTGCTGTGGCCAGGGAATGCAGTGGAGGATGGCCCAAGTCCTTGGGCCCTGCACCCCATGGGAGACCAGGATAAATACCTGGCTCCTGCCATCGGATCATCGCGGTGCGCTGGCCGCGGCGGCCATTGGAGGGTGAACCAACGGCAAAGGAAGACCTTTCTCTCTGTCTCTCTCACTGTCCACTCTGCCTGTCAAAAAAAAAAAAAAAAAAAAAAGGGCAGAAAATAGACTCTAAGTTTTCTTTACCAGAGAAGACTGAGAATCATTCAAAGCTTCTGAGTGCAAGAGTGACATGAAAATAGTGCTTTTGAGGAGACAGGTATATGTGATAAATTGTATAAAGGAGAGACCAGAATTTATCTAAAATTATAGCAATTTTAGGTATAAGTTATTACAAAAAATGCAATATTTGAAAATTTCTAGATAGAATTATTTTTAATAGAAATATCAGAATATCAGAACCGCCTGGTTTTTTGACACAATGTGGAAAAAAACACATTTTCTATTCACAATTACTCTTCCCTACAAATGTAGTGATTATCCTTTCTTCAGCTAACACTTTTAAAATAACCAGCATTTTCTTTGAATCTGTCAAGAATGGTAAACAGCAAGTCCTGGCCTACTGCTATCATTCCCCAAAAAGGTGTTTGTCCACTTCGTGTTTTTTCATATATTGTCTTGGAAACTCAGATAATTCTGTTAATGCTCTGTGCAGCCATGAGTTACATGAACACAGTACATAAAAGCAAATTTCATATCATCACTGCAAATACAAGGAAACTGAGGGAAGAATAGACTGTAGCAAAATCTAAAAGGTATGTTTGGGAAGGTCTATTTTAATATATAGTACTATTGGCTGGCGCTGCGGCTCACTAGGCTAATCCTCCACCTAGCGGCGCTGGCACACCGAGTTCTAGTCCCAGTCGGGGCGCTGGATTCTGTCCCGGTTGCTCCTCTTCCAGGCCAGCTCTCTGCTGTGGCCAGGGAGTGCAGTGGAGGATGGCCCAAGTCCTTGGGCCCTGCACCCCATGGGAGACCAGAATAAGTACCTGGCTCCTGCCATCGGATCAGCGCGGTGCACCGACCGCAGCACGCCGGCCGCAGCAGCCATTGGAGGGTGAACCAACATAAAGGAAGACCTTTCTCTCTGTCTCTCTCTCATTGTCCACTCTGCCAAAAAAATAAATAAATAAAAATATATAGTACTATTTATCTGGAGAGAGAAGAGCAATCACTTTAAAGGGCAGTTGTGGAGGAACAATTTTGAAGCTGAGGGATAAGACCTGAGTGAGTACCTATGGCAACAATTAAAATACACCAACAAAGAGTGTATGGGGGCTGCTTTCAAATTTAAACTTCAATTAGTCACAAAGGCAGGTGCTCCAAATTCAACCCACTGATTTGCAAATGGGTTGTTTCGTATTGAGAAAGTGGCATGTTGCAGGAAGAATATACTGACATTATGATTTGTGTGAGAAACACCAGGTAAGACATCTGACTGACTGATAGAATCACAGCCTTACAATTATTGTGTTTGTCCCTTTACAATGCAGAAGGAATAGAGTATTCTCAGAGTCCAAAGAGAAACATTTGGGGGCAGACATACTGGAACAGCAGGTTAAGCCCCTACTTAGGATGCCCGTATTCCATGTCAAAGTGGTGGTTTGAGTCCTGGCTACTCTGTTTGCAATCTACATTCCCGCTATGTGCCTGGGAGGCAGCAGATGATGGCCTCCAGGATGTTTTTTAAAAAGGACAGAAAACAACATAAAATATAAAATAAAGTACTTGGGCTCTTGCCACCAAGTGGGAGACTCAGATGGCACTGCAGGCTCCTAACTTCAGCCTGGCTGTTGGGGGTATATGGGGAGTGAACCAGCAAATGAAAGATCTTGCTGTCTTTCCCTCTCTCTTCATTCTGCCAAATAAATAAATAAATATATCCTTTTTAAAAAAAGAGATATTTGTCTCCAAATGTTTTTGGACGGTTGTCTTTTACATTTCACAATGTAGAATCTACATTAATACCTCATCTGCTTCTTTTGCAGTGTGATTGTGTGGATCACATGATATTTAAGTTCACAGACTGGACCAAACTTAAGGAATGACACTAAAGCAGTAAGGTCAGGGGTTGGGTTAAAACAAAGGTTTCAGAGTCAGAATTAAGTTCAAATCTGTTTCAATTTCTACCAGATGGGTAAGTGAATCTCAGGTAAGTTATTTAATCTCCTCAAACCCATGTCCTTAGTTGTAAATTGGGAAAAATATCCAGGTTTATGAGTTTTGGTAGTATTTGAGAAAGTAAGCGAACTGTCATGCTTATGACAGTAGCTGTTTTTATTAAGTTGTCATTAAGGTCTCAGCTGATAAGCCTGGTTTTTGGAGGTTAATTGAATCTGGCATTTTTGGATTGAGTCTATATTAGAAAGTAGTGAGAAGGAAATATGGGCTACAGATATCAAAGGATGTACTTCGTACCAAACTACAGAAGAATCTGATCAAAATTCTATTGGAAGCCTACTCTACTGAAGGTAGAGTTATGTAGTGGACAGATAATATGAAAGAAGCATCAACATGCATACAGACCTTAGTGAACAATAAAATGTAGAAGACAAGTTTCTGAAACTCAATGGCTAATAAGCATAAATACAAAAATCAAGAGAGAGCTGGTTTTACGCAAATGACAAAGATCAATAGATGTCTTCAAAGAATGGTTGTTGCACAAACACAGAATGTAAAAAACAGATCACAGTTACTCTTCATATTGAAATAATAGAATCTGTTGGTTTTGTCAATTAAAAATAAAATCAGGATCAACCACTTTGTACAACACTGGAATTTAAATTCCTCTACTGCTTTCTGTATACTATTCAAAAGTATAGAAGAGAAATTCAGGGGCCAGTGCTATGGCATAATAGATTAAGCCTCCACCTGGGGTGCTGGCATCCTTCTGGGGACCTGTTCGAGTCCCAGCTACTCTGATTCTGATCCAGCTCTCTGTTAATGGCCCGGGTAAGCAGTGGATGATGGCCCAAGTCCTTGGGCCCCTGCACCCATGTGGGAGACCCAAAAGAAGCACCTGGCTTCAGCCTTGCCCAGCCTGGGAGGAGTGAATCAGTGGATGGAAGATCTCTCTTTCTCTCTCCTCTCTCTTTTTCAAATAAATAAATAAACCTAAACAAATAAGGTATATTATCATCCAAGGGAAAAAGAATTATGTACAGATCAATAACAACGGGTTTTAATACTCTACATAGCTTTCAATGAAACATGAGTGGCACGCACACACTTATGTCTGCCTCTTCTTAAATACTGCCCCAAAAGCATGGAAACACTCTCATTCCAATGTTCACCTGCCCTTCAATCACCTCTTTCTCATCTCTCAACCAGGTAAACCCTACAGATCCCATTAATCAAATGGGTAGCCAAGTCTTCTAAGATTCAAGCAGAAATCATTTATGTGTCTAAAAATCTCCCTACAAATTAGTAACTTCATTCTCAATGTTCCTCTGTCATGACAGAGGAAAGCAAATTTAGATACTCTACATCATAGGATATAAACTTCTTTCATTTAGTTAAGAATCTCAACAAAATCACATATGTCAGGCCCTCTGGCAGGACAATGTAATAGTGAGAGCTTGGGGCCTTCAGTCAGACAGACCTGGACTTGCCACTATTACAAAATACAAAACGTGTCTAGGTCTCAGTTTCTTCAGCTATGAAGTACACATAACAGTATCCATTTTACATACATATTTACTGCAATAAACACTTAATTCACATGAAGCCTTTCTCAGAAAGCCTGGCTGGGGCTGATGTTGTGATTTAGCAGGTTAAGTGCCATCTGCAACACCAGCATTCCGTTTGGGTACCGGTTCAATTCCCAGCTGCCCTACTTCAGATCCAGTTCCTTATTAATACTTCTGGGAAAGTAGTGGAAGATAGGCCCCTTCCACCCATGTGGGAGATCTGATAGAATTCCAGGTTCCCGGCTTTTTCCTGGCCCAGCTATGGCACTTGAAGCCATTTGTGGGGTGAGCCAGAGGATTGAGGATCTCTCTCTGACTCTCCCTCTCTCTCTACTCGTTCAAAAAATATAAAATCTTAAAAAAAAAAAAAAAAAAAAAAAGAAGGAAGCCTGGAGCTTAATAACATTCAATTAACACTAGCTGCTACTATCGATTTTATTATTAGGCATAAAGAATACCATTTTTCTACAGTTAAAATTTTCAGTACTAACCGTGACTCCGTGCTATCATCGTAAGAACGTCCTCTCCTTGAACGCTCATGGTCTGACCTGTTATAGTCAAAGTAGTCTCTATCCCGGGGGGATCTTTCTTGTTCTGCATATCTAACAGAAAATAAGAAAATCAAAGTTGTAAGTTCAAAATAACTGTTACAAACCCCTCTGGAAAGTTTAATGCTAGTAATGCTAAAGCAACTCTATAACTGAGCAACATCCTGTCAAACTGTTTTTAACAAACCGTTCATTTTGCTAACACCCAGTCATTCAGTCAGAATTACATAAACTGACTTCAAGCACAGCGAAACTACTCTTGGAACTGACTTAATCAGACCTCTTCATCTTGATTCATGTTGTCCTCACTGGGAGATACATATATGGATACCACACATAATTGGTGGGGAAAAGGCTATCCTGCAACGAATCCTTTTGTTTAGTTGGTTCATTCATCACAACACTGATATTACCATTTCAGTATATCAGTGTGTGGTCTCCATAAGGACCAATATAACTCTACTGACTATTCATCAGCTATTACTCTTGCAACTGCATTATTGGATAGCAATGAAAATGGCTTGAAATTATAAGCATATAAAGATGAATGGGGCTGGAACTGTAGCTCAGCAGGTTAAAGCCCTGGCCTGTAGTACCAGCATCCCATATGGGTACCAGTTCAAGTCCTGGTTGCTCCACTTCCAATCCAGCTCCCTGCTAATGCACCTGAGGAGGCAGCAGGGGGTGGCTCACGCCCTTGTGCCCCTACACCCACATGTAAGATCCAAAAGAAGCTCCTGGCTTCAGACTAGCTCGGCTCCAGCCATTGTGGCCATTTGGGGAGTGAAACAACAGATGGAAAACCTTCTATCTTTCTCTCTGTCTCTCCCTCTCTTTGTAACTCTTTCAAATAAATAAAATAAATCTTTAAAAAAATAAATGAATAGTATCAGACCTGTTATTCGAATTTTAAAAGTCAATAAAATCACAGAACTTTCAGAGAAGCCAAATAAACGTATGTATAATAAATACACATGGCAACATAATCTGTATTTTTTACACACATCCACAATTAAGTTAGGCACATAGGATTGTCTATGTGTATAAGGAGAAGGTTTTTTTTATTACTGTTCATTTTTAATATGGAAGCAGTTAACTGGTGAAAGGTAAGAAGTCACAAACCAGGACAATTAACTTAATGTCCACAAAGCAAAAGTTTTTAGAGATATTCAGCACAGTGAAATAAGAAGTACACAGGGAGTAAGGCTGAGGTTAGACAACAGAAGGAAATTTAAAGGATACTCCTTGCTTTATAATTTTTTTCTTTTAATCTGAAAGGTAAGGAGATAGAGAGAGATCCTCCATTCACCAGATTACTTACCAGATACCCAACAAGAGCTAGAGCTAGGCTAGGCTGAAGCCAGGAGGCCAGAACTCAACTTGGGTTTCCCATGTGAATGGCGGGGATCCAAGTGCTTGAGCCAGGGTAAATTTCCCAGGGCAATACCAGTGGGAAGCTAGAATTGGACACAGAGTCAAGACCCAAACCCAGATAAACCAACATGGAATGTAGGCATCCCAAGTAAGGTGGTTACCACTGCACCAAACACACATCTAATAAATTATGGTTAAAGGTCATAGTTTATTAAGTGAAATAACATTAGTCCTAATATGAGTGCACGATGCACAATAATGGTACAATTTTTAAAATCATTTACCTTAACATTATCATGATAAGATGATTTAAGGTATATAAAAATATAGCTAAATAAATATAAACAGCAGTAACAGCAAAGGCAGCCCTTCAAAATTATGCAATTTCAACTCAATTTTCTATTTCAGAAACTCTCATTCTATTAGTATTTGAGATACTAAAATTATTTTTCACCTAAATAATTATACAAAATCTGGAGTTATTTACTAGTTAACTCCTAAAATAATTACTCAAGGAAGATTCCTCTTATGGCTCATTCCAGTAACACTGGTTGTAAAACCATTAAGAAGAAGCTGTCCATCCTAAAAACGGGAACCCAACAGGTAAGTTATTGCACAAACTTATAAAAAATTAAACTGTATTCATAACATATAAAATCATTTACCTGTCTTCTGGAGAGGAGGACCTCTGATATGAATTATAGTTGTCCCTTCTGTCATGACCAGATGAGTACTGTCAGGGAAAAAAGGAAACATTTCAAAAATCATTTCTATTCAAAACTATGTAGAAATGAAATCTATGTATATGTTTCAGAAAATCAAAGTACTTCAGAAATTTTAAGAATTAAAATAATTTAAATTATCCGTAAGAGTTTATTACTTTAGTCTAGCATCCTAAGAAAAAATAAAGCAATGAGTAATCTGTTCTGCGATCTGTGTGTTTCTTTCTTAATGAGAAAAGACACATTTAAAAATAGAAAATTATTCTGAACAGACATGTAAATAAGCTCTAACTTCCTGATTTTATGACTTTGTAATTCATAGCCATTTCAGTCTAATATTCATTACCACAAAAAATTGTCAAAATAATATCATTACTGAATTTTTGAATAGCATACACCAACTAGGTTAAATCTTTGTGTGTGAATAAGTACATAACAAGATTCATAATTTAAGGTAGCCATAGTTTGGTTGTTATTTTATAGTAAAGGCAGCCATCTTGAAATCTTGTTTCTAATCTGTATAACAAAGTTTTAAAAGCTGTTTAACAACACATGAAATGGAACTGTTCAGTGTGTATGACATGTGTTTCCATAAAACTTCACAAGATCCTAAGCTAAATACAGAATGCGAGATTCACTGAGGTCAACAGTTACTTAAATTACAGTACTGGCCGGTGCCGTGGCTCAATAGGCTAATCCTCCACCTTGCGGCGCCGGCACACCGGGTTCTAGTCCCGGTCAGGGCGCCGGATTCTGTCCCGGTTGCCCCTCTTCCAGGCCAGCTCTCTGCTATGGCCAGGGAGTGCAGTGGAGGATGGCCCAGGTGCTTGGGCCCTGCACCCCATGGGAGACCAGGAAAAGCACCTGGCTCCTGGCTCCTGCCATCAGATCAGCGCGGTGCGCCGGCTGCAGCGGCGGCCATTGGAGGGTGAACCAACGGCAAAGGGAAGACCTTTCTCTCTCTGTCTCTCTATCTCACTGTCCACTCTGCCTGTCAAAAAAAAAAAAAAAAAAAAAAAAAAAAAAAAAAAAATTACAGTACTGACTGAGGACTTATTAAAGACATAGTCCTTCCTGTGCAGACATTCTGAAGGGTAGGGAGCACCCTCAAGAATCTTATGACCTTAGAGAAGAGAGATGCTTATAAAGATTTTTACAATCAAACACATCAGATTAGATATTCCTGAGAGAGAAAAGAGCAACAGAGAAAAAAGGAAGAAGAAAAGTTGTATTTATGAAATGCATGAAGTTCGTATACCTTCAACAAAAGGTTTCTGGGTTAAAAGAAATAAAGAAAGAAACTAAGTAAAACCAAAAATTAAAAAAAAACAACCCTCAACATATTAAGTTCAGCAGTTATACTGCTGCTTGGGACACTTGCATGTTATATTGAAGCCCTTGGTTCAGATCCCGGTTCTACTTCCAATTCTAGCTGTTTATTAATGTGCATCCTGGGAGGCAGCGGTCGACGGCTTAAGCAGTTGGGTAACACTTCCACCCACGTGGGGGACTTGGACTGAGTTCTTGGCTCCTGGTTTTGGCCAGACCCAGCCCTGGCTGTTATGGGCATTTGGGGAATGAATTATTAGAGGGGTGATCTCTGTCACTTTACCTTTCAAATGTATCAAGTAAATAAATAAGTAAATAAACAAACATTTTTGAAAATGAAAAAAAAAAGTTTCTACTTCTCTAAATTCACAGTTTGAGAATGACCAGTTAAGAATAAATTTGCTTTCAAATAGGACAAATCCAAGTACTACCATGTGTATTTTTGGAGCCATTTATGTTTGGGATAAACAGCACACAACATTAACAGACTCTACAATAAAATTTTGGACATAATGCAATTTTCCTTCTTCCCCATCCAAATGACACCTACATCCCACACTTTGCACTTTGTATGTTCCCTGTGCTTGTAATACAAGAACTTGTTTAGTCAGACATGCCTGACTATGACTTTCTCAAGTGTATATGACCAGCCAGGTTAAACAGAAGGCACAATAGTCCAACACGTTAAAACTGGAAAAGCAGGAAAGATTTCACAAAAGTGTTAAGACATAGGAAAAATTTCCAATCAAAAATCATAATTATGCTTACAAAGTTCTTAATGTTCTAAAATGTAAGATCCTTTAAATAGTCCATTTTACTGGTAGACACAAAATGTATGATGAAAGTTAACATTCTTGTGTTAAAATTATTTTTTTTAAAATCTATTTCCAAGAGTTAGAGACCAATCTTCTATCTGCTGGTTCACGCCCCAGACAGCCTCAACAGCCAGGAGCCAAGAGCTTCTTCTGTGTCTCCCATGTTGGTGCAGGCGACCAAGCACTTGGGCCATCTTTCACTGCTTTCCTAGACCACTGGCAGGGAGCTGGATTGGAAGTGGAGCAGTTGGAACTCTAACTTGCACCTATATGGGATGCCAGCATCACAGGTGACAGCTTCACCCGCTGTGCCATAACGCCAGCCCCTAAAACAATCATTTAAGAAAGCAGTTTAAAGATAATTTCAAAAAAGTCCACACACTCTTTCCAAAGTGACAGAATCATAAGCTTGGGCAACTCAGGTTGATGTAATACACGTAGTGAATGGTTTTAAGTCTTTGATTTATACTTTGTTCTAAAAACCAGGTGGTTTAGCAGTAGATGTAGCATCCTAGATCCAAGATTTCATCAATCTTAAAAAGACTACACCTACTGTCAGATTATTAGGTTCATGACCCAAGAATCCTTATATATTCAGATTCTTGTAAAACTGTTTCTTTATACTATACTGGATCTCTGGTACAGTTGTTTTTTCAGCCAGGAAATGCTAACAATACATATTAAACCTGCTGGGTCAGGAATATGTGCTGTGACAGAAGTCAACAGAGCTAGGTAATCATCTGGTCAGAATTTGAGTAAAATTATTTTAGTATCTGTAGTGGTGAAAAAACCAAAAGTTTGTCATATGTGTTCATGTATGCATGTCTACAGTATGTAGAAGAAAAACGCTTGGGGCCAGCATTGTGGCGTAGCAGGTAAAAACGCCACCTGCAGTGCCAGCATCCCATGTGGACATCAGTTTGAGTCAGCTGCTCCACTTCCGATCCAGCTCTCTGCTATGGCCTGGGAAGGGAATGGAGGATGGTTCAAGTCCTTGGGCCCCTGCACCCATGATGGGGACGCAGAGGAGGCTCCTGGCTTCAGACCGGCGCAGCTCTGACCATTGCAGCCAACTGGGGAGTGGGCCAGTGGATGGAAGACCTTTCTCTCTCTGCCTCTGCCTCTCTCTAACTCTGCCTTTCAAGCAAATAAATAAATCTTAAAAACAACAACAACAACAAAAAAGACAAACACTTGCCTGGAAAAAAAAAAAAGGCGACAGAGAACAATAAAACTGTACCATCTACTTTTTTTTTTTAAGGCAAAGCCATTATTTTGATTACATTAGAGAAGGCTTCAATTCCATGTTAATGATTTTTAGCACATCTCTGCAACATCTGCTGTAAGAGAGGGGAACCAAAAACACTGAAGTAGTGAGTCAGAAGCAGTTTATAATATGATCAAGTAACAAAGAATTGGACACACACAAGTGTTAATAGGAAATGCTGAGTAGGAAACAACACTGTGGCACAGAGGACTGAGAGATTATAATGGGTTATGGGGAATTTTAATTTGGCTTTGGTGAATGAACAGGATTTCACCAAGAAAAAATCATTCTGGAGTATGATCCAAATATTAAGAACCTGAATTTCCCTATTTACCTTATCACAGAGTTTAGACTGTAAGTCAGAGCAATAGTTGAAGACATTAAAATTCTCTAAGTTATTCAAGAAGCAAAACAAATCGTCTTTACATAGAGAGAGCAGTGTAAGGAAGTAAGTGGAGAAGGCAGTTTGGATCCAGTGGCTTTGAGTATCCACTAGGCTTAGGGATAGGGAACTAGTCTTCAAGAAGGAACAGAGAAGCACCTGGAAGACAGAGAGCTCAGTAAACAAACTAAGGAAGCCACAGCAAGGCTCAAGGAAAAAAACTGGGGCTCCTAAGCTGAAGCCTTACAAACCTAACAGGTGAGTTCTCAGAATAGCAAAGGAAGATCCAAGCTTCATGTGAAGAATGGGCCACATCCTGGCCAGCTGACCTGTTGTGGCAACAGAAAGGAGAGACGGAGGCAGACTAAACAGAACTGGCAGGGAGTGCCAAGCCCCTGTGTGTGAATGGCATGCTGACTCCCAGGCTAGGCAGATGTACACAGGACACATCAGAACCATGAGAGGGATATATGAAGAAGCAAAGTCCAAGACGGGAAGGAAAAGAATTCTGAGAAAAAGGAAACATTTCTCCCTCGCTGTAAAAGGTAACCAGTCCAAAGATCTGAGCACTCTTGTGTAGCACAGCTCAGCCAAGTGCCGATTCTGCGCAAGGTCTGCTTTTAATTTGAGTGCCCGGCACCTAACGTGGAGTCGACCACCTACTGGACCTTCAATAAGTTAACTGTTTAAGTAACAAAGGACCAGTGAGTACAACCCTCAAAGAGGCAGATTTCAGAACTTATGAAAAGAGAGCTAGTTTAGAAGACAGTGAGCCCCCTGCCAACAGAAATGCAAGCAAAGGCTAAAAGTCTGGCTAGCAGGGAAGCTGAAGAGTGTCACCTCACATGACAAAGACAGGAAAAGATGACAGCTGAGGCTGACTTAGTCTGTAAGTCCTAGCTACTTACTACAGTTTAATAATCACTTACTATACACTACAACTTATACCCACAGCCTGCTGTCAAGGTGTTTGTCAAAGAAGAAAGTATAGGTATGCAGAGCTAGTAGAGAAGTGAAGAGAGGAGTGCCTATATCTATAATCAAACAAAAAACATATTTTCCTCTTTGCTGAATCCAAAGCCCAGGAAGCGATACTGGCTTGCACATTCATACAGTTGAAAACAAAAAGAAACTAGATGATTTGCTCTCCTGCCAAGTCCACTCAGAGGCAGAACAGTTTTAAAAGCAGATGGAGTGACTGTTCCCTGTTAACTGCTCTGACTGTAACTCCTACAATTCCTCCCTTCTTATAACCTATTAAAGTCACACTAACAGGTGTGCCTTTGCACATGCTATCCCTCTTCCTGGAATGTTCTTCTCCCAACATATGCATGATTAAATTGTCTACTTCAAGTCTCTGCTCAGATGGCTATCTTTTCTATGGATCATACACTTATCCCACTAAAAACTGCAACCCCTGGGTGCTACTAATCTTCTTTACCCTATATTATTTCTTTGCTCCTTAGCACAAGTCTAGCACTTAACACCTACATATCAAGTTTATAATTTTCTACTGTCCCTCCTCTAAAATGTAAACTGCATGAGAACAAGGATTTTTGTATTGTTCACTATTCTGGACGAGGGCTTAGAATAGTCACTGTAATACAGTAAGAATTCAACTTGAATAAATGAATGTATACTGCTTAAAGCAGAGCACAGAATAAAGAGCGTGAACATTCATGCACAGGAAATATGCAACCAAACTCACACAGTGGATAGATACACAGAAACCTACACCAACGGAAGGAAGGAAGGAAGGAAGGAAGGAAGGAAGGAAGGAAGGAAGGAAGGAAGGAAGGAAGGAAGGAAGGAAGGAAGGAAGGAAGGAAATATTTGTCTTCTACTTCAAGCTCTTTCAGGAAGGCACACTGTTAGATGAGAATAACAGTGGGATTTCCTGTAGTATTTGTATTAATTTTTCTTTTGTTTATGTCACTGACATGACTTGTGCAGGCACTGATGCATATGTGTGTGTGTATACACATAAACACACATACACACAGATATCCACATACAAACGCTGGTCTTTCAACCACCTTTCTGCACACTCTTACTTCCATCTGGCCAAGTGTCTACGTGAGAAATTGTGCAAGTTACATGAATATGATACCATTCTACTGCCTAGATCTAAAGTTCTAATTATATAAGCACATTTTTGTTTAAAGGATAGATATCAGCTATAAATTTGTGTCTTCTATTATTATAACTTTCACTTACTTTTATCTGTGCCACACTACTTTTCATTTTGTAGCCTGCTGGTCCAATAAATCAAAGATTCTTCAAGTCGGTCCAAACAACAAGTGACCAATGGGCTGAATTCCTTGACAGTTTACTTTTTCTATCTGCAAACATCACCTATAAAATACATCAAAGAAAATCTGGTTGACACTGATAAAATGTGTATGAAATAACAATACCTTTTTTTCCACATAGTGGGAATTTGAACCCCTTATTTTTCTTAATAAGCACAGATAAGATAAACAATTAAATAAAAATTCAAAATAATCCTTAACAGTTCATGTTTTAGTAGAAAAGACTCCATGTACAAAAGAGCAAACAGAGGGGATTTTATGCTAACGACTCAGAACAAAAGTTAATTTAAAAACAGACATTCATTGAAGGCAGCTTATACCTAACATTATAAAACAGTATTATGATATAAAAAAAAGAGAAAAGGAAACAACTTTAAAAGAGAAACTCTATAAACAATGTAAAATATTTAATGTTTCTATATAAACTAAGAATGAAATATCCAATATTTCTGCAATAATGATCACTCAGAAATATACTTCACAACGAAATATAAATTAATAAGCTAAAACAATTAGGTCTCAGTGTCATCTATTAAAGATACAAGGCTTCAGATACATATACAAATGAAAACTAAGTATTTGGATCAGAATAAAACCAGCCATCAATATAAATTATGGTTTATCTGGCAAATGAAATTTAGTAGTTTCCACAAAATGTTAAACTGATAGTTATGTTCACAAAGAACTGAAATTCAAGCATTTTATCGGAATTATATTTCTAAAGGGTCTAAGATAATGAAATCAAAAAATAAAATGATTAAAAGATACAGAGTTATGGCAGTATTATGGCACAGCAGGTTAAGCTGTTGCCTGCAATACCAGCATCCCATATGGGCCACAGTTCCAAGTCTGGGCTGCTCTACTTCTAAACCAGCTCCTTAGTGTGTCTAAGAAAGTAGCAGAAGATGGCTCAGGTGCTTGTCATGTGGGAGACTAGGAAGAAGCTCCTGGATCCTGGCCTCAACCCGGCCCAACCCTGGCTACTGCAGCCACTAGGGTAGTCAACCAGTGGATAGAAGATCTCTTTGTGTCTTTCCCTCTGTCTCTGTAACTCTGCCTTTCCAAAAAAAGAAAATCAATTACATATGTTCAAATAGACTATATACACAAAGTACTGGCACCCAGTTCTTTTCAGAGATGCCCTCTTGACCTGTCAGGTATATTCTCGTCATTAAACTTTGCTGGCATACTTACTGCTAAAAGAAAGGGGGAGGGGCACTGCATTTAGTACCAAAATAAATTAATACGAGTAGGAAATTTTTTAAAAATTAGAATGCCATAGGGTCAGCACTGTGGTGTAGCAGATAAAGCTGCCGTCTACAGTGCCAGCATCCCATATGGGCACTGATTCAAATGCCAGCTGTTCCACTCCTAATCCAGTTCTGTGCTATAGCGTGGGAAAGCAGAAGATGGCCCAAATCCTTGGGCCCCTGCACCCGCATGGGAGACCTGGAAGAAGCTCCAGGCTCCTGGCTTTGGATTGGCCTAGCTCCGGCAGTTGTGACCATTTGGGGAGCAAACCAGTGGATGGAAACCTTTCTCTCTCTGCCTCTGCCTCTCTGTAACTCTGCCTTTCAAATAAATAAATAAATTTTAAAAATTAATTTAAAAAATTGAATGCCAGGCAGAGTATTAAAGATTACTTTTTCCTCAAGGAGTTACTATTAGAGTTGTGTGCAAAGCTCAGCCCTGTTTCTGACTGGCAAGATGTCCTAAAACATCTTTTGATTTTATTTTTTTCAAGAGCTATTCTTGTCTTAAATCATCTTAGCCATATAACAGTAAAGTCTATCTAGAATCTTATTAGGCCCTCTACTATGACATTACTGTATGAATTAAGTTCAGGTGTTTGAACTCAAGTTTCAGAGTAACTTATACTACTGAACGTTATACATTAGATAAACAATGGAGAAAATCTCTGAATAAGTTATGGAAAATGCTTCATAAAGTCAGACTCTGTAGTAGCAGGCAGAAAAGGAGCATGTCTTCCTCTCCTCAGTCTATCCTGATACAATGCAGAAATTGCAACCTTAATAAAGCTTTGTTATCAAAAGTCAGATTACAAAAAAAATTACACTGGAGAAAGAGGCAGTTGGAGCCTAGAAAGCATCAGACATAAAATAATTACACTATTCTCTTATAATAATTTAATTAATAATGGAGCTTTGATTCCCAAGGACACTGAAAAGCCCATTAGGTATTTCTGCATTAAAAAAAAAAAAAACACTTTTTAATTTTTTATTTGAGAGAGATCTCTCATCTGCTGATTCACTCCCCCAAGTGCCCCCAACAGCAGGCAGCTGGGCCAGGCCAAAGCCAGAACAGGCAACCAGGAACTCAATCCAGGTCTCCCACATGGGTGACTGGAATCTAGTTACTTAAGTCATTACTGCTGCCTCCCAGGGTCTGTGTTAGCAGGACGTTGGAATTAGGAGCTAGAGACAAGAATCAAATCCAATTACTCTGATGTGGGACTTGGGCAGGCATCCTAACATTCTGTTAGGCCAAATGCCTGACCCTTGGTGCAAATTTTTAAAAAGGGAACAAGGACTTCCACTTTTGAAATGGCTCAGCAATTTCTACTGTACCAATCGTTTCACAGACAACAACCAAAACCTGACGACCCTGGAGACTGCACAAAAACAGGCTGATTTCAGAGGGGAGGAGACACCTGGGAACAGGAGCAAGAAGGAGTTATCCCTTTATTAGGACTTTGGCCTGGGGACAAGCTGCGTCTGTATCATGCAAAGGTGGTGAACAATGAGGGGAAAGCTGCAGTCTTTGTCCTGTGAAGAACTAGAGGACTGCATCTGGGGGAGGCAAGCAGAGAAGGGGAACCCACACAGGCTGGCCGTAAACCTCAAAAACCTGTAACTACTTGCGAATCAACACATGGAAAAAACAGATTCCTACAATGGACACAAGAACTGAATACTTGAACTGCTACTCAAGAGCCTAGAGCTTGCAATTTAAATCCTTTAAAAAGTTGCCACTCCTCAGAGGAATTTAACAGCATTCAAAATCTTTATAAAAGTAACTGTATATATATATGGCCAAATTTAAGAGAAAAAACTAGAGGAAACCAACCCTAACATGACCCAGATACTGGACTAGGCATATTAGGTTTTCAAAGCATGATTTTTAAAGCACATTCAAACATGCAATGGAAAAAAAATGCCTAGGAAATTTCAGTAAATTAGAAAGCAGAACCAAACAAATTCTAAAACTCAAAAATATACAAAATTAAAAACTTATGGGGCCAGTGCTGTAGCTCACTAGGCTAATCCTCCACCTGCGGCGCCAGCACCCTGGGTTCTAGTCCCAGTCAGGGTGCCAGATTCTGTCCCAGTTGCTCCTCTTCCAGTCCAGCTCTCTGCTGTGGCCCGTGCAGTGAAGGATGGCCCAGGTCCTTGGGCCCTGCACCTGCATGGGAGACCAGGAGAAGCACCTGGCTCCTGGCTTCGGATCGGCACAGCGTGCTGGCCGCAACGTGCTGGCTGTAGCGGCCACTTGAGGGGTGAACCAATGGTAAAAGGAAGACCTTTCTCTCTAACTCTGTCAAAAAAAAAAAAAAAAAAAAAAAAACAACTTATGGAGTATATAAACCACAGGATGAAGATAGAAGTCACCGAAACTCAAGATGAATCAACAGAAATTATTCAATCTAAAGAACAAAGAAACAGAAAAATAAGATTAAGAGAGCGCAGTAGGGAGAGAGCTTGTTGCTCTAGTCTAGAAGAGTTTTAAAAAAGTGGAAAGAGAGCAGTCTCAGGGAAGAGTTAGGGAGAAAACAGCAGAGGAAACTCTACACAAATTGGAGGAATACAGTGGACCTACGTGAAAGGCAAGGACACACACAACTCAGGACCCCAGCAGCCAAGAGCCTCCGCACCAGCATTGGAGAGTGAGGTGTGACCAGACTGCAGCAGCCCAAGCCACTGGCAAAACACTTGCAGGAAGAGCCTAGAGGGAACCCAGCTTAGAGCCCTGTTGGGGATAGTGTGTGTACCTGCCAAACTAGGGGAGAAAAAACAAAGGGGAGGGCACATTTTCCCTCTCCCTAATCGCACTGCAATGGCCTCCTGTAACAAGGTGAAAGAGAGCAGGCACCATTTTGGACAGACACTGTGCCAGCTTGTGTCTGTGCCCAGCAACTAGCCAAGCAGAGGCTCCTGAGTCTGGTGGGGAGAACAGACAGAGGCTGGGTGCTCGTGACTGTGGGAGGCTTGTGTGCCCAGACTGTAAAACACTGAGGCTGTGTAGGGGGACTCAGAGTGTGGCTGCAACACTGGGCAGTCACCGCAAGAGGCTTCAAACGATCAGGGCTCCTTAGTTACCTGGTGAGGGATACTGCTAGGGAATCTGAACTTACACTGGGGCTAGTCCCCAGGCACTGGTCTCTGTTGAGGAAAGGAACTCAGCTGAGTGTACACCAACAGACAAGAACAAACCTCTCTCTGATAAAAAAAGAAAAAAGATTTACCACACCAAGCCTGAGTGTGTCACCTGTCACGCCCTTCACCCTGGAACACTGAACAGAACTCCTAAGCCACACCCACCACATGCTTCTAGGTATTCGTATTCCTTGAAAGCAGATACTCCCCTAATCCACACAACTTAGTCCAAAGATAAAAGCTGCTACAGCAAAAAAAACAAGGAAGAAACCAACAAATATCTCCATAAATGCCGAATAACAAATGCACCAATTCAAGAAACAAGAATAAGGAAGACAACATGATGCCCCTCAAAAATACAACAATTCAATGCTAGATTGTGAAGATGATGAGATTGAAGAAATGCCAAAAATGGAATTCAAAAAATCAATCATAGAATTGCTTAAAAGTAATCAGAAGCAAATGCACAAACCAATAGAATCCATACATGACATGAAAGAAAATTTCTCCCATGAAATTGACATCTTAAAGAGAAATCAAAATGAAATCCTGGAAATGAAAAATTCATTAGAACAAATAAAAATGCAGTGGAAAGCCTTAACAGAACCAGTGAAGCAGAAAAAAAAAATCCATCTTAGAAGACAAAGCACAGGAAATTATACAGTAAGACCAAACACAAGAAGAAATTAGAAAACGAAAAAATACTGTCGGGAATCTACCAGATACTATCAAATGACTCAACACACAGGTCTATATTTGACCAAGGAGCTAAAATCAATCCCTGGAGCAAGGACAATCTCTTCAACAAATGGTGCTGGGAAAACTGGATTTGAACATGCAGGAATATGAAGTAGGACCCCTACCTTACACTTTACATAAAAATTCTCTCAAAATGGATTAAAGACCTAAATCTATGACCCAATACCATCAAATTATTAGAGAACACTGGGGAAACCCTGAAAGATATTGGCACAGGAAAAGAGTTCTTAGAAAAGATCCCAGAGGCACAGGCAATCAAAACCAAAATTAGCACACAGGGTTACATCAAATTGAGAAGCTTCTGTACTGCAAATGAAACACTCAGGAAAGTGAAGAGGCAACCAACAGAACGGGAGAAATTATTTGCAAACAATGCAACTGAAAAAGGATTAATAACCAGAATCTACAAAGAGATCAAGAAACTCCACAACAATACAAACAACCCAGTTAAGAAATGGGCACAGGACTTAAACAGGACATTGTTCAAGAGAGGAAATCCAAATGGTCAGCAGACACACAAAAATATGTTCAGGATCACTAGCCATCAGGGAAATGTCAATCAAAACCACAATGCCGTTTCCCTTTACCCCAGTTAGAATGGGTTTCATACAGAAATCAACAAACAAATGCTGGTTAGGATGTGGGGAAAAAGGTGCTCTAATCCACTGTTGGTAAAAGCACTATGGAAGACAGTTGGAGATACCTCAGAAATCTGAATATAGACCTACCATATGACCCAGCCATCCCACTCCTAGGAATTTACCTAAGGGAAATGAAATCAGCAAATAAAAGAGCTATCTGCACCTCCATGTTTATTGCAACTTAATTCACAATAGCTAAGACATGAATTAACCTGGGGAGGACAGGCTCACTCACCGAAGCCAGAGAGGGAGTGAGAAGACAAAGCCATCACTTCCTAACAGCAGTCCTCCTCTCCAGCCCAGAGCGGACCCCGAGCCCCCGAGGCACTCCCTCCATCTCTGCAGCACGCTAGTAATTCCTTAATAACAGGAAGCTATGAGGGACCCCGTGAGTAGCCAATACAGCTCCTTTCTTTTCTGGAGGATGCCTATCCCAGAACTGGATCTGTCAGAACTGGAAGGCTTGGGTCTGTCAGATACACCCACCTATAAGATGAAGGACAGCAGCGCTTGGCAATGTGACTGGGCAAGCACCTGGAGCAGAGAAGAACCTTGAAGGTGACGCTCTCCTTGAGTACAGCACCTTCAACTTCTGGAGGGCTCCCATTGCCAGCATCCACTCTTTCGAACTGGACTTGCTCTAAGGCTGAGACTTCTCCCACCACCTTTCCCTCATTGTCTTGCCTTTCCATACCTTACCCATTTTAATCTTGTTCTTTCTCCCTCTATTGTGTTGGTGTGCTGATGAATCTGCCAGAGTTTGAACTGCATGTATGTATGTATGTATGTATGATTTATCTATCTATGTTTCTCTCAAAAGCCCTCAAGGCACAAAGTAAAGGGTTCAGATAATGGAATATTGGGGGGAAAAAAAAAAGACATGAATTAACCTAAATGCCCATCAACCAAAGACTGGATAAAGAAATTATGGGATATATACTCTGGGGAATACCACATAGCATTAGAAAAAGAAAAAGAAAAAAAAAGAAAGGAGGGAGGGAGGGAGGAAGGGAGGAAATCTGATCATTTGCAACAAAATGGATGATTCTGGAAAACATCATATTTAGTGAAATAAACCAGTCCCAAAGGGACAAATACCATATATTCTTCTTGATCTATGACAACAATAGAGCACCTAAATGGAAATCTGTAGGAGTGAAATTGAAACTTTAAGAAGCAATGACTTGGTAGTCCTTGACTGTCAAGGAACAATCTTTTTTCTCTCCATACTATTTGTTGAACTCTTTAACATAATGTTAATCATATGTGTATAAAGTCAATAGAAAATAGATCTCAGTAAAAAATAAGAGTGGGAATAAGACAGGTAGGAGAAAGTTTGTAACTGTAAAGCTGTATAGTTCTGCATACATTCCTATGGACTTACTTCTTCTAAGTGTATAGTTTAAAAACTTGTTATGGTACCCCAAATTTCATTAAGCTATGTGATAAAAATGCCATCTTAAGTGTTAAAGCGACCATATTAAGCATTAAAGTGACCATGATATAGATAGGATTAAGTGTTAAAGGATCATATAAATAAGATCAAGTGTTTTTTGGTACTAATAATAGAAAGAATTAAAAAGGGGAGAATGTTCCAGCACAGGAAGCAGTCCACACAGCAGATTCAGAATTACAATCACTCTAAATAACACTCTGACCTCAGAGTCAGCCCATAAGGCATTCTGGTCTGGCTGAAAAGCCCATGAGAACATTTCAGGCATGGAAAGCCAAGATATTGTGGCAAAAAAATGTCCTACATGAAGGATCTCTATGAGAGACCTTAGTGGAAAGAAAGGGCCATCAAAGAAAGATGTACTTTTCTTTGAAGGGAGGAGAGAACTTCTACTTTGCATATGGCCTTGTCTAAATACTGATGGAGATTGTGGATTCAAAAGGCTTCCATAGCCTTGGCAGCTCATATCAGGAGCCTTGGGTGATCACTGACATACATAAAGAGTTTTAATTGTTAAATTAACAACAGAAGTCACTGTGCACTTACTCCCCATGTAAGACCTCTCTCCTTAATGAGTTGTACTATGAGAATTAACTGCAAAACTTGTTCTCAAACAGTACTTTATATGTTGTGTGGGGAAGGGAGTTAAAACTGTTGAAATCTTTACTTAATGTAGAGTTGGTATGTGTATAAAGTTAATTGAAAACAAATCTTATGGAGAACAGGAATGGGAGAGGGACGAAGTGGTGAGGTGGGAGGGCAGGTATGGTGGGAAGAATCATTTTATATTCCTAAAGCTGTGCTTATAAAATTTATACTCATTAATTTTCTTTGGGAAAAAAAAACACAGAAACAAAAATTTTAATGAAGGTCATGTGGGACAATATCAAAGGAACGAATATACATGCAACTGAAGTCCAAGAAGAAAATTAACATTAAGACAAAAAAACTTCAATGAAAAAAAAGCCAACATTGCTCCAATTTTACAAATTTGAGAATCTGTAAATTGCTTGAGTGTATAAAGTAGGATAAATATTTTTTAAAGCCACACTTACACTAGTCATAGACATAGATGAATACAAATGAAGTATCCTTAATCTGAAAGCATGTATGACATACAGAAAAGTTTCAGATTTTGAAGCACTGTAGATTTCAAGTTAAAACAATCTAATAAACTCTAAACAAATATTCCAAAATCCAAAAACATCTACAACCTGAAAAATTTCTGATCCCAAACATTTCAGACAAGGGATGCTCAACCTATAGCCAAATGACTGAAAATCAAAGATAAAGAGAAAATATTGAGCACAGTATAAAAAAAAACAACATAGGGGTTGGCTCTGTGGCGCAGTGGGTTAAAGCCCTGGCCTGAAGCACTGGCATCCCGTATGGGCACCGGTTCTAGTTCTGGCTGTTCCACTTCTGATACAGCTCTCTGCTATGGCCTGGGAAAGCAGAAGATAGACCAAGTCCTTGGGCACTGCACCCACGTGGGAGACCCGGCAGAAGCTTCTGGCTCCTGGCTTCGGATCAGCACAGCTCCAGCCATTGTGGCCATCTGGGGAGTGAACCAGCAGATGCAAGACCTTTGTCTGTCTCTACCTCCCTCCATAACTCTTTCAAATAAATAAAATAAATCTTTAAAAAAAAAAAATGATGGGGCTGGTTCTGTGGCACAGCGGGTAAAGCTGCTGCCTGCAATGCTGGCATCCCATATAGGCGCCTGTTTGAGTTCTGGCTGTTCCAGTTCTGATCCAGCTCTCTGCAAATGTGCCTGGGAAAGCAGTGGAGGATGGCCCAAGTGCTTGGGCCCTTGCATCTACATGGAAGATGCTTCAGTCTGGCTTCAGCCTGGCCCATTCCTGGCTGTTGTGGTCATCTGGGGAGTGAACCAGAGGATGGAAGATCAATATCTCTCTCTCTCTGTAGCTCTTTCAAATAAATAAATATTTGAAAATAATGGAAGCCCACAGTTTTTTCATAATACATATTTTTATGAAGTTTCTAAAGATTTGGATTGCAGAATTTTTTCTGCAGCAAAATAAATTTAACTTTTAATTCCATTTCTTATAATTTTTTTGATGAACCCTCACATATTCATGCCTATCTAAGCCAGAAAAGATGAGAGGGGGAAAGGAAGGTAATTCCAATATCCAAGTCTCCTCAGTTTCCCAACTCTGAATGAGAAACCTAGCTTCTCAATTTTTCTTAAAGTATGAGTCACTTAGAAACTTCACAACTTACATATAGTGAAAAACGTGGTAATATACCAACTGAAATAAGACACTTACATTCCAAACGTATTAATTCCTACACATTCATGGCTAATATGCTTGCTGATGCATATAAAAGAGTATCTATATCAGTATTCTTTTTAAAGAAATATTTATTTTATTTATTTGAAAGAGTTACAGAGAGAGGTAGAGACAGAGAGAGAGAGGTCTTCCATCCACTGGTTCACTCCCCAGATGGCCACAACAGCCGGAGCTGTGCTGATCCGAAGCCAGAAGCCAGGAGCTTCCTCCAACTCTCTCACGTGGGTGCAGGGGCCCAAGGAATGGGCTATCTTCTACTGCTTTCCCAGGCCACAGCAGAGAGCTGGATTGGAAGAGGATCAGCCAGGACTAGAACCGGCACCCATATGGAATGCTGGCACTTTGGGCCAGGGCTTTAACCCACTGTGCCACAGTGCCAGTCCCCTTAGTATTCTTTAAACATAATAAATTATGGACACAATTTATAAACATTTATACAGTCTTATTCAATACTCAATATAATCTGTTTTGGTGATTTTTGTTTTTTGGCCTTATTTTTCAATGTGGGAACTGAAGCACATACAAAAAGTTGAAAAAAAAAAAAAAGTTGAAGCAATTTGTCCAAGTAAATTATAGCTACTAAATGACAGAGCTAAAATTCAAAGCCAGTTTTATCTGATGTCAAAACAATCTGACACCACATCCCTACAATAACGCCAGCATTAATAAATTGATGTCACATTAGTGAACATAAAATGGTACAGTCTCTATGATCCAGAAAACTTTCCATCCAAAACTGAGCTGATCCTTAAAAAGTTGAAGATGGGAAAGGCTGTGATACTATAATGAAGCATTACTTTTCACAAATGCTTATTTTTTTTTTTAAGAGAGTTATTTATTTGAAAGTCAGAGTCACACAGAGAGGAGAGGCAGAGAGAGAGAGAGAGGTCTTCCACCTGCTGGTTCACTCTCCAGATGACCGCAAAGACCAGAGATGTGCCAATCTGAAGCCAGGAGCTTCTTCAGGATTTCCCATGTGGGTGCAGATGCCCAAGGACTTGAGCCATCTTCTACTGCTTTTGCAGGCCATAGCAGGAAGCTGGATTGGAAGAGGAACAGCTAGGACTCAAACCAGAACCCATGTGGGATGCTGGCACTGCAGGCGGCAGCTTTACCTGCTATGCCACAGCACCAGCCCCACAAATGCTTAATTTTAATTCCTTTAATTAGCATACCTAGAATTCACTGTGACCACATAAAACATGAGGAAATCAAATGCATGCCTGTGTTATGCAAGATAGAACATTTTCCTTTGCTATTCCTTTGGGGTCTTTTTTTTTTTTTTTTTTTTTTAAGATTTATTTACTTGAAAGGTAGACAGAGAGATAGGTGTCTTCCATCAACTAGTTCACTCCCCAGATAGCCACAGTGGCTGGAACTGCAGCAGTCCAAAGCCAGGAGCTTCTTCTGGGTCTCTGACAAAGGTACAGAGGCCCCAGGACTTGGGCCATCTTCCACTGCTTTCCCAGGCCATAGCAGAGAGCTGGATTGGAAGTGGAGCAGCCGGGGACTCGAACCAGTGCCCATATGGGTTGTCAGCACTGCAGGTGGTGGTTTTATCCACTACGCCACAGTGCCGGCCCCCTTTGGGGTCTTAAACCCAGTTCCCATCCCACTCCCTATGCCTTTAAAAAAAAAAGGCAATTTTCTAAATGTTTTATTTCTAGTTGCCTTACTTATTTAATGAGTTTTCTTTATCAGTCTCTTCCTTTCCCATTCTACCCTTCAAACTTCATCAACAAGTAATTTCAAGTGCAATCTGTTACATTTCCGTATCTCGGAATTTAAGTGTGAAATTGGTAATATCATCAAGTCGACTGCTGCTGCAGTTCTAACCGAAAATGCATGAAGTACCATCATTGTCCAAATTTATACAGAATATGCCTGTAGGGAAATTCTGAGAGTTCAACATGTGCATGCTTGATACTTAGACTAATTGGAAATTCCTGCAGTGAGAGCAATTTATCTGGAGTTTATAGCTCTCCTTGCTCTTCTTAGCATCACTATGTAGATTTTATGATGAATTATTAAATTTTTCCCCTTGTCACAAGCAAGCACAAGCAACTAAGCAAAATCACACCTGCTTTCCTGAGCAAAGGGCATATTTTACAAAAGGAGACGTAGTACTCATGGGAGCACCAAATTCAAAACAATGAAGAATCTTCTCTGTTTCAGCAAGCACCAGAAAGCAAAATCTTTAGTAACACTTGTAAAAAGTACTTCAGACTGTTAACTAGAGGCTATGAAATCGCAAATTCTGCATTTATCTCAGTTCTGTATACTATTTGATTTGAGTAACAAAGAATAAACACAATATAAAAGCATTTGGGGCGAGAAATGTGCAGCAGGTTAAGCTGGCTGCCTGCCTTGTCAGCACCCCATATGGGCGCCAGTTCAAGTCCCACTGCACCACTTTCAATCCAGCTCCCTGCTAACATGTCTGGAAAAGCAGAGACAGATAGCCTGAGTGCTTACGCCCCTGCCAGCCATGCGGGAGATCTGCATGAAGCTGCTGGCTTCGGCTGGCCCAGCCCCAGCTATTGCAGCCATTTGGGGAGTGAACTAGTGGGTGGAAGATCTCTCTGTAACTCTGCCTTTCAAAATAAACAAAAACCTTTAAAATAAAAATTAAAAAACAGGCTGGCGCCGTGGCTCACTACGCTACTCCTCCGCTTGGGGCACCGGATTCTGTCCCGGTTGCTCCTCTTCCAGTCCAGCTCTCTGCTGTGGCCCGGGAGGGGAGTAGAGGATGGTCCAAGTGCTTGGACCCTGCACCCGCATGGGAGACCAGGAGGAAGCACCTGGCTCCTGGCTTCGGATTGGTGCAGTGCTCAGGCCATAGCAGCCATTTGGGGGGTGAACCAACAAAAGGAAGACCTTTGTCTCTCTCTCACTAACTCTACCTGGCAAAAAATAAAAAATAAAAATAAAAAATTTAAAAACGGAAGCATTTGACTTGTCTGTGACACCGTGCAGGGGAGAAAATCCCCACTTGGGGACATCTTACAACATTAAGATTCAGATGAGAAAAAAAATGACATTTCAATGAACTTGATGCCACCAATGTCTTACACTGAAAATTACTCATTAGCTGTGAGGAGATATCCTCCTTTCTTCTTCTTCTTCTTTTTTTTTTTTTTTTTTTTTTTTGACAGACTGAGTAGACAGTGAGAGAGAGAGAGAAGGTCTTCCTTTTTCTGTTGGTTCACCCTCCAATGGCCGCGGCAGCCAGAGTGCTGCAGCCGGTGCACCGCGCTGATCCGAAGCCAGGAGCCAGGTATTTCTCCTGGTCTCCCATGGGGTGCAGGGCCCAAGGACTTGGGCCATCCTCCACTGCACTCCTGGGCCATAGCAGAGAGCTGGACTGGAAGAGGAGCAACTGGGACAGAATCCGGCACTCTGACCAGGACTAGAACCCAGTGTGCCGACGTGGCAGGTGGAGGATTAGCCTAGTGAGCCGCAGTGCCAGCTGATATCTCCATTCTTTTTCTGCATCACGAAGCTAGTCCATGTAGTCCACATTTAAGTAAGCAATGACATAAAATCACATAGAAATATTCTTCTGAATTTTAAAAATTTACTGGTACACAGGAAGATTCTGGATGTACTGCTTTTTTGTCAGAACGTGGAATCTGTGAGAGCAGAAATTTGTCTATTTTTGTTTCAAAATTTCAATCAGCCTTCTCTGACTTATAGTATTTATTTCCTTTTGAGATTGCTTTAAAGAAAATCTCTACATCTGGGGTTCTTTGTCACTGATTCAACTGAAGCTAAATAGTGGCATTTATGTAATAAATTCCCTTTATTACATCCCCTCTTTAGTTCTCTTTCCCTACAGAGCTGAGATGTTTCTGATCCACACTTCCTGTCTCCAATTCTTCATGCCCCACTAACCGCTCTAGCCACTGTAATGTGGCTTTCCTTTCCCACTCCTCTACAGCATGTATCAAGGTTATACAACAATCTTCTGGCTGCTAAATCCAAGGGCTACTCCCTTTGTCACTGCTATGGGTTACTGCTAATGCCCTTCTCGAAGTTCTCATTTCTCAACCTACAGAGACACCACCTTCATCTGGTTTTCCTCTTCTACCCACCCCTAAGATTTCCTATCCTTTGGGGCAGGTATTTTGGCACAGCAGGTAAAGCCTACAACACTAGCAACCCATCTGGGCTCCGGTTCGAGTCCTGGCTGCACCACTTCTAATCCAGCTCCCTGCTAAGGCACCTGGGAATGCATCAGAAGATGGCCCAAGTGCTTGGGCCCCTGTACTCAGGTGGGAGACCTGGAAGAACCTCCAGGCTTTGACCTGTCTCAGCCCTGGCCATTATGGCCATGTGGGGAGTGAACCAGTGGAAGGAAGACATCTGTCTCTATATACCTCTGCATTTCAAATAAATAAAATAAACCTTAAAAAAAAAAAAAGATTTACTATTCCGTGGGGCAAGTGCTATGGTGCAGCAGGGTAAGCCATTGTTTAAGACACCTGCATCCCTTGGGGCCAGCGCTGTGGCACAGCGCGTAAAGCCACCACCTACAGTGCCAGCATCTCCTATAAGCACTGGTTCAAGTCCCAGGTGCTCCACTTCTGATACAGCTCTTTGCTATGGCGAGGGAAAAGCAGTAAAGGTGGCCAAAGTCCTTGGGCCCCTGCACCACCCCCACCATGGGGGACCTGCAGGAAGCTCCTGCTTCCGTTACAGCCATCTGGGGAGTGAAATAGTAGATGGATGACCTCTTTCTCTCTCTGCCTCTACCTCTCTGTAACTCTGAATTTCAAGTAAATATATAAATCTTTAAAAAAAGACACCTGCATCCCATGTCACAGTGCCAGGTTGAGTCCCACCACCTCTGCTTCAGATCCAACTTCCTGCTAATGCATCCTGGGAGGCAGCTTGGGCCGCTGCTACCCACATGGGAAATCTGGATGGAGTTTCTGGTTCCTGCTTCTGGCTCTCCCAGACCTGGCTATTTTTGGCATTTGTGGAGTAAACCAGGAGATGGAAAATTTCTCTGTCACTCTGCCTTTCAAATTGATGAAGAAGAAGAAAAAAAAAAAAGGCTGGCACCACAGCTCACTTGGCTAATCCTTAACCTGCAGCGCCGGCACCCCAGGTTCTAGTCCCGGTTGCCCCTCTTCCAGGCCAGCTCTCTGCTGTGGCCCGGGAAAGCAGTGGAGGATGGCCCAAGTGCTTGGGCTCTGCACCCATGGGAGACCAGGAGGAAGCACCTGGCTCCTGGCTTCAGATCAGCACAGCGCACTGGCCATGTGGCCATTTGCGGGGTGAACCAATGGAAGGAAGACCTTTCTCTCTGTCTCTCCCTCTACTGTCTAACTCTGCCTATCAAAAAAATAAAAAATAAATAAATCTTAAAAAAAAGAAAATTAAAAAAATAAACTTTAAAACAAAAAGACTACCCTCCCTCAAAGTTTAGTCTTGCTCATGGACATTTGTCTGTTTCGTTCAATACTACATTCTCAACACATATTTGTTAAATGAATAGTCCTTTTCTTTCACCATCTTCTCTCTGAAAGACCACCTCCATCGTACACCTTCACCTAACATGGGAAAACAAAATTTTTACTCCAGCCGAATCTTCTCCACAGACAAGTTCCAAATCCTATGCTCAGCTGGCTACAGGAAACCTCTCAGTAGGTATTCCAAAGACCAAGTTTAAGGAAGGCCAAACTGGAACTCTTCCTCTTCCTATTTCAAAGCAGCTCTTCCTCTAAAATGTTCCCTCTAGAGCTTCCCAGATGGCAATTTCCTTCTCTTCTCTCAGTCACCAAATCCTACTGACGCTACCTCCTCAGTTCACAGACAAAATAAATCTGTACCTGTTTTTCTTCTGATCTCTCTGACACTATATACACTCACAGGCGGTTAGGGGAAATTTTCATTTAGAGAAGATCCCATAATGAGACCACCTTAGTTTCATTTTAGAAGGCAGCCAAGTGTCTTTTACCTATCTTTTTTTTTTTTTTTTTTCAAGAGAGAAACAGCTCCAGAGCAACAGGACTGAACTTCCCTCAGCAACCCCCACGTCTCATTCCTTAAGCAAATGTATCACATTTTCATGATAACAAAGATGAAACAAAACTTCACATTTCAAACCTATACCCAAGTCCTCACCACTCTACTAAATGCTTGGTAGTAAAATAAAGAAATAGCTCTAGGGCTTCCAGTCACCCACTCAACACTTTCCTTCTTCATTTGCTCAAGCTGCATTTGTGCAGAAGAGTCTCTCTTTCAGAGGTTATAACAACTGAAAAAGTCTGTTATAGGAAAAGACCAAAAAACGATACGGTTAGGGCCACAGTTCATATTTTCATTAAATGGCTCAGAAAAGTACTTACAGAAAAAATGAGGAAGAGTGATGCTAATAGAAAGAGAAGTACAACCATGCTCTTTTCACTAAAGATGGGCCAGTGTACAGGAGGATGATATATATTAAACAGCACACAAGGTAAACAGAACTGGCAGGTCAAAGTTCCTATTCTCAGGTACGGAAGAAAAGTGTTAAGTGCTGTAGCTATGAAAGGTTTCCAAAAAGTTCACAGAAAATAAGCATATTACGGGAAAAAAAACAACTATGCATGGATTTCACAAAATATTTTGCAGCAAAACATTATTGGTCTCATCCATTTGTTCATCTCCAAACGCCTGTAATGGTTTGGAGGCTGGAGCCAGGAGTTCAGTCAAGGTCTCCTACATAGATGGAAGGAACCCAACTAACTTCTGTCATTACTGTTGTCTCCTAGTGTCCACATTAGAAAGCAGCTGAAATCAGGAGCCAGAGCCAGGCACTGAACCCAGGCAGTCCAGATTCGAAACTTGGGCATCCTAACCAATGTCTTAACCATCAGGCCAAGTGCTCACCTCTAAATTTATCTTGTAATTACATTTTCCATGAAGCTGTTGAATGCTGTATCATAAACACCGTACTACAGGAAAAGATGAAGTACAACTAAGTGGATCTGCGATGTACAGAAAGAAGTTGGTACTGAAACTCAGTGTTAAAGGACCAGTAGAAATTACCATATGGGAAGGTGGAAAAGGTCATTTTGGAAATGAGCTCAGCATGTGTAAATATTCAAAGACAAGACAACAGAGAATTCTAGCTTGTATGAGAAGTGCACAGCATGCACAAGGAAAACTGAAAAGTAATGAAAGGGAACATGAGAGACCCATAAAGCTAAAGCATGAAAGACCTTTCATGAATATATTGGATCCCTAGGGGTCTGGGTCACTGCTTTACATTCAGAACCTAGGACAGCATTACCACTTAACAAATCACAACTCTAAAATCAAAAGGGGAAGAGTGTGGACTCTGGATAATTATCCCTAGCTTTTCCTACACAGACTTCTCCATCGCACTACTTGACAACTTCCTTATGAAGAAATGCCTTGTTCCACCTATAATTCCTATTTCTTTTGGGACCACCAAGCTGTTTGTTGCCAACTGCAGCAAGACAGCACTGTCACGTGCCTTTGCATATTTGTTTTTGCTCCATGTTAACCCAGAAAGCAGTTTGTATAAACTTCCCTATTATTGAGTTCCTTCCCAGAAATTACAAGAGAAAAACTGACCCTAAAGGTACAGTTCAATTTATAAAAACATGCCTAATTATGGAGTGTGCTATATGTCTTCACCATACAATCATACCACTGTTGTCTGTCCCCCTCCCCCAAAATCTGTTCCTTTTCAGGTCACTGAATATATGGGCTGGATACATTCTTAACAGACAGCACAGCTCCAAGAGGGGCCTTTCTGATCATTCTGAGAGCCATTTAGTCAACCACATTCTGGTGTAAAGAATCTTTGGAGGTGGTGGCCTCTACAGCAAATTTATCAAGTAGCGAACAAACTGCACTCCATTCCAGCACGGCCACTCCTGTCACCATGGTTGCAATAAAGCTGTCCTGACAGACTCATTCAGGCAAGGACCACAGATGTTTTCAGTGGAAGTGCTGTCTAGTATGACCCATTTATGAGTTAGGCTCAAAGGTAGGTTAAACATGAGCTGCCCACAGTCCCACTCTCTCTTTAGCCAGCTATTCTTCAATTACAGGAGCTCTTGATGTGTCCCCAGGCCTAAGCAGCCCATAGTCCCTTTCTGGTGTCTGCTCACTGGGAAGTCTTGCTAGCCTGGCTACAGTAGCAAAGGTCTGCTTTAATGTACTGCTTCTTCTCCTGAAGTTCTCTTTTTAAAGAAAATGCTTTGAGAGTGTACTTTGTTGAAAGCCTCGAAATGTCTCTTTTCAATGTTCACTTGAGAAATGCTTGCAGTAGGAAACCAGCAGGCCTTATTGTCCCATTACCCTCCAATGGCAGAACTGTCAGACTTTAACAGAAAGGGAAATTCAACAAGGAAGCCCTCCAAAACATAGGTGGAATCATATATATATATATTACCAATAGCCCCTTTTTTCTTACTTAGAATAGCTCTAGGATAGTCATGACTAAGTTAGGGATAAACCAGGTAGAGCAAAATTCAGTCTACATACAAGATGGCAATAAATAGCAACTACCGTTCAAGTTAAGGCATAGTATAGGCACATAAAGGGTACTACAGACACATAAAGTGCCACTGTCTCCTTTGTTGAAGTGATGTCAAATACAAACCACTGTAGGTCATTTGGCAATGCAAAATTATGAGATAATCTCTAACAATTCAGCAAATGAGAAAACTAACAAAGAAAGGTGTTTTATAAAAGTAGTTAAGTAGTCTAGGAAGCATCAGAATTGCAAAAGTGAGTAAGCCAAACTACCCAAAGCAGGGAAGGATGTGGTGAAATAATAATGATGGGAAACTGGTTGGCCACGAATCAAATAATTTGGAACAAAGAGGGCAGGCAACCTGATTTGGGGAACCACAGCATATCTCTAAGGCATTAGCTTTTTTATGGTCTGGTAAAAAACATACAGATGGGTCCCATGCCCCAGTTTTTGATTCAACAATTATTACATGACTAACAAGTTCCAAGGAGATACCGGTGCTGCCGACTTGGAAAACCACATTTTAGGAACCACTAAGCCAGGGTAATAGAAAAAGCTTTTTGGCCTCTAAAGTACCAGTAAAAGAATCTCAGAACTCCAATGAGTTAGGAAAGATTCCACAAAAGTGACACGAGCACTTAAAAGTGGCAACATTCAGAAGCAAAGAACAAGCACTAAGGAACAGAGAAAACTCATTAACTCTATCATATATTAACAATGTTAAAACACCGGAGGCCAGCCCGGGAGCACACTGCCGGACATGCAATGCCTTCAGACTCAACCAGTGAGCCAGGCAGTTATTATTACAACTATTATTACCTTTAGACAAGGACTCTGAGACTAAAGATGTTAGTACACTTGCCCCAAGTGATAAATCTAATAATCACTGAAGCAAGACTGCAATCTCTGGCTTGCCAGTCCATCACCCAGCACCCACACAAGTCATTTCCTCCTCCTATAGACAACTGCCTGCAGCAACGCTTCCAAAACCGCACTTTTAACGCTAATCCTAAGTCTGCCCTTCCACAGGATAACTGATGTTAACTCCTGTGTTCCTAAATAAATCTAAATGCAGATAGGGAAGAGGGAGGCTAACTGATCTTTTTTAAGACCAACTTTGTTCGTTTATCTGCTATTTCTAGTCTGTTGATATCGCATAACACAAAGGAAACTCATCACATTTAAATCACCCAACTCCTACACCCAGAATAGCCTTTTCCCAAATTTCTCATTCTCACTCCCCTCAAAGCACGGAGGATTAAGTAAATACAGGTAAAGACGCTATTTCAGTTAGTCCAAGCAAAATTAACTATCATATCACCATTACATTGAAGTGTATTGTAGGACTCCAGAGCTCAGCAGAGAGTGACGAACCGGAGGACCAAGTTAAGGAGTTGTCAATCTTATTGGAAGTGGTTCAACTAACGGCAGGACGAAAGATGATAGATGAAGACAATGGAAAAGGAGGGGTTCCCAGGACTAAACATCTGTAAGTATCAGTAAATGGCAGGGCAAATACATGAAAAAGAAACCACTAGTGAAATTTTACAAAGAGAGTCACAGGGATAGTACTCCGCCGAGAGGCTTTAAAGTCAGTTAGCTATCTCTTAAATGAACTATAGTTCATTAATCCTATTCCCGAGTCCCTGGGACCCGGGCACTAGGTAGGGGCCTGGGCAAGCCCCCTAACTCGAGAGGTTCGAAGTGACCCGCGCCCAAAACACTGCACACGGCGGGAGGAAGAACCAGCTCGGATGCAGTCACCCAGCAACTGAGACACGGCCAAGGTACGGCGCAGGAACCTCATGAGCCTGAGGTCCGTCCGCGCAGGCGGAGAGCCAGCTCACGGCTGCCCACTCTCCACCTGACGGGGCGACTCGGCCCAACCCGCTCGCTTAGCCCAACCTCGCGGGCCCGCGCGTGGCGGGAGGACGGCAACGCGCTCCCGGGGCCGCCCACAGCCGGACCCGGCGGCATACTCCCCCCGCCCACAGACCTCCTCACTATCCCTCCCGGTCCAACAACCCGCGACCCCCCACTGCAGTTGCCTCCCCGGGACGACTCGACCGAGTTCGATAATTACCTAGAGCTCCACCGCGGCGCCATTACACCGGATGCACGTCACTTCCCCTTCCCGGGCACCGGCAAGAGGAGGAAGGCGGAGCGTGAAGTACGTAAAAACCGGACGCTCATTTGGGTTTGACGCGCTTTGCCTATTAGGTTATCTTAAACACCACATCACAACGCCAGATTGAAAGCAGTGCATCTAATCATACTGTCTCCTTACCAACACGGCAACGAAAAGCAAGTAGACCCGAACTACAAAGACCAGCATCCTCCCTCTCGTCAGACGGAAATGACTAACCGCAATTGTAGTTTTAGCGCGAGAAAGCCCCAGTGGACGATGGGAATTGTAGTTCTTGGATATAAGCATCTGCGACTGCCTCCAGGCTGCTCACAGAATACCTGAGAGTAATTAGGGTTTGATAAGATTAATTATAATCCAAAACTGTTTCTCTGCGGTTGGCAGAAAAGTAGTCCTCTGTGGTCACGTTTCCGTGAAAATATTAAAAAACAGAAATCCTCTCAGACATTTTGGTTTGACCAAGAGCATATTAAGCAAAATGTTACTAAATGATTAAGTGCCTACTAAGTTCCAAGAGAATATTAGCCCATTAATAGACTGAGAGAAGCTAATTCTGTGAAGACGATGATGTCTCTCTTTGGGCTAAGATACCAGGTGACAAGACACTGTCGAGATAAAGAGATTCCGCAGCTGAGTTAGAAACTGTCTTATACAGAGTTCAGAGGTAGGGCTTCAATCAAACAATTTCCTTGAACTTTCGTTTTTGCAATCACAAAACCCAGAAGTCCAAGTAATTGTTAACTGTTTGGGGAGTTCTCTTGCTTTTTTAAACCAGGACTGGTTTCTGCAAATACTTCATTACAATTTTAGGTTATTTGTGCTTCTAACTCTTTCCTAGTTGCAGAGATTAAAGGCATTAAAAAACAAAATGGAGCTGGGCTACTTATGCTTAAACGATGGATTTATTCATGAATCATTGACTTCGAGTAAGTTACTTCACATTCTGTGTCCATTTCCTGATTTGTAAGGAGTAAAAGCAGTACCCACCTATATTCTGTTTTATCAATGATGCAATGCTTGATATACAACTGCAATTGGGCTAATACTTGGTTGAAGTTGCTATAGTCTATAATAATTATCCTAATTCAGTTGATTTCTTTAGATCAGACCGTCAAAATTAATTGGAGCTATGTTGGCATTATCATAAAACCTTGACATTTTTCTGGATATCATTTAAAAAATTTTTTTTTCTATTCTGGGTATCATTAAACTCTACTATTCACATATGACACTGATTTTGATTGCTCTCTTGGCCAAGAGAGAAAGTTCAAAGACTTTTGCTTAGCCTTATCCACTGTTACAGTTTGGATGATAGTTTGTGTGTTCCCCAAAGGTCTGTAGGTTGAGGACTTGATCCTCAAAGTCTTATGTTAACCATTAACAGGTCAATGTTAATGGTTGAAGGATTAAGGGTTGAGGCTTAATCCAATTATGGTGTCTGGAAGGTGGGCTCACTAGGAAGTATTTAGATCATTGGGAGCTTGCCATCAGAAGGTGGTTCTTGTGAGAGAGCTGATTATATAAGCCTCCTTCTACTCAACTGTTCTCTGCTTCCCGTTTCACCATATGTGTGTCCCACACCAGCCTCCAGCCTCATCAAATGCATAAACCAATGGGACTGCCTGATCTTGGACTGTGAGCTGCCAGCACTGTAAGCCAAAATCAGTTTTCTTCCTTCCAAGTAGCCCTTCTCAGGTATGTTAATTGTAGTAACAAGAAGCTGACTAATATACCCACTATGGTAGCTTTTACTTTACAGGTCACAGGAAATATATGGAAATGTACCACCTTTGAAGTATGTCAATCCCAATTTTACACTTGGGACTGCGTAACTGGCTACTAGTTTTGCCTGTGAGCCCAGTGAAGCCATTGTGAAAAAGATGGCTGGCCCTGACTCCAAAACTACAATTCACCTCCTTCCAGCAGGAGAGCCATAATGGTGCTTCCTATCTTTAGGTGTCATTGTTCGCTGCTGCTGTGCGTTTACCAGTTCCCCTTTCCTTGTGTGCCATAATTCAGATAATTGGAAGTGACTCTCTTTGGGGAAGGATCAGAGGAATCATGACTGTGTATACCTGACTTGATATTGCAGGATGTTTCTTTCCAAAACCCAATTAAGTCCCAATTAATGGCTTGAAAACTGGACAGGTAAGAGATTCAGAGTTTTTTGTTGAGTTGACTACCTTTAGCTCATCCATTCTTTTTTTTAATATTTTTATTTATTTTTTTGAAAATCAGAATTACACAGAGAGAGGAGAGGCAGAGACAGAGCGAGAGAGAGGTCTTCCATCTGATGGTTCATTCCCCAATTGGCTGCAATGGCTGGAGCTGCGTCGATCCAAAGCCAAGAGCCAGGAGCTTCTTCCAGGTCTCCCACGTGGGTGCAGGGGCCCAAGGACTCGGACCATCTTCTACTGCTTTCCCAGGCCATAGCAGAGAGCTGGATCAGAAGTGGAACAGCCAGGTATTGAACTGGCACCCATATGGGATGCCGGCGCTTCAGGCCAGACCGTTAACCCACTGCGCCACAGCGCCGGCCCCTCATCCATTCTTCATTCTAATTATGTGTAATTAAGGAACCACTTCATTGGATGCACAGATATTTCTGTCTTAAGAGACACCCTATTCTATTCACCATCTTCATATGTCCTCTTGGTTGCTGCTCTGTGAAGTCCAGCCACTAGGATGACTGTGAACCCCAAGCTTTGGGGATGAAGTGTTGCCTCATATTCTCTTGCTGCAGGGCCCCTGCATTCTCATTGTTGCTAAGGATTCAGTTCTGTGACAGCCTCTCCCAAAGTCAGCCCTGACTTGTGAAGAGCCAAGACTGGACATGTTGGTGATGGTAGTGCTGTGCTCACCAACACTTTCCTGATGGTCTTGGAAAGTGATGTGTCCTCTGGAATCTCTCTGGAAAATAATTTTCTGGTAGCTTTTCTGGTCTTCTGCCCATTCCCACATATCCACTTTCCTGGGCTTATTCCCTGTAACTGTGGTCATCTATAAAAACTTAAGCGTTTCAGTTTTGCTCAGCATGAGCTATCACTTTCTCCAGATGTGTCGTGTCACCCTCAGAGCAAACATACTGTGCCTTTGGATCCTTTCCGAGAGCATAAGGCTATATGCCAAGAGACTGCTCAAAGTCACTAAACTCTCCCTCATCTAGAATTATTTTCTACTTATGAAAATAGTTAGTAATTAGTCAACTATGTTGTGCCAGGCATAATTGTGCTCCTTATACCACCTGAGGTGGGATCTTTGCCCTTCAGGGCTCCATCTCCAAAATCTCACGTTACCTGATGCTTTTCTGTATCATTCCTGCTACCAATATGTTGGTTGAGTCTCTTCAGAAGCAGACAGAGATAGAGAAGAATATAGGTGGTTTACTGGAGATTAACACCTATGAAAGCAAAAGGCAGGGAACATGATTGAGTAGGAAAGTCAACCCTTGACCACCAGGTGAATCTGACAAAATATCCAAAAACTCAACAGAGAGGTCCAGAGCAAGGCTCGCCTATTAAAAGAGTCTTTTTTTTTTTCTTTTGACAAGGCAGAGTTAGACAGTGAAAGAGAGAGACAGAGAGTAGAAAGGTCTTCCTTCCGTTGGTTCACCCCCCAAATGGCCGCTATGGTCGACACGCACTACGCCAATCCGAAGCCAGGAGCCAGGTGCTTCCTCCTGGTCTTCCGTGCGGGTGCAGGGCCCAAGCACTTGGGCCATCCTCCACTGCCTTTCCGGGCCACAGCAGAGAGCTGGACTGGAAGAGGAGCAACCACGACAGAACCAGCACCCCAACAGGGACTAGAACCCTGAGTGCCGGCGCCGCAGGCGGAGGATTAGCCTACTGAGCCACGGCACCGGCCTAGAAGAGTCTTGCATTAGAAGAAAGTTAAACCATAGTCTTGTTTGGTTGTGGCCGGGGCCACCTCAAAAAAAGCAGGACCTGGGCTCTGCGGCTGACCTGAAAGAAAGCTGGCATCCTATATCCGAATATCTTAAGGGTCCAGTTCTGTGTCTACCACAATGGGTACCAGTAATAGAGAGATGCTAGAAATAATTAGTATTACTCAGTATGTACCACATAATTAGCTCAACAATACTGTAAGA